>NC_043703.1:115538195-115572553 GCF_006229205.1 Suricata suricatta
GGGGGGAAGACAGGTGGTGGTGATGGTGGAGGGCACTTAAGGGGAAGAGCACTGGGTGTTGTATGGAAAACAATTTGACAATAAAATATTATTCAAATTAAAAAAAAAGATACCTGTCTAGTGCTTTTCACATAGTAGAGATTCAATGAACTCATTTTTTTTTTGGACTTTTTAATTTTATTTTTTATACAATTTATTTTTTTAACATATGCAATTATTTTCTGTCACTTACAATACAGTAGTTTCAATGGTACTCCAAACAGAAAAGCAAAGTAAAAAATCAAAACCCCCACTTCTATTTCATGTAATTAGACTTATACAGAAATTAGAAGGTTAGGTACCAACTAGTTAATCACCTAATTTCATTGAAATGACTGCTGAACATTAGAACTATTTTTATATGAGGAAATGGAGACAAAAGGTTTTGAAGCTACCACTCCAAGATCACACTGTTTCCTGGCAGAGGGAATAACCATATACCACACCATATTTTCCTTTCACCCTGACTATCTATCTGTCAATCAAGCAATCAATCTATCATGCATGTTTATCTGTGCATATATACATATACACACATACTATATACATCTTATCTGCATGTATACACATGCACACACAACATACACACACATAGTACAGCAGAAATGAATCTTAAAAGCACTATGGTATCTAAAAAGAATGTTGGACAAGGAATTGGGGGATCTGGATTTTGTTTTTTTTATTTTGTTTTCCTAAGTAATTGTAATAAGCTTAGTCACTAAAGGCCTCTGAAATTCATTTCCCTAACCTGTGTGGCCTAAAGTATATTAGGCATCAGAGTAGACACTATAGTAATATGAAAAGACACAGGTTGCTTTATTAGCAAAATTCATTTCTGGTTTGCTGCATTCTCAATGCTCAGCACAAAGCTAAAGGTGTCTTTTCTCTTCTACCAGATTATGTAGTATACCAAACTGTTATGTAATTTTTTTAATATCCTCATCAAATCTAGATAGGAGCCTATCTCAAAAGAATACACTCCATCTTCTACTAACTTAAGTGACTGACATATGTGATTGGTCAACTGTTTACAAAACCAACTGATGATAATTTAGGTAGCAGCTTACATAGAGGCAAATAATGTTTTTTCAATATTTTTCATGCATTCTCACCAGAGGTATACTTGAAATTATAATCTGTGGGAGGAAAGTTTAGATGTCTATTATCATTGTCTCTCAATTAACAAAACAATATTATAATGGGAACACAGAATAAATGTTAAACCAAACATACCACCTAGACAACAAAAATAGTGCCTATATACAACATGAAAGTAGAATATAAAAATTAGCAAAAATGACTATCTGTTGTATTATTAAAAAACTCCCTTGGTTTGGAGCATCTGCTTAAATCAATAATATATTCAACTTTCAAGTCAGAGTTCTTTATAAATAGGGAGTACAGTGCTATCTGAGAACATGTGGACAGGAGATTCACCATGGATCAGGTCACTTCAGTAGAAACTCTGTCCAGTTATGGACAGTACACTATAATTGTCACAGTTGCCATCTGGGAAGATGGCTAAGGACTCTGAGCAGAGATAAAGCTAGCATTCTTTTATATATTCACAAATTAAAAACAGTCATATTAGATTCCATAGTGCCAGACAGTGAAATAAAAGAAAAGTACATAATTGCTGGTCTGCTGTTTCATATACATTTAAGCCTATAAGGAAAATAATCCACAGCTCATATTATGTAGACTTTGGAAGTCTAACACCAGGGCACTAAGCTATAAATTATATTCTAATCCTTTACCTTTACAAGGTGAAAGACCTGTACTCTGGAAACTATAAAACACTGATGAAAAAACTTGAAGACAACACAAACAAAAGGAAAGATATTCCATTTCATGGATTGGAAGAACAAATATTACTAAATGTCAATGCTACCAAAGGAACCTACAGATTTAATGCAATTCTTCTCAAAATATCAACAGCATATTTCATAGAACTAGAACAAATAATCCTAAAAGTTGTATGGAGTCACAAAAGATCCAGAATACCCTAAGCAATCTTGAAAAAGAACAAAATTGAAGGCATCACTATCCCTGCTTTTAAGACATACTACAAAACTGTAGTAATCAAAACAGTATTGTAATGGCACAAAAGCAGAGCATAGATCAATGGAACAAAATAGAGAGCCCAGAAATAAGCCCATGCTTATATGATCAATTAATCTCTGACACAGCAGGAAAGAATATGCAATAAGAAAAAAACAGTCTCTTCAACAAGTGATTGGAAAAACTGGACAGCTACATGCAAAAGAATGAAACTGGACCACTTTCTCAGACCATATACAAAAATAAACTCAAAATGGGTTAAAGACCTAAATGTAAAACCTAAAACTATTATAATCATAGAAGAGAGCATAGACAGTAATTTCTCTGACATCAGCCCTAGCAACATTTTACTAGATATGTCTCCTGAGGCAAGGAAAACAAAAGCAAATATAAACTATTGAGACTATATCAAAATAAAAAGCTTCTGCATAGCAAAGGAAACAATCAACAAAACTAAAGGAAACCTACTGAATGTAAGAAGATATTTCCAAATGACATATTTGATAAAGGGTTAGTTTCCAAACTCTATAAAGAACTGATAAGCTCAACACCAAAAAAAACAAAGAATCCAATTAAAAAATGGGCAGAAGACACGAACAGACATTTCTCCAAAAAAGACATAAAAGTGGCCAACCGATACATGAAAAGGTGTCCAACATCACTCATCATTAGGGAAACACAAATCAAAACAACAAGACATTACCTCACACCTATCAGAATGGCTAAAATTGAAAACACAAGAAACAACAAATGTTGGCAAGGATGTGAAGAAAAAGGAACCCTCTTGCACTATTGGTAGGAATGCAAACTGGTGCAGCAACTGCAGAGAACAGAATGGAGGTTCCTCAAAAAAATTAAAAATAGAATTACCATATGATCCAGTAATTGCACTATTGGGTATTACACTCTGACCCAAAGAATACAAAAGCACTAATTCAAAAATATATATATGCACCCTATGTTTACAACAGCCAACTTATGGAAGCAACCCAAGTGTTCATCCATAGATGAATGGATAAAGAAAACTTGGTGTGTGTGTATATGTAAGTAATAATATTACATTACTATATTATAATATAATGTAATGTACATAATGTAATATTACTCAGCCATAAAAAAGAATGAAATCTTGCTATCTGCAACAACATGGATGGATCTAGAGAGTATAAGGCTAAATGAATAGTCAGAGAAAAAAAATACTACATGATTTGATTCATATGTGGAATTTAAGAAACAAAACAAATGAACAAAGAAAAAAGGAGACAAATCAAAAAACAGACTCTTAACTACAGAAACAAAATGATAGATACCAGGGGAGAGGTGGGTGGAGGGAGAGGTGAAATAGGTGAAGGGGATTAGAGAGGACACTTATCACCATGAGCACTGAGTAATGTATAGAATCATTAAATCACTCAATGTACACCTGAAACCAACATAATACTGTATTTAACTAGAATGAAATTAAAATTAAAAAATAAAATAAAATAAAATAAATCCTTTGCTTTTGCTCTTTATGTTCCTAATTCCACTTTACCAATCTGTCTTAGGGCATTATCTTTCTTTCCCCCACTGCAGTTACTGGAGACAGAGTGATAAACTTTTAGAACAGATCCCTCCCAATTAAGTTCTACAACTATGTTGGATCAAACATAAGTATTTAATAACTAAATAAGAACAATACAAGAAATATAAGGTGAAAATTACTTCAAATTCAGGTCTTGATTTAAAATTATCTTAACTATTAAGATAATTTCTAATATGTTTTTATAGTTACTATACTGCATGACCTCTAAACATTATACACCTACCATATCAAATCATATCAAATTAGACATCAAGATATTCTTCATATGTGATTCCAGCATATAGAGGAAGAAACACAGGAATCTCAGGGTTGGAAGACTCACAGTACTAGTCTAACATTATGTATGTATTACCTTTGTAATAGTCTAACCTCTATGTATTATTACTTTTATAACATTCGATTAAAAATTATGCATTCTGTGTTCTAATGTTAACTAGTTCACGCTCCATTTTTCATCTCTCTAACTTCTACTTGTTAGATCCATTCAAAACAGGTGAAATCCATGTTCTATGTAAACCAAGTTTTCCAGCATTTGGCTTTCCCATTTCTAGAAGAAGAGACAAAGGGCTATTTGGCATACAAATTTTACTCTAAATAAAAGGTATCAAATTAAGGCTAAGAGTCAGTAACAATGCTCACAGCAGCCAGCTATAAATTGCTTTCTTTTCATGAAAGAATGTCTATCCTTTGGAAAAATAATCAATAGACAAAATTGGGTCTCCAGAAAACTGTGCCAGGCTCCTCAACATTCACATACCCTGTTAATGGAGGCAGGATAAGAAGGAAAGACGAAAAAAAAGCTAAACTCTAGTATTTGGATAAGATCATTTTCTTAGAGTACCTTCCAGGTTTCCGGACAAAAAGCACTTAATAGGCCAAATATCTGCTCCGTCTCCAAAGAGACATCAGAGACAACCTGGCAAATTTACCAGAGGGCCGTGAAAGGCAAAGTCCATATACTGTAGAGGGTATAGGCCCATTAAAAATTAATCACATGATTTCCACATGATTAAAGAAAAGCAGAAGATTTTAACAGTAGGAGAGAGAACTTAACTCATGGCAAAGCGGAATCAAAGTAAGTCACAGGCAGGTTATCCATAAAGACATTATTGTTTGGTAGTCTTGGGTACTAGTAGCTTTTCATCAAATGCTATGTAACATAATTAGAGAAATTCACGGAATCAGACAACTGTCCTGGATAGTCCTCATGATTTTCTACAGTTAGCATCAGTAATACAATTGTACAAGGTCTAGCAAGTTTTGCTCAATACCATAAAATAGGTATCATCAGGTCTAATCATAACCATATTATTTAGAGTAGTCTGGGGCCATGAGCTAACTTCAGAGCTGAACTAGGACTGGAACTTTAAGCATTATTACTGAATCTCAACATGCTATAAAGCTTATGCTCATTAGACTCAGTCCTTGCCCTACACTTGGGAGCCAGGTTCCACCAGGAAGGCAAAGAGATAAACAAAAACACTGGAAGGATCCCTATGGGGCACTGTTAAAGGAAAGGGAAACCCTAAAGAAAGAGCACAATTAAATGTCCCCTTGGGAACTGACATCTCATATTTCCTTTACCACCTACAAGGTAGCAAATCAATATTTTTCCTTTAATAATGAAATAATCGATGTCTCTTGTATATATTACAGAAGGATTTCCAAGTTTTAATGATAAAATCTATATCTAAGACTTAACATTATCTGTTATAAATAGTATAGCTGGTATTTATTAAATGCTTACTACATGGTAGGGTACGTTGCTATTTACTACATAAATATAAAGGTTCATGGTTTTAGGATAATCTTGTATAACTCACTTCCTGAAATAAAAATCTTCTAGGCCTACACCTATTGATGAAAAAATATCTGTGATCTAGAGAACTCTAACTTCATGCAAATATTTGAGATTTACTTTTATAATCTTTCCCTTTTACTCTCTAACCTACCAGTTAATATCATGAATGCTTCAAGTTATGTTTGAAATATAAAACAAAGTATATTGAAGCTATATAATTAAAGAGTGCAGGCTTGTAAGGAACAGAGATCATATAACACCAACACTAGAGAATGGACAATTCCAACCTGCTAAGGAAGAAAATAGAAGGACTGGAAATCAGAAGTGTGGCACAGAGAAGTAGAATAGAAAACCAGTAATGTGACCAACTAGTCATGACTGATATTTCAATTGCTTACTTGGGGTGGGGGAAAGGTTTAATTTGAAAAATTATACTATAAAAGAAATTTATACCTCTCAAAGTATAATAAGCACCTTAAAATACCATTAAGAGTGAAAAGGCAAGTCATCTTCTAGAGAGCAAATGTTTGTGATACGTATATCCTATAATGGACTCATAATCAACAGAGTAGTTCTCAAAGTGTAGTCTGCCAATGCCTAAGGGTCGTCTGGGCACCTCTCAGGGTGTCCACAAAGTCTAAACAATTTTCATAACAACACTAAGATATTATATGTCTTTCTTCACTGTGTTGACATTCGCACTGATGACACTTCACTTGTGCTGACATTTGCAAAAGCAATGATTGGCAAAACCACTGGTACCTTAGCATAAATTAACCAGATGGTACCAAACTGTACTAGTAATCTTTGTATTCTTCAACACCATGTACTCACAATAAAACAAATGCCAGTTTCATTTAAGAATGCCTTTGAGGAAGCAGTAAAAATTATTAATTTTATTAAATTCCAACTCTTCAGTATGACTTTCTTATATTCTGTGTGACAAATCAGGATGTATGTCAAAAACATTTTTGTTGCATAGCAGAGTATGATAGCTGTCTCAAGGAAAAGCATTTGTGTAACTGTTTGGGAGCAAGCTAAACTAGCCCCTTTTACAAAGTACACCCTTTTAACTTGAAAGAACAGTTGACAGACAAATTACGGCCATTTGAACTTGGGGTTCTGGTAGGCATTTTCTTTAAAAATGATTGAAATGAGCCTGCCACTTTAAAGAAAACATCTGACGGTTTTAGTTGCCAATAACACAAGTCAAGCCTAGAAGCAAAAGTATGAGTTTTGGAAAACTAGTATCTGTCACAATGATAGAGCTTCCCAATACTTAAAAGACTTTATTTTTTTTTAATGTCTATTTATTTATTGAGAGAGAGAGAATGCAAGAAGGGGTGAGGGACAGAGAGAGGGAGAGAGAATCCCAAGCAGGCTCCATGCTCAGTGCGGAGCCCAATGTGGGGCTCAATCCACAACTGTGAGATCATGACCTGAGCTGAAATCAGGAGTCGGAGCCACCCAGGCCCCCTGTTAAAAGACTTTTTGAATGAGACTAGTGGTAATATTATTGAGTTGAATTGTGTTTTTCTGATATTATATAATAAAATATGCCAACATTGGGAAGATCTGCATAACTGGGTAAGCCAACATTTTCTAAACGATATATGCATAATGCTACAGAATCATGCACGGGTAAAAAAAAAATCTATTCAAAACATAAAATAGACCAATGAACTTAAAGGTAACAGAATATAAAAAATTCATTGATAAGATTTCAGATTCCACATTACACCTATCACATGTCAAGTTTTGCTGTAATATCAAAGAATATCAACAATAATCTGAAGAGATGATTAAAGTACTCCTCTTTTATGCAACATACCTGTGGGACCACATTTTCTCATATACTTTAGACAAAACAACTGATCACAATAGACTGTTACAAAAGCAGATTTGAGATATATGATTTTCTTCTATTAAGCCAGACATTAAAGCTGTATAAAGCATAAAATAATGCCATTCTTCTCACTAAATTTCTTTTGTTTTGGAAAATATAGTTATTTTCTTGAAATATATAGTATTCAGGTTAAAAAGTAATGTGTATATTATTGTTGTTATTTAAAAATAAATAAATATTTTATGGGGCTCATGGGTGGCTCAGTTAAGTGTCTGACTTCGGTTCAGGTCATGATCTCACAGTTTGTGGGTTCAAGCCCCACATTGGGCTCTGTGCTGATAGCTCACAGCCTGGAGCCTGCTTTAGATTCTGTGTTTCCCTTTCTCTCTGCTCTACCCCACTCATGCCGTCTGTCTGTCTGTCTGTCTCTCTCTCTCTCTCTCAAAAATAAACATTTAAATAATTTTTTAAATAAAATAAAAAATAATAAGTATTTTAAAATTTCTCAGCCTGTTTCAAATATGATAAATATTAGTAGCTGTAATTAGCATAAACAAAAGACCTTTGAATTCCTCAATCACTTTTCACAGTCTGAAGACCACAATGCTATAGCACAGCTATATGAGCTTGCTATTGCTCCTGTAACAATTTACCCCAAATTTAGTGACTTAAAACAATACAGACTTATTATCTTACAGTTCTGGTGGTTAGGAGTCCAAAATAGGTCTTACAGAAACTAAGGCAATATTCCTTATAAAGCCGCTAGGCAAAAATTTGTTCCTTGTTTTTTTTCAGTTTCTCGAGGCTTCCCACATTCCTTGGCTCCTGGCTACATCAATCTGACCTTTGCTTCAATCATAACATCTCCTTGTCCATGACACTCCTAGCTCCCTATTATAAGGACCCTTGAGATTACAGTGAGTAACCTATATTACTTGTACATGCCACGGACATACCTGATGATCATAATACTGAGCCTGAGCACATACTGTATCATCCCACCCCATTCTTCAAACTAGAGGATTTGTGCACTTTTCTGTGTGTGTTAACATGTGTTGTTTAACAATCATTATAAGTATTGACAAAAGTCTCCATCCTAGAACAGTTAAAGATAGTAAATCATTCATGTGCAGGAACACTGTAAAGGCAAATTACCCAAAATGAAATAAAAATAACAAGTGTATGTTCTAAACAGAAACTCTTTTTAAAAATATCAGGGAAGCATTTCAAGGTAGAAAATTCATTTTTGGCTGTGTGTGTAGATATACATGTGTGTCTGTGAAAGAGAGGTAAAGAGAAAGAGAGAGACAGAAAGAGAGGGAGAGGGAGAGGAAGAGAAGGAGAGAGAGAGAGAGAGAGAGAGAGAGAGACAGAGAGAGAGACTGACTGTAATCACTTTTTAAGAAAGTATTTTTCCTTAAACAGGGTCTGGACCTCATCTACAGCCAGGGAGCTAAAGAGCAACAAGCCTGCAGTTGCGAATTCAAAGAAGGAGGAGTCCCCGGGGCAAGTATGCAGTGTGTCTGATTCCCAATAATGTGTGTTATTTGTTTGGAGAAGTTCAAGCACTTACTAAGCCATATTAAAAGGGTGGCCGTAAACCACCATGAAAGTGCTGCAGAATAGTGGCACGTACCAGATTCCTGCTCATTTACCTGTGAACTCCTCACCCCACAACACGTGCGCCAAATGTGCTGGACTATCTTGGCACCAATGGCTGGCTCAAATCTGCCATCATGTCAAAGAAGTGAAAAGGTAGTTTAGGATGACCTAACTGCAACATTCCCAAGTAGCAATTATTTTCTCGCTTGGCAACTTGGGTAAATCACCTTTGCAGTGTTTTCCCAGTTTCATTCTCAATGAGATGGAATTGTAAAGCAAAGTAAGAAAGAGTTGTAATAGAAACGTCATGTGATGGCAAACAGTCATCCGAGTTGGAAGTCATGGTTCCATGCAGGATGTCGCTCTTAGACACATCCAGTCTCATCATGACATTCACTGGATACCTACTCAGTGTTGGAGGATATATTAAAAAGTGTAAGACATTTTCCTTCAAAAACCTGTAACCTGAGAGATGATAAAAGTAATATATTCTTAAAAAAAAAAAAAAAACGCAGGGCAACTGGGTGGCTCAGTCGGTTAAGCGTCTGACTTCAGCTCAGGTTATGATCTCCCAGCTTGTGAGTTCAAGCCCCGTGTTGGGCTCACTGACAGCTCAGAGCCTGGAGCCTGCTTCAGAATCTGTGACTTCCTCTCCCTCTCTGCCTCTCCCCCACTCAAGCTCTGTCCTTTATTAAAAAAAATTCTTTTTATTAAAAAAAATTTTAAACCTAAAAAAACAATAATCTAAGATAACATATCTTAAGTTTTAAATAGAGAATGAAGTCAATAAGATCTATTTGAGTTTACAAGAACGTCAAACCCCCGGAATATGACTTGGGGAGGTAGGGAGCAGTCCAGAAAGACTTGACTGGGAAAACAGGCTTTGATTTTGAGATGAAAAGTCTTTCCAAGGAGAAAGAAAACCATGAACAGAAGTTTACAACCAGAAATAAGCATAGTATGTTTGGTAACAATGAGTAGATCTACTTGGCTGAAGTCAAGTGTTTATGTAGAGGTATTACAAGGAATATATTTAAAGTGAGTAAGAGTTATACTAGAAAAAGTACAAATCATTAAAAATTTCTAAGCAGAGGGCATGATAGACAGACCAGTGTTTTTGAAATACACATCTGAAAATAAATGAGTATAAAGAGAGAATCCGCATTATGATCTTCCTTTAATGACCACACACCTTAGTTGTCCTCAATGGTGATTTATTATTCCTGATCTAATCTTTTTGTGTGTGTGTGTTTATTTATTTTTGAGAAAAAGAATGAGAGACAGAGTGCAAGCAGGGGAGGGAACAGAGAGAAAGGGAGACACAGAATCCGAAGCAGGCTTCGGGTTCTGAGCTGTCAGCACAGAGACCGACGCGGGGCTCGAACCCATGAACTGCAAGATCATGACCTGAGTGAACTGAAGTTGGACCCTTAACAGACTGAGCCACTTAGGCACCCTACTCCTTAATTAGTCCTGATCACGTTTCTCAGTCCCCTTGTCTAGAACTTTGCTACGACGCCTCAATTTGATAGAACCCCTACAAATTCCAAACCTATTCCCTTAGTCTTTGAAATTTTAGGGAAAAAGGCAACTAGTTTACTAGAGCAAAAAGATCCTGGGCTTCAGCATGAGAGGCCTCATCTCAAGGTCTATTTCACCACATTACTGACTTGTATAATCTCGGACAATAATTTACTTACCATTGCCTGAATTTAATCTGTAAAAGGGGCTACTCTGAAGAATGGAATGAACTAAATGAAGATTGAAATCTTTCACTATTGTAACTTACGAGCAATGGTCAAGTCTGACCTGCAAGAAGCCATAAAGATCTAAAAATTTTCAAATAAAGCAAATGCTTAAATATTTTTAAAATGCCAATAACAATGAAATTATAAAGTAGCAATTTTGAGTAACATTAGGAAGCCATACCACAAACATAATTATTTATGTTTCGCATATTTCCTAACTGAACATCTTCCCCACTAACACGTTTTTGCAGTTTTCACATACTTGTAATCATGTTTGTAACAATTTTCATTCTGCTTTTGTCATTCAATATTATGTTATAAATACTTTGCAGTGCAGTGTTATTGATAGTCATGACATTGTTTTAACAAACACATAATAGTTCCTTGATCAATAGTATTGCCATTCATATAGCCATTTGCCTATTCTTACACAGTTAGGGTTGTTTTTACTTATTTGATCTTCTTATAAGCAATGCGGAAATAATTGTTTTGTCCTCAGAGAATAGTCGGCTTCTCACTACTCCAGCAACAATGAGAAAGGGCTGCCTCCTTCCCACTTTATAAAGGCATCTGAGATAGTAAAGTGACCAGACAGGGCAGTGTCTGAGAAGTTCTCACTAGTATCTCTGCCTCTAAACAGTATATTAAATATGGAGGGTTGTAGCATTTTGTGCTCCTTTAAGCACTAGATTATCCTTATTTTCCGCTTTATCTTGGCACCAAAAACAAGATTAGAAGTAAATGTTTCTTAGCATTTAAACATTCTTAATCTTGTATTTAATAATTATAAGAGCAGGAGACAATGGTAAAGACCAGAATCACGAACGAGGCAAAGGACTACTGGCTGATATTACCAGAAAGAATGGCTGTGGCTGGTAGTAATAGTTTTCTGCAGGAAAAGTGCTAAGTAATAGCTCAACACACAAAGATATCTCTAAAGAAATACAAAACTCCTGAAGGATGTAAGTCACTAAGTAAACTCACCACCTCAATACCGCACTAATAAGGAGCTAATCTGCTGATTTAAAGTACTCTCTGTAGCTCAAACAATCAAAATCTTAATAGCATATAAACAGGGAACCCTTAAGAACACCTGAAACATCCTTACAGGCATATCTCATTTTATTGCACTTCACTTTATTTCACTTTGCAGATATTTTGGTCTTTATAAATTGAAGGGTCAAGGCGATAGAATAAGGGCAGATGTAGTGAAAAGAGCAAGAGAACTAGAATTCAAAGTGGAGCCTGAAGATGCGACTGAAATCTGCAATCTCAGGTTAAACTTGAACGAGTGAGGAGTCGTTTCTTATGGACGCATAAAGAAAGCAGTTTCTTGAGATGGAATCTACTCCTGGTGACGATGCTGTGAGGACTGTTGGAATGATACCAAGTGACTTAGTAGGACACCACGTAAACAGCTGACAAAGCAGTGGCATGGCTGGAGAGGACTGATTCCAGTCTTGAAAGTTCTACTGTGGGGAAAACGTTATCAAATGGCCTCACATGCTGCAGAGAAATCATTCCTGGAAAGAAGAGTCAATCAATGCAGGAAACTTCACTGTCTTTTTTTTTTTTTATGTTTATTTATATTTGAGAGAGAGAGAGAGAGAGAGAGAGAGAGAGAGAGAGAGAGAGAGAGTGAGCAAGGAGGGGAGGGGCAGAGAGAGAGAGGGAGACACAGAATCTGAAGCAGGCTCCAGGCTCTGAGCTGTCACAAGCTATGAGATCATGACCTGAGCCAAAGTTGGACACTTAACCAATTGAGCCACCCACGTGCCTCTTCACGGTCTGGTTTTTAAAAATTTGCCACGGCCACCCCACCCTTCAGAAACCATCACCCTGAACAGTCAGCAGCCACCAACATCAAGGAAAGACCCTCCATTGCAAAAAGACTACAACTCATTAAAAGCTCAGAGATGATAGTTAGCACTTTTTAGCAATAAAGCATTTTTCATTTAAGTATGTATATTGGATTTTTAAACATAATGCTACTGAATACTTAATAGACTACAATATAGTGTAAACATAACATACATGAATGGAGAAAGCCTTAAAACATTCATCTGATTGGGTTTATTGCAATATTCAATTTATTGCTGTGGTCTGGAACCAAACCCACATTATCTGAGGCCACGCCTATATATTGTTCAAGCGAAAACCACAGAGCTTGAGCTGACTTAGAGAGTCATTATTACCACCAGACAGGAGAATTTCCACATGAGATGTCAGCTAAGGGAATTAGGTTAGGTTAGAAATAGGCAACCCACTTAACTAGCATCCTTCCCATTACCAGAGTTGCTACTTTCTGGACGTATTATCAGAATTTACCTCTCCTACTGGGAACTGTGCTGATCACAATGAATACAATTTTAACATCGTTTAGAGGTTGCAGAGCCACGTGAGAAGAGAAAACACACTTTGAAGGCAGTTCACAGCCCAGAGCCACTAGTCTTAGATCATTAATTCTGGATATGTTAGCAAGCATCTCCATGCTTTACTTTTCTCATCTGGAAAATGAGATAATAACACCTTTTTGCAAATTTTTTGTAAGGAATAAATGAGAACATATATATGAGAATATAATGATAAT
The DNA here is from genome assembly GCF_006229205.1 of Suricata suricatta. NCBI lineage: Eukaryota > Metazoa > Chordata > Mammalia > Carnivora > Herpestidae > Suricata > Suricata suricatta. The sequence goes on from NC_043703.1 coordinate 115,551,468, forward strand.
ATATTCTCATTTATTCCTTGCAACATAATTCTCACAGAGAGAGAGAGAGAGAGAGAGAGAGAGGGAGAGCGCCAAACATAGTACCTGTGGTACACAGTATGTACTCAAAAAAATAGTAGCTATTACTAACTGTGGAAAGAGTTTCATACAGTGGAGAAAGCATGACCCAGAGTAAAAAAACAAAAAACCTAGGATCAGCCCCACTATCGATTCATTTTCTGACCCTGAGTAAGACCATTTTAGGCCTCAGTGTTCACATTTGTTGAATGGGGAAAATAGTAACTGTTTATATATCATAGAGGTTGTTTAAAAACCAAATGAAATAATGAGAATACATAAAAGAAGTTTGAATATTGTAATAATTTGAATATTATAAATACAAGTTATTTTTAAAATTAAAACTCTGTCCCTTGAAAAACAATGATCTTTTTTATGTGAGTATGCTTAAGGGAATATGAAAGACCAATTTAGAATTTTAACCCAAAGAAGGGTGCCTGGTTGGCTCGGTCACGTGAGCATCCGCCTCTTGATTCCAGCTCAAGTCAGGATCCCAGGGTCATGGGATAGAGCCTTTTTCAGGCTCAGGGCTGAGCATGAAGCCTGCTTGAGATTCTCTTTCTCTCTTCCCCCTCTGCTCTCCCCACTGCAGTGCGTGCTCTCGCTCCCTCTATAAAATAAAATAAAATTTAATAAAAAGAATTCTAACCCAAACTTTCGGTCCTTGTTTCAGAATAACACTTTGTGACTTTTCTTTCTAAATAAATTAAAAGATTACTTTTAATGATATGTAAGATCCAAAAATGGTCTTCAATCTCTAGCTAGTAATACAGTTAACTTACTATACAAAATAAGAAAACTCCCCCAAAACTTACTGTGCACCACTTTGTGCAAGGAACTGCACCGTACCACAAACAACGTCTCTGTGCAGCCACAGTTTACACTCCTGTGGCTGGCAATCAATTTAGTAGGCACAACGGTACAATGGAAACGTCTTAAAGTCAAATAAATCTGTTTAAATTCTGCCCCTGCCGCCTATTGGTTGTATCTCTCACAAAGTACATACATAACCTCCCCAAGTTCACACTGTCGTCACTAAAACTGTGATCATACTCATCTGACCGAGGTGTTCTGAGACTTCATTAATTGGGATTACGTGTAACACATTTAAGGCATCTGGAAGACAGTATGTATTTCTAACTTATCACGCTCCCCTTTCCCAAAATAATCACACAGATCAGTGACACATCCCACCCAAGACAAAACTAGGCTAGTGCCATATAAGGAGTGCCAAACAAAAGAGAAAGATGGTGTATCTGGTTAGGAGAAGGCTTCATGGAAGGTGTGGGATTTGAAATGAGCCTTGAAGGATGGGTAAGATTTCAATACACATAGTTAAAGTACACAAAAATCTATGAACAACATAAAGGGTAGAAAATAGTTTGATGTGCTTGACAAAGAGAGTTACTTCAGTTTGGAAGGAGTATCTTGGGCAAATAGAAAATTGAGAGAGACAAGGACAAAATGGTAGTTAGGAGGTCATATTATGGAAAATCTTGATCGTCACAGAGAGGATTTTATACTTAATGGGAGGCGCTGACGGTTTCTAACTAGCAGTATCCTTTGTTAGTCCTGAGATGACAGCAGTTCACAGAATTAAATGCAGTGCTAAGAGAAATGTTTTAAAAGGGTTTTAGGCGGGAAACATTTCAGGAACTTTTATATAGAAATTGACCTTCCCTTAAAGATCAGCCATCACATAACTGCCCAGGAAGAAAGGCCAAGAACAGGTACCACTACAAAAACTAAGAAACTAAGAAACTAAGGTAAACCAAAATGGTTAAGAGAGATCTTGATCCGGGTGATATAAATTAACATTAAGAGCAGACAGAGAAAACAAATTCAGGATTCCCTCCCCTGGGTCTGTTACTTGAACTAGCATTTCCTCTCTCTCATGCATTTCTGAAAGATAATTATTAGGATAACAAGGATAAGTTCTCAAAAGTAAGTATGCTCTTATGCTGAGTGTGCAAACTGGGCAGCCGTGCCTGCAATTCTAAATCATACGACTGGAGCCTGCCAACATGCTTGTGTACGTACCTCATCTCTTAAAGGATGTGGCAACAATTTTGAATTCCAACTGTGGAAAACCGTTTATTACAATCATTTCTGGGTGCCTCGTGAAAATGGTAGGCCACCTTGGGCATCAAAACTTCAAGAGGGAAACAGTCACAAATCTCAACAATCCCTCGCCCCTAACCATTCACTGTTTGATGAAGTAAAATCTAAGACACCCACTCTCACCCAATCACCACTCTCTTTCCTTCCACTCTCCCTCCCTCCCTCCATCCCTCTCTCTCTCCCTCTCTCACTCTCTCTCACATAGACACACAAACCTACACACCTCCCTATACTTTGGGTTATGTTGCTTATGTGGTGACAAAACATCACTGAAAACTAAGAAAACCTGAAGATTTCAAAATGTAATAGAACAATATAGTCTTTGGCTTTTTCTTTACAGTTCTTTCCATATACGTATCTCCTATTATTCAGTCACTCTTTGAGAAGACAGTCACTCTTGCTAGGGCATCGAAAATATGAAAAGAAATATTCATACTAATTAAAAGATAAATGATTTTGTTTTTGTTTTTGTTTTCCCCTCAGAAACAGCTCTTTCCTCTCTCATTTTCATTATTAGTGTGAAGAGCAAATCTCAGACACAGTTCCATTTGGCTAATACGTTTTACAAATATGAGGTTCCAAGCAGAAGTTATCTAGCATGCTGGTGAGCATAAACACAAGTGCTGGGCGGTATATTCTGCTCTGTGTAAAACCAGAAGGAAAAGTTTTAGAAGCCATAGTAATTTGATTCTAGAGAATACAATGATTGGTGAATGCAAATACTTTCTGCAACAGTGGCTTGAGAAAGAAAATCTCTATCCTAGACTATACAACACATGATATTGGCAAAAGTAATATTGAGGATTTAGAGTCACCTCCGATTTTGATCTGAATAGCACAATCATCCTGATCCACACTGAGAGGCTACAGTATTTAGGTAGCAATGGCAGCTCAGAATAAACAAAATAAAAGGAAAAACCCTCAACACATTATTTACAGTATAGACCCACAAGAAAGGGCACTGCTCTACTGGTAGAAAAAGCATGTACTCTGTTAGACAACCACGAGTCTGATTAACAGTACTACATCTAAATGGCCTGGACACTCAAGTAAGTATGGAACTGACATATGGTAACTACTGACTATATAGGAGCTCTGTATTACATGACATGGATAAACAGTCATGCTCATTAGAGTGTCATTTTATTTTTTAAGAACAGAGGAAAAGCAAGGAAGATGAATATAGGGGACGCCTGTTCAGGATGGCTTCGACTTTGAACTACATTTTATTTTTCATGATATTCGAAAATCTTACTCATTCAAGTAACTGTACAATAATGCTGGGGGAGACGTCATGGCCAAAATGCTATTAGCCATGTTCCTTTCAAAAAATATGAAACGCATGTGTAAACATCTTTCTTCAATAAAGTGTTTTCTTAATATAAATTAATTATCTAAAGACAGAATAATCTTGAAACAGAGAATAATCATTCGAAAATCACCTTCCCCCACTCACAATGATAAAAGTAGCAAATGTTTCATGACAGAAAAAATATTTTTAAACACAGATAAACAAAAAGAAAACATTAAAGGTCATATAGAGATTAGTATAGTTAAACCAGGGAGTGTATAATTCTGTATTTTTTTACTGTAAATAGTACAAATGATTAATGTGTCTATATATTCATAAAAGTGAGATCATATTATGTAAAATGCTTTTGCAATCCACTTTTCTGATCAAGAAATAATTAACATATTTTAAACCAATAAATATCTATCACCATTAATTTAATGAATGACTGATATCACATATGTGAATATATAATAATTTATTGAGCTAACACATCTATTACTGGCTTTTAACTTATTCTCAACTCCACCATGCAGAAGACAATGTTATGTTGAACATACTTACATCTGAACTGTACAGTATCCCCATGATTATTTCATTAAGTTAGACTGCTAAAAGGGGAATTGGATTGCAGGGTCAAAGGAAAGCAAATTTTAAGAGATTTTTGAGGCATATTGAAAAACTGACCACCAAGAAGGATATACCAATTTACATACCTTCCAGCAATGTATCAGAACACCTATTTTTGGAAACGTTTCTCATAAATACTGAACATTATCATTTTCTTACTTACTTTTGGCAAGTTTACAGGCAAAAATATCCTACAACATTAATATGTATGTCTTATTACCAGAGTTGCATATTTTGTTCATGTTATTACCGGTCTTGTATTTTTCTTCTTTTCTGACTGCCTAAAATACATTTATAAATTTTCCCAAATTGTGTGTTATTTTCTTTCTCAATTTGAAACAATGTGTTACATTGTTATTTATTATAGATATTAACCTTTTGGAATACTTGTTAATTACTTTTTTGATATGCTTACTTCTATTTTCCTTACTAATTCTTTTTAGGTTATCTTATAAAACATTTATTTTTATTTTTTTCATTTACACCCAAGTTAGCACATAATGATTTCAAGAGTAGAATCCAGTGATTCATCCCCTACATATAACACCCAGTGCTCATCCCAACAAGTGCCCTCCGTAATGCTCCTTCCCATTTAGCCCATCCCCCCACCCAACACCCCTCCCAGAATCCTCAATTTGTTCTCTATATTTAAGAGTCTCTTATGTTTTCCCCCCTTCTATTTTGTATTTGTTTCTCTTCCCTCATGTTCATTTGTTTTCTTACAAAACATTTTATGCAGCCAAATTATTACCCTTTTCCTTAATGTCACCCTTTGGTGTCACATTTATTTTATTTTATTTTTTTGAGAGAGAGTACGTACATGCAAGTGGAGAGGGAGGGGCAGAGAGAGACAGAGAGACAGAAAAGGGGAGAGAGAGAGGAGACAGAGAATCTTAAGCAAGCTCCATGCTCAGCACAGAGCCAGACATGGGGCTCCATCTCACAAACTGTGAAATCATGACCTGAGCCAAAATCAAGAGTTGGATGCTTAACAGACTGAGCCACCCGGAGCCCCTGGTGTCATCCTTATGATGGTGACTCACTTAGAGATTGTAGAAATATTTGCTAATATTTTACAAAAAAAATTCCTAATATTTTTATTGGTTCTCCAAGAATTTCTTTTTAAAAATGTAAACATGCATTTGAGCTAGAATTTATTTTGATATATGAAGTTTACACTTAACATCTTTTTATTTATTTATTTTTATAATAGTTTATTGTCAAATTGGTTTCCATATAACACCCAGTGCTTCTCCCCACAAGTGCCCCCCTCCATGACCATCACCCCCTTCCCTCCTCTCTCTCCCCCTTCAGCCCTTGGTTCGTTCTCAGTATTCAATAGTCTCTCATGATTTGTGTCCCTCTCTCTCTCCAACTCTCTTTCCCCCTTCCCCTCCCTATGGTCCTCTGTTAGCAGGGGGCCACCAGGTTGCCTAAGGAGGGGTGAACCGGCCAGGTCGGAAACAGAGCAGGTCAAAACAGAGCAGGTCAAAACTCCCATGCTGATCAGTAGACTTAACATCTTTTTATCCAAATTAGCAGATAGTAGTGGCAACAGCAACTGCTGAATGCCACCCTTATCATATACTAAATCCTTATATGTACCTTGAACTATTTATAGATTTTATGCTCTCTTCCTTTAATCTATTATCCATCAGTCTATTCCAATGTGAGAAGGGTATTTAAATTATTTTCAGTTTATAATTAACATTTCTAGGAAAAGTCCACACTCAATTTACTTGTTCATATTTTTTGGCAAATGCTGTCCACTTTTGTCTCCAAATAAATTCTAGAACTATTTTGTTAAGATAACCCACCACCACCAAATTCATGTGATTGGAATTAATTTGGAAAAATTCTCTGCAGTATGAAATATTCCCACCTAAAATACTGCAGATATTTGTACATAATAAAGTCTCTTTTAAATTACTCTGTGAAATGCTCTTCATATTGGTCCTACATATAACTTGTTAAGTATACTTATAGAGATCTTATAATCCAATAATGAATACAGTATTTTTTGGAATATATTCTCTATGAGGGTATTGCTAATACAGGAAAAGCTGATTAGTTTCCTAAGTGGACCATCTAACCAACTAAAGTCCTAATATTTTTTAATTTAATCCTAATATTTTTTAATTCAATTTTGGGGGGAAGAGTGGTTAGTTATCCAACTACACAGTAATAATCTATGAACAATGATAATATTTACTGTTTATTTCCTTTTTTTACCTTACTTATTTGATAGAACTTCCAAAGCAGTAGTAAGAAACATCTTCACCCTTCTTCTTTTTATTAATGTTTATTTTTGAGAGAGAGAGAGAGAGAGAGAGAGAGAGAGAGAGAGAGCATGAATGGGCCAGGGACAGAGAAAGAGAGGGAGACACAGAATCTGAAGCAGGCTCCAGGCTCTGAACTGTCAGCACAGAGCCCGATGCAGGGCTGGAACTCGTGAACTGTGAGATCATGACCTGAGCTGAAGTCAGTTGCTTAACCAACAGGCACCTGGCACATCACCATACTTCTGATGTAAATACAAATAAATGTTTTTAGTGTTCTACTGTTAAATCCATGGTGGTTGCTGAATTTCACATAGGTGCTCTCTATCATGTTACTGAAATATTATATTGGTTAAATTTTAGTATGTTTTTTTTCTAATCATGAGTGCAGGCTGGATGTTGTATAATGCTTTTTAAAAATACACAAATATGGCCTTTATCTCTTTGAACCTAGTAATGTGATAAATTATATTGACATATTTTTAAGTATCAAACCATCCTTGCATTTCTAGAATAAATCCTACATAGCAATGGTAAATTACTTTTTTCAAACATTTTGAAACTGACTTGCTAAAATTTGATTTAAAAATCTATTTTCTTATTCATAATTGTGACATTGGTTCATCATGTTCTCCCTGTGCTACTTATGCCTGGCTTTAGTATCAAGATGAAGCTAGATGAAATGGCCTAGTTTTCTGTAGGCCAGTGCTCCCACCAAAGAGCCTTTGCCTTTTAAAGGCAGTAAAGAACTGACACAAGCGAAGACTATGAAGCAATGAGGACTGGAAAGAGGGCAGGTCTTTTACAGGTGAGCCAAGGCTCTGCAGCCTCCTTGGAGGCATCTGCCAAATGTACGCATAGGAACAGACCAAGAATTTGGTAAGGTGCAGGCAGGGAGTGACTACTGGGGTAAAAAAAAAAAAAAAAAAAAAAAAAAATCACTGAATTGTTGTTGTTTCCATGGGGCTGAAGTGCCAAAATTAGAGAGTTGAAGGCCAGCTTTCTCCTCAAGACATTTTCTGATTTCTAAAGCTACGCAGCTGAGGAAAATGAGGGTCTAAGGCAGAACTTTGACCAGCGAAGTAAGATTTCCCCCACAGTCCTATAGTGTTTCACAGAAAAAGCCTCACTAGTGGGAGGATTCATGAGAATCTCAGTTGGACCTGAAAGATCTTGAGGGAGTGGTAAATTGACACAATCTCCAACCACATTTTTCCTGTTGGCAATTACTGATCTGGGCAAACCTCCTTCTTAAGACATTTGCCAAATTCTAAAATTAAAATAGGCAAGAGGCTGAAAGAGATAAGGTTTCTCTGCAAAATGGAAATTTCCATAGTCCTCTTGGTCCTGAAGAGACAATGATGTTTCAGGCTCTCATTAAAAGCTCTGAAGAACCACATACTAGTAACAGGGGCAAACCAAAGGTACGCTGCATCTACAATCCAAACTCGACCCACCTCTACCCATGATGGGATTAGGTGATGAGGCGCAAACCATAACCCAACTGCCCCAAATACCTACTTAGTAAAGGAAGGGATAAACCGATTTCAGTGGGAGATGTCCTCACCTGGAACCTCTACAAGTTTTAAATGCAGTGTCTAACATCAACCAAAACTTAATACAAAGAGATAGGACCATAAGACTGATGACAAAACAAAAAAAAGAAAAAAAAAGGAATCAAAAATAATTCCACCTATATGTACATAAACTAAATATTACCATAAGAAAATAAAAAATAACTTTAAAATGACTAATTAATATGCTCAAGAAAATAGAGACATGATAGACAAATTAGATAAAGAGATGGAGAATTTCACCAGATATCTGAGGCTATAAAAAAAAATTAAGTGGATATTCTAGAATTAAAGATACATACCTGAAATTCTAACTCCTAAGTTTTTCTTCTATTTCTACCATGGTATTCACTATGTGCTTGCACTAATTACTTCAGGTGAAGTTAGGAGGAACAGAAATACACACGTAATGAAGGCCTATTTTCAAAATAAAAAAACTGTAAAACTCAAGTGAAAAAATAATGGAAGAGGTCTCTAAAGCTCATTAAGAGAATAATCATAGTGTGAGTTTTTACATCCTGAAGAGCCTCCAGGCTAGTTAAAGTTGAAACAAACATCTTTCACCAAACTAGATTTAAGACAATTTGTTTCTATATGATGAGCAAAGTAAGAGCCATTGTCACTTACAGGAAGGTGGGTGAACACAGCGAAAGTGCTTCGTAGAAAGGCAATGAGGTCTACTAGGTAATCACTTGCTTTGTTGCCCAAATCTCCAGTCATCCAGTCATAGTCAGCCAGCTGTAGAAACTGGTCAATCTTCTGATTTAAATTGGTATAAATCTCTTCTTCAGCTGCATGTCTGGCATCCTGTGAAATATGGAATTTTAAAAATCATTCAGACTTCCAGTATAATCAGAAATTTCTACTTGGAGATATCTCACACTTATATCCACTAAGTAACAGAATTGGGAATATCAAGAACATCACATTAATTTTTCCATTTGAAAAGTATAGTACAGTCTTTTCATTCTGTGTCTGCCAGACAGGCTATTGTTTTGCCTCACCAGATAGAGAATCTGTCTTTACTTCCCTAAACTATCTGCATCCTTCTTTGACTTTCTTACATTTGTTCAAAACTATACTCGCTCTCGGGTCTTATTAACATTCATCTGGGACTCTAAGAACCTCCTTTCCTGTAATACCAACCTCTCTATATCCCCAAGTCTCTTCACTTTGCTTATTATAAGTATCCTAAGTTTCAGCTGCATGCTATAAGTATTCCCATTAGTTACTACCCTACTTCTCCGATGTCTTTGTCATCAGGCTCCCTCAAAGTTTGGTATTTGTCAATGTTTCCTGAAAAGTATTCTAAGGAACAACATATCTGAAAAATACTAACACAATAGCAGAAACGTTCCCAGAGGAACAAGTTTGAGAAACCATGTTTAAGAGACTCATGATGTACACTAGACGATAAAAGGCTCTAAGAAGTATTATGGGACTAATGTTCCAAGAAAAATATTTTCATGACAAAAGGATCTATTTGCACCAGGGCGATCAGGATTTCAGTGCTAACAATCCACCAACTTGGACTGGTCCGCGTAAACCTCCATCCCACAATATGCAATATTCATTTTTCAGTCTGATTTTACTTGCTCTGAGATGCCAGAACTCTGTTCTCTTTTGGCTTTCATGACATGGTTTTTTCCTGGTTTTATTTTTACTTTTCTGTTCTCTAATCCTCTCAATTTCACTGGGTGATTTCATCAATTCCTAGAGCTCACACTATCTCTGTCCCTGTTTTAGAAGGCTATTAATTACTGATTCAGTTTCTTCAATAGACATAAGGCTATTCAGATTATCTATTTCTCCTTGTGAGAGTTTTGGTAAACTAAGTCTTTCAAAGAATTGATCCATATCATGTAGGTTATCAAACCATGGGAATAGAGTTGTTCATAATATTCCTCTATTATTTTTTTAATGTCCATGGAATCGGTACTGATAGTCCCTCTTTCATTTATTTTTTTTAAACTTAAATTCAAGTTAGTTAATATACAGTGTAGTATTGGTTTCAGGAGTAGAATTTACTGATTCATCACTTACATATAACACCCAGTGCTCATCCCAACAAGTGCCCTCCTTAAGGCCCATCACTCATTGGGCCCAGCCCCCCACCTGCCACCCCTGCCAGCAATTAACCCTTTTTTGTTTATGATATTAATAATTTGAGTGTTCCCTCTTTTAGTCTAGGTTAGCCTGGCTCAAAGTTTACAAATTTTATTGATCTTTCTAAGAATCAACCTTTGGTCTCATTGATTTTTCTCTTGTGATTTTCTGTATCAAAGCCATTCATTTCTGCTCTAATTTTTATTCTCTTCTGATTACTTTGGATTTAATTTGCATTTCCTTTTCTAGCTTCTTAAGATAGAAGTTTACATTATTTAAGAAATTTCTTATTTTCTAATACATGCAATTAATACTATAAATCTCCTAAATACTGCTTAGATTCCACAAATTTTGAAAAGGTGTATTTTATTTTCATTTCATTTGAAATATTTTGTAATTTCTCATGAGACTTTTTCTTTGACCCTGTATATTATTTTGAAGTATGTTGGTTAATCAACAAATATTTTGGGATTTTTAAGCTCTTTTTCTTACTTATTTCCCTAGATTAATTCTATGTGGCCTGAGAGCAAGTTTTCTAGATTTCTGTTCTTTAAAATTTGTTAAGATGTGTTTATTAGCCAGAACATGGTCTGTTTTGGTGAATACTCATATGAGTTTGAGAAGAATGTGTATTCCACTGTTGTTGGATGAACTATTCAACTATGTCCTTTCCGATATTCTCCTCCTCGATCTATCAATTTCTGTCCCCTGGATCCGTCAATTACAGATGGTTTTACTAGGACCTTTTAGCATGAAGAGATGATGACTTATATAAAAAACGTTTTTAGTATCTTCTAAATACTTATGTATTTTTTTCATTTAATCTATTAAAGAAGTGGACAATTTTAAACAATTTTCTAATATTAATCATTCTTATATTTTAATGTTACTTTTATTTCTACTTTCTATGTCCTTCTAGATTATGTTTGATAGTCTATTATTTATGATTTTTACATCAATATTGAAATTTAATGTTCAGATTATTTTTTGTGGTTTCTCTGGTTTTTGAATCATTATTATGTTGACTTTATAAAAATGAATTGAGGTAGTTTCCTTTATTTCTCTACAATCTGGAATAGTTTAAATTCTACAGAAATTATCTATTTCATGAAGATCTAAACAAATTTACAGATAAAATCACATGGATCTTGCCCTAGTTTAAGAAGTCTTTAGTAACTTTTTCACTTCTTTCATAGTTATTAGTCAATTTTCTCTATCTTTTTGAATCATTTTTATTCGAAGTTTTCCTATAGATTCTTAAATTTATTAGCACAGTTACACAAAGTATTCTAGGTATTTAGTTTCCTCTGATTGTGAATTTCAAGTAATTGTGATTGCTTTATTCTTTCCTTTCTTCTTTCTTTTCTCCTTCCCTTCCTTCCTCCCACCCTCCTTGCAAACCATCCCTCCTTTTTAATTAGGCCGGGTAAAATGATTATTTTAAAAATATAACATATTCTTGCTTGAAGTCTCTCAAAGACTTCAGTAAGATAAAATGCAAATTATGTATCAGTACAAAACAAAGTGTTTCACACGTTGGCACTTAACTACTTCTCTATCTCACTGCTACCCTTACTCTATACTGAATATGTCTGGTTTTGTTTTATTCTTTCATCTCTGTACATGCAGTTGCCTCTCCTAAAAATGTCTCTTGCTCCCTCCTCATCGTTTGATCATCTAGACACTTCCTGCTGGTCCCAAGACCCATTCCATCTTGTGCCCTTTATGGAAAGTCTTCCTTGAAGATCTCAAAGCTAAGATAAGCATCCTCACCCTCTTCTTCTAGACTTATAACTATTAATTTTCCTTGAAGCCCAATCCTCTCACCTTTTCTCTATTCAATTCCCAGAAGAAAGCCAGCCCCACAGCATTAAATACCATCTTTCTGTATGGTATTTTTTTATTTCCAGCTCTGATTTGCTCTGTCAATTTAACACCTCTATGCAGATGACTACTAAATATCTGAAGCTTAATGTGTCAAAAATGAAAGTCTTGATTCTACTGCCTCTCCCCTGGTCTGTTATTCTTTCACTGTTCCCCATCTCAGTGAATATCACTACTATTTGTACAGTTTGCTTCATTCAAAAATCTTGGAATTATCCTGGACTCTCCTCTCTCTTATAACCTCATACCTAATCTAGCAGTAAAACTTGTCATCTCTACCTTCAAAAATATTTCTTACCACTTTCCTCCTACAACAGTTGTCCAAAAAAAAAAAAACAAACCCCATTATCTCTCATCTAGACTACTGCAATGACTTCCAAATTAAATTCTGTTCTTCCACTCTTGCTAACCTATAACACCTTTATCTTCCACATGGCAACCAGTGTTACCCATTAGTACATAAATGAGATTATCGTCACCATCCCAATTTTCTAATGACCTCACGTTTCATTTCAGAATAAAACCCAAGGTATTTACTGTGGCCTACAAGGCCAAAATCTGACTCCTGACTATCTCATTTCTCACCACCTCTACCTCCAATAATAGAGCTATCCCTGCCAGACTGAATTCCTTGTTATTCCTTGAACACACCTACTTGAATACCTACTATGGGACTGTTCCCTCTATCAGAAATCTAAAGGATTGTATTTCTCATTTCATTCAAGTCATTTAGGTTTTTCCTTAGTTCTTGTCATTAAATGAAATTCTTGTTTGTTTATAATCTATCACCCCCACCACAATATAAACTCTACAAAGTCAGGAGACCTGTTGATTAAGTTTATGCCCATTAATTGCCTGGTGTGTACTAGATGCTCCATAAATCTTGTAGAACTGACGAGAGACTGAATGTATTTATTGTATCTTTCTAGTACTTTTCGCATAGTTCTTTACAGAAGTTACAGTGTCTGTCCTCCCTATAGATTACAAACTCTAAATCCAAGAATTAAGTACTTTTTTTCTTTCTACCCAAGAACATACCAGATTGTCACATAGTAGGTACACAAACAATATTTGTCATCGAGTAAATTAATAAACAGCCTCATTCTATTTTGTAAGAGAGCAAGGAAATTCTTATGAACAAGGAAAGCTAAGAATGCCAGCTTAATTATGTCACAGATGGCAGAAACAGGAGGCAATTCTGCAGGAAAATACCTTGAAGACCTTCTGATTATTTCTGCCCCCTTTTCAGCATAAAGGTTTCCATCTGCAAGGGAAAGTTTTCTGGAAACAGTAGCTTAGGAAAATACACAACATGTAGCTGCTATAATTGCCATGTTTATACTGAGTTCTGGGTTAGTTGGTCTGAAACAGTCCTGGTAAAAATAAACTTTCAATGTGTTTTAAGCAATCAGTGTTTCCAATAAGCACTTGTCAACATGACCTTTAGTGGTCTCCAGAACTTCTCCTTTACTAAGTATTTAACTGGCTACTCAACAACTATGGCTTCCTGTCTGCCCTTAATTTTCCCTCAGCAATTTTAATGCTGGAACAACAACAAACTACACAAGCCATCCTTTGGGAGGATTTCTGACCATAATTTGAAAAGCCCTTGATATAAGAAAATTGCGGTGGATTAAGGGAAGAATAGCAGTACATTCTGCATATTTCCCATATGAAAGACAAGTATAAATGAACTTCACATTCTACCTCCCATAACTCCCTCTTCTCTGGTAGCCCCGTCCACATTTTCTTTCCTGAGAAGTCTTGGCTTCCACAGTAAATGAAGTGGAAATATTTTTGATTAAATTATTGCCCATCCTACTTCATAATGCTTATATTGAATTGTAATCATAATTTTTATTAAACTGTCAAAGGTGATCCTCAAGTTCTTAAAGCTCTTGTCATACTCATTTTTGGATCCTCTTTATTAGACAAATCTTTTCTTCATTATAAGAGTTTTAACATTAATATAATAAAACATTATTGAAAAGTTTGCAAGGATACCAACATAAGACAACGTATAATAGAAAATTTTTTTAGGAAATTGGAAATGAATGACCTGTGGTCACATATGTACATAAAGAATATTTTGTGAAAGTCTCATTTTTTTTGTTTTTCTTTTCAGATTTATTGAAGTGTAATTGAAAATAAAATTATATTTAAAATGTGCATTATGGTGATTTAATAAATGTATGCACTGTGAAAGGATTCCCATTATTTAGTTATTAACACATTCATTACCTTATATATTTACTTTTTTGTGTGTGTGAGAACACTTACGTTATATTCTCTTAGAAAATTTCAATTATACAATACAATATTGTCAACTATAGTCACCATGTTTTACATTAGATCCTCAAATCTTATTCATCTTACAGCTGAAAATGTATACCGCTTTACCAATTTCTATTTCCCCTACTTGCACCCCTTCCCCCCATGCCCTGGCAACCACTTTTCCTCTGTTTCTGTGAGCTTAATTTTTTTGTCTGTTTTTAAGATTCCACATATAAGTGAAAGTATGCAGCATTTGTCCTCTGTCTGGTTTATTCCACTTAGCATAATGCCCTTAAGGTCTGTCCATGTTGGATGGATGGCAGAATTTCCTTATTTTTCTTGGCTGAATAATGTTCTATTGTGTATATGTACCACATTTCCTTTAGCTATTCTTCCAATGATAAACACTTAGGTTGTTTGCAAAGCTTGGTTATTGTGAATAAGGCTGCAACAAACATGAAAGTATAGATACCTCTTCAGGATAAAAATGTTTATTTCTTTGGATATATACCCAGAAGTGGGACTGCTAAATCAGATGATAGTTCTATTTTTAACTTCTTGAGCAATCTCCGTACCTTTATCCATTTTGCTACACCAGGTTCCATGCCTGACTATGGCACACAAGGGTTCCCTTTTCTCTACGTCCTTGCAGGCATTTGTTCTCTCTTGTCTTTTTGGTGAGAGCTATACTATCAGGCATGAGACAGTATCTCACATACACTAATCTTTTCTTGTACCAGCTAGCCATTTGTAGTTCTTCTTTAGAAAACTATCTATTCAGTTCCTCTGGGTTATTCGGGGCTTGCTATTGAGTAGTGTGAATAATTTACATACTTTGGATATTAGCCCCTTTTCAGATATATGATGTGGAAGTATTTTCTCTCATTCCATCAGTTGGATTTGTGTTTTGCTGATGGTTTCCTTTGCTGCTCAGAAGCTTGGTAGATTAATGTTAGTCCCATCATTTGTTTTTGCTTCTGTCACCTTTGTTTGGTATTAAATTAAAAAAATCAATGCCAACACCAGTGCCAAGGAGCTTATCCACTATGTTTTCTAGACGTTTTATAATTTCAGATCTTACATTCCAATCCTTATTTTGAGTTGATTTTTGTGTACAGTGTAAAAATAGGGGTCCAGTTTCATTCTTTTTCATGTGGCTGTGTATTCCTGTGTATACATCTTTGTTGTAAATTATTTGACCATATATATACAATACATACATGGGTTTATTTCTGGGCTGTCTGTCCTGTTCCACTGATCCATGCATATGTGTTTATGGTAATACCATACTATTATTGATTACTAACGCTTTGTAATATAATTTAAAATCAGGACACATGATGCTTCCAGCTTTGTTTGTCTTTCCAAGATCTCTTTGACTATTTAGGTTCTTTCTCATTCCTTTTCTTGTAACAGAAAAAGAGATCTTACTAACAATTTTGTTACATAAACTAAGCAGTTACGAGTCAAATTTGATTTTTTTGTCTTAAATCGACTCTCAAGAGGAATGTGTCGATAAATAGGGAAAGAGGATAACAGGATAGGAAAAAGTTGACACCAGCGGACATACATCATGATTTCAACTCTACAACTTTGTATCTAATTAATATCAACCCCAAAAGGATGAAATGGATTTGATTCAAAACTAAAATAATCAAATAATAACAATAACAAAAACTCAAAACAGCAGGTTGGCTTTTATGTCAGAGTCTACCATTTTAATGTTTAAGATGTTGCCCTACTTCTGCTTAGTATTTATTTAAAGCTCACATGGCAAATAAAAGAGTTTCTTATGGCCTCTTTAAATTAAGTAATTTACTCTCCAGAAACTCTCCATCAATCTATTTTTTGCTCTACAAGAGTGTCACTCTTCCCATTTGATCAAACTCAGGACCAAAACTAGTGCTGTGGCTTTGCAAAATGATTATAAAATTGCTAACTACAATAGTAAGGGGTAGAAATTCCTCACTAAAAAAGGTGAAAAAAAACTGGACACAGGACACAGAGAAGCAAGAACAGCTCATTAAAAAAAGTTAATTGATGTTGATTTTAGTCACAACCACTACTGACCAGACCATCCCTCAGAATTCCTGACTAAGATGGCAGGCAACTGAGGAAATAGCCATTTTCAAATACAAAATACAAGCAAGATTTAGTGGAGAGAGTTGTAGACATTTTTAAGTTGAAAAATCCAGAAATTAGCACTGGTATTTGTTTTTCTAAGGAAATTAGATGCACGTATTCTCAAAACCGTATCATGAATCATGTTACTGTGCATCCCTGGAGAAACAAAGCCATGTTGGGTTGAATGACCCAGACTATGTACCCCAGAGGCGGCTTTACAGTAGTATCGGGCCTTCTCACCTTAAAAGTCGTGGTGCCGTACAGCTTGGTGGTGTGGACTGTCTCTGGAAGCACATTAGTGATGTTGGTAATGAACTCTTCCAAGTACTTACAGGATTTCTCCAAGTGTGTCGTATTGATAATAATCTGGACAAGCTAGAAAATCACAAGCACATGTGAGAGTCATTTGACTATTCACCCCACAACAAATTACTCAACAGGAATCTGCTGGTTGAAGAAAAACAAAAGTCATAATGGCAGAGGTCATCTCCATTCTACAAAGGGTTTGCAAGGGCGTGGGCTTAGGTGGTACTTCCTCTATGAAGCCTTCCCTGACTTCCCAAAGCACCTTGTATTTCCCCTACTCTAAAAGGACGTGTCATTCTATTTTAAAGAAATATCTTCTTCTGTTTAAGAGACTAGACTGAAAACAAAACCTGCTAGTGTTTAGCACAGGGTCTGGCAATAAATGGTTGCTAACTGAATTAAATAACTGAGCCTCCACTGAAAGAACAAGAAGAACTGAAATGGCAAGAAGTTTCAAAATTAATCATAATGAACAGAAAGATGTTGGAACAGACTGCAGTATATTAACAAATGACATGAATTTATAGAAGAAATAACATGGGCATTACAGTCAGAGGAATCAGTGGATTAACTACTTACAAATTATTAATCTGGAGAAAGTTTTTCAGTTTTCTAATGGTTGCTTTTTATCTATAAATTGCTAATAACTTCTAACTCACACAGTTATTTTGAGGATTAAATATCCTTTTGTTAATACCATTTTCCTTCTCTAACAGGAGAGATCCTTAAAAATGATAGTATTGGTAAGATAAAAAGTCATTTATAAATAACTTTGAGAGAAGGATAAGAGAATTACTCTTATTGTCTGTATAGAATTAAAGTTTGTAAAGTACTTCACAATTCATTTTCTTAACGCTGTGTTCCCAGCAACCTAGAAAAGTAACTTAAGTGGGCATAATTATTGCTTCTATTTTACCAAACAAAAACAGAAGTGAAATGATTTTCTCCAGCTCACATAACCTAAATGGAATCAGGACTCAAATCCAAGTCCTCTACCTTCAAATTACAGACTCATCGAAATGACTTCTCACGTTGCCTTTTAGCATAAGCTAAATAAAGGTAAATGTGTGGTGCACATTTACCGTACATTAGGTTGAAATATCAGTTTCCAGGTCTACCACCAACTAGACCTCGACATGCTTTCATTCCACTCTATGTAAAAAATAAGTTAAAATTTAAAAAAAGAGGGTACCTATTGCTTATTTCAACTATGAAAAGTATTGACACTTCCCAGAATCTAAAAGAAATTACAACAGAAAATGGAATATAATCTTTTTTTGTCTATCTTTTCTACATGTTTAACTTTTTGTTTCCACGCAAGAATGTGTGTAGTAGTGGGGTTGTGGAAGGTACGGGAAATTTGGGTGTATAAGTCTGGGGACAAACTTAGGTCTGTCTACCTTTAGTACAGAGAGAGAGTAAGCCAGGGGAAAGAGGGTAGAGGACACAGAGGGAAATCAGAACTGAAGATGAAGTACAAACAATGTTTAAAAGGTCATTACACCTCAGTAGAAGTCATTGTATCATACCGTGGAATACTCAACAAAAATATTAATAGGATTATAATCAGAAAAGTACACTCTTATCTCCCCAATAGCAACCAGCACTGGGCTAAAGCACGTCAAAAAATACACATCAAATCATAATGACATTGCTTTAGTATGTCATTTCCTAGACTGGACTAAGGAAAAAGGTACCTCTCCTTCCCCAGGCTCAGCTACAAAATGTGAGGGAAATGTCTACTTTTGAAAATGAGGACAAAGGGCAGAGACCCAGAGATGTAATTCCAAACCAATGAAATGCTAAGGCAGTATTGGGACTAGATCTCTATATTATTCCCCACAACTCAGACAAGTTCATGTTCATCACCTTTCTACAGTTTGAATTTGGAGACCTTGAGTCTTAGACACAGATATTATCTCCTACAAAATTAACAAAAACATTAGACTTTTAAGCATACAGTGCTCCAGGAAAGAAAACCTACCAAATTAAGCAGTTCATCACCCTCTTTCTTTCAACGTGTTTCTTCTTCAGAGAAAGGCTAAAATCATTTAAAAAATTTAAATTGTCTAAATTAAATCACTCTTCTTCCTGAGTGGGAGGGTGGCTACTGGCAAGGTTGTCTTGATGTTTGAGTCAGAAAAAGGAAGAGAGTTAATTTGGAGAACTGAAGAATTTCTATTTTAAAGTCAGCATTACCCAGAGGGAACACATTCCATCTATCAAAAGAAATCCTAATAATAAGGAGGAATCATGTCATGTTATCGAAATAAAAAATAGTGGCAGTCAAAGAGAAAATTGTCCTGTTTTGCAGGATATTGGCAGTTAAAAAAAAAAAAAGAAGAAGGCGGCTTCACTGGGTACAGTAGTAATTTCCCTTGACTTTTTAAAGATCTGTCAACACAAAAGATCACCATGAATTAACATCAACCAGCTGTCAGTCACTTTTGAAATGTTTCATTGCCTAGCACAGAATAGACTATTAAAACACTCTACGATTATATTAGATACCATGTCATTTTCAAAAGGAATATTGTCTGTTCATGAGGCCTAAATGATCTCTACTTCTGAATGACAGCTAACCAAAATCCTTACAAGGGCATTTACAAATATGAAGCCAGATACTTTAGGGGTAATTCTGAACTTAAGGACGCAATGAAGCAATTTCAGATAGCAACTTCCGTCAGAGTTTGAGCTCCTTTGATATTTTTAACCCCCACTTCCCACTCTCTTACATAAATATCACTGCAGCAATCCAAACTGTCCTTAACATTGTTTCAAGGGCATGGTATTAGCAATAGATTAGGTATTGGTTACAGCTTATATAGAATTCTCTGAGGATTGTCTGAAAAAGAAGAAAGAGAGAAAGAAAGAAAGAAAGAAAGAAAGAAAGAAAGAAAGAAAGAAAGAAAGAAAGAAAGAAAGAAAGAAAGAAAGAAGGAAGGAAGGAAGGAAGGAAGGAAGGAAGGAAGGAAGGAAGGAAGGAAGGAAAGAAAGAAAGAAAGAAAGAAAGAAAGAAAGAGGGAGGGAGGAAGGAAGCAAGCAAGCATACAGCCATCTCTACCAACTAATGACAGAAGTCACTTAGGTTAAAAAACCATTAAGAAGCAGAAAATGTTTCTGTCTCTCATTCCCGTAGCAGAGACCGTGATCAGGACAGCACAGGATAGACTGTGGAAGTCACCTATCACCTTCTCCAGTTTCCTGTTTCCCAAGGTAGAGAACTCAGGACTCTGAAGCTCCAAAAGGACTAACCCAAAGCAAGAAAATGAGAAGTCAACCCTCTCCACACTGCCCGTGCTTCATAACTGTTGGACTGGCAAGAAGATGAAGAACTGAATAGCAGCATTGGTTCTCATTCACAAAAATAAGCTCACCCTAAGATTTCGAGGAATTTTTTCTCCATTTTACCCCAGCAAAGATTAAAAAAAAAAAAAAGCTGGATCAACTACTCATTTTTTACCATCTCCAAAGCAAATATCTAAAACACTGAAGAACTTGGAACCACTGGTTTCAAATTCAAAGGTCTCATACAAAGCTTGTATTTGAGGAGACTTAATTATTAAATAAGTGATATTAGCAATATCAGTGCTGTTAACAACAGAGGATGACGAACAATGGTATGTGGGAGATAAATGACAGGAGAGAGGCATGTGGTCATCAATTTAAATGATATTAAAAAGAAAGGTGGAATGCAAAAGCATTAGTCATTTATTTGGGTCTCTTGGGGCACTATTATAAATACAATTTTAAAATACATATAAATATTCAACATGGTATCACCAATAGGAAATCTTAATTTCTTTAACTTAATCATAGTGACCTACCTACCCATCTTTCTTCCTTTCTTCTCTCTTTCATCTGTTAAGAACTCCTATGTGCCAAGGAATGAGAATACAGCTGTACATAATTATACGCGAGACAGATCAGGTGTGGAGATCAGAGTAACCACATATGCATATAAACACAGAGCATAATGTCAAGTAGGAATAAGCCTGGGGACGGTAGGGCTCAGACAGGCGGTCAAGGAAGGGCTCCTTAAGGAAATGACATTTGAGCGGAGACTTAAATAAAGTGAAGGTATATTATTTCTATCATCTATCATAAATGTAATTTACTCCAGCTTATATATTAAGCCTTTCTATCAATTCATTCTTCATAAAGAAGTAAGATGTGTTTTGATTCATCTTAAAATTTTCTTTCAAATGTAGCTAATTCTCTGAGATTAATATTAATTGGTAGTTTTTCCTTTCTCTTCATGATACTGATGTTTTAAAATTAATGTAGTGTAAGAGTAGGCACATGAAACAATGCTCAATATCACTCATCATCAGGGAAACACAAATCAAAACCACACTGAGATACCACCTCACGCCAGTCAGAGTGGCTAAAATGAACAAATCAAGACTATAGATGCTGGCGAGGGTGTGGAGAGACAGG
>NC_043703.1:115572653-115602329 GCF_006229205.1 Suricata suricatta
AGGAGAACAGGAGAAACCTAATGGAGGACCAGGGAGAGGGGAAGAGGGAAAGAGAGTTGGGGAGAGAGAGGGACGCAAAACTTGACAGACTATTGAATACTGAAAATGAACTGAGGGTTGAAGGGGAAGGGGGAGGGGGGAAAAGAGGAGGTGGTAATGGAGGAGGGCACTCGTGGGGAAGAGCACTAGGTGTTATATGGAAACCAATTTGACAATAAACTATTTTTAAAAAATAAAATAAATAAAAATAAAAATTTAAATTAAAAAAATAACTTAAATAATAAAAAAATAAAATTAAATTAAATTAATGTAATGTAAGAGTAAAGGTTTAGAACAAAGGGAATCTTATTTCAAACGCTACTTCAAATCTTATTTTTAATAGAAAATTTTGTATTTCAAAACGTCTCAAATCTTATTCCAAACTGCTTACTGGTTGTGTGGCCTTAGGCAAAGTTAAGATCTCTCGTCTTAAAATTGAGATAATAGCAACAATGTCATACCAAAGAAATAACCAATATATTACAAATTATCATATATAAATAATAAAGTACTGAATGTTATACCAAATTCCTAAAAGCTATTATTAATATGAACTTACTTAACATATCTCCAATTAAATGTGGCTCAAGAAAATCTACGATTCTGACTAGCCTCACTTTAACTCCTATCCATTAGCCAGAGTAAGCACTTAATGCTACAAAATAACTACATTATCCAATACCAACCTAATCTCTTTTCCATATCCCCAGATATACCTTTTCTCTGCTTCAACCCCAACATTTGTTCTGGATCTCCACTTGCAGCTCAAGATCTATCTTCCACTGGGCAAATGGAGCATTTGGAGTGTGCCACCACAAAGTATGCCCAGCCACAGCCATCTGTGTCCATATACTCTGAGTCTCACCTGTTCCCAGAGATGAACTTTACACCACCTAAAGCCAATTCCTCTGCCTGTGCATTAGAGTCTACATCCTCTCTCCTACTCGAGGGAATTACTCCAAAGATTCCCCCTTTCTCCTACATCATCAACTTTCTGCTTTCCATTGCAACATTCTCATCAAAATTAACAGGCTACTACATCTCCTATTAAAAAACAAAACAGGGGCGCCTGGTGGCTCAGTCGGTTGAGCACCGGCTTCAGTTCAGGTCATGATCTCGTGGTTCGTGGGTTCAGACCCCACGTCAGGCTCTGTGCTGACAGCTAGCTCAGAGCCTGGAGCCTGTCTTCGGATTTTGTGTCTCCCTCTCTCTCTGACCCCTCCCCTGCTCATTCTGTCTGTCTCTCTCTCTCTTGCAAAAATAAATAAAACATTAAAAAAAAAAAAACAAAAAAAACAAATGGTGCCTGGGTGGCTCATTTGGTTAAGCATCTGACTTCAGCTCAGGTCATGATGTCACAGTTCTGGGTTCAAGCCCCACATTGCGGTCTGCTAACAGTTTGGAGTCCGGACCCTGCTTTGGATTCTGTCTCCTTCTCTCTCTGGCCCTCTTCCACTCCAGCTCTGTCCCTCTCTGTCTCAAAAACAAACATTAACAAAAACAAAAAAACAACTTCTTGCTTAATTCACTTCCCCTGCCATTTCTTTGCTTACCTAAGAAAATTCCTTGAAAGAATTGTCTTCTCCTTGCAGTCTCCAATGCCAGTCTTCTGATTCTTTAAATTGTGTAATTTAAGTCAACACCTTATTTTAAAATGGTTTTATATTTACAAAATAGTTTCCAAGAGTTCTCAAGTGTGCCATGCCCAGTTCCTCCTATTGTTAACAACGTCCATCACTATGGGACACTTGCCACAACTAAAGAACCAACGTTGGTATATTACTGTTAACTGAACAACACACTTTATTGAGATCTCACTAGT
This sequence comes from Suricata suricatta, assembly GCF_006229205.1. NCBI lineage: Eukaryota > Metazoa > Chordata > Mammalia > Carnivora > Herpestidae > Suricata > Suricata suricatta. Next base: position 115,574,515 of record NC_043703.1, read on the forward strand.
TTCCCTCCCTAATGTTCTTTCTTTTTCAGGATCTCGTCTAAGATACCATATTACACTTAGCTGTCTTAGCCTCCTCTGGTTTGTGACAGTTTCTTAGACTTCACTTGTTTTTGATGACCCTACCAGTTTTGAGGAGTACTGGTCAGGTATTGTGTAGAATGTCCCTCAATTTGGGTTTGTTTCATATTTTTTTCATGGTTAGACTGGGGTCATGGGTTTTGGAAGAAAGACCATAGATCCTTCTCATCACGTCCTATCAAAGGTACATGCTATCAATGTCACTTATCTATGATGATGTTAATCTTCATCACCTGACTGAGGAAGTGTCTGTCAAGCATCTTCACTGTAAAGTAACTTTTTCCTCCTTCCATACCCTCCTTTTTACATGAAGTCACAAGCACAACCTACATGCAAGGGTTGGGAGCTAAGCTCCACCTTTTCAAAAAGGTAACATCTATATATGTTATTTGAAATTCTTCTGGACCCATTCTCTTTTCAATCTACTCCATCAGTAGCCTCCTGTCATCATTTTATTAAAAATGATCATAATGAGGTCACCGACATACTCCAAGATTGCTAAGTCCCATAGTAATTCTTATTTTTCATCTACCCTGATCTGTTGTCAGTATTTGTCATAGTTGACCACTCCCTCCGTCTTTATACACTTTTTTCATTTGGCTTCCAAGACACCACACTCCTGTTAATGTTCTTATTTTGGTTTCTTTTCCCCCCCCTAATTCTCTAGGGACTACTTCCCAATCTCTTTTGTGAGTTCCTTTTTTTTCTGACTCCTTAATAATGGAGTGCCCAAGGGTTCAGTCCTTTATCTTCTCTTCTCCATCTTTACAAGCTCCTTTAGTCATATTATCTAATCAGGTGGTGACAAATATTATCTATATTCTCCCAATTTTTTTTTTATCTCCAGGCCAAACCTCTTTTTAAAATGCCAAACTCATATATATATATAATTGCTTACTCAATACCACAAACTGTATATATAATAAACACTACATATTAAATTTGTCTAAAACAAAATTCCCAATATCCTCCACCCTAACCCCAGCTCCACCTAGTTTTTGACATCATAGTGCATGGTATATATAATCTTCTATCTGTTCAAATTAAAACATCTTGGAGTTATCTTCAACTCCTTGCTTTCTCTCTCCCTTTACATCCAATCATCAGGAAAGCATGCTGACTCTAAACTCCAAATCCGATCATCTGTTATTACCTCCATAGCTACCACCTATGCGGCCATCAAATCTCGAATCATTACTGTCATAGCTTCCTAACCAGTCTCCCTGTTTACACCGTACAGTTTATTTCCAATGGGACAATCAATGCGATTCCTTTGAAATATGGCACATAGTACCACTAATCAAATTCCTCTTCACTAAAAATAAAAGCCAAACTCTTTATAGTGGCCCTATCACAACACCCTGGCACTTCTGTAATCTAATCTCCTGCTTCTCTTCCCCTTTCTTACTCTACTCTAGCCTTCCTAGCTTTCTTATTATTCCATGAACTAACCAGGAACTTAAATATCTTTAGCCCTTTACTCCAACTGCTGCCAACAACACTCTTTGCCCTTAAAACAATAGCTCAACATCAAGATGCTGTTCTTTTTAATAAGACCAACCTTGAACTTCCACCAAACTCCTGATTTCCTTAACACAGGTTCCTGCCTTTCCCTTCATCAAATTCACTTCCTTCTATCATACTAGATGATTTACTACTTATTTTCCTGGTTATTTGTTATGTTTTCTGCCACTGGAATGTAAGCAAGGATCTCTTTTGTTGTTCTTCTTGTTGTTTACATATTTATCTGAACAACTTAGATTAGTGCCTGTTAAACATAGTAGGTATGCACTAAATACTGCCAAGTCAATAAGCAAATTATTTATCTCAACAGGACATTTGTTATAATCTTCTAACTTCTCTTGGTTGAAAAACTCCATCCTGGTACTAAACTTGACAATCATTGTTTACCTGCTCAGACTTCTTATTCAGCAACACCAAGTAACATACACTGAGTGTTTACTACATACTAGGTACTGTTCTAAGCACTTGATATGTTCATTTAATCCCCACAACAACCCTACAAACTATACGCTCCAAGGACACATTTATTAAAGGAAGAGAACCTACGCAAAATTGGGATTCAGGCAGTCTGCCTTAGGACACACACTCTTAACTACTGCTCAGCTGACTTTCTTCCCACGGACTTGGACGAAAGAAACAACCTGAGGAAAACAGCTCTCCCTGCTGACTGATAGTCACAGAAGGTATGAGAGTCAGAGCATGCAAGTTACAGTAAGCGAGAACTAAAAGGTAAATGTTGAGCGGAGTCAACGTGGGGAAGCAAAGAAGCAATGACATACGCAAGAAAGCCAGCGTACAGAGAGAAAAAGATAAGAGAGCACATAGATAGAAAAGAGGAATGCGATACCACGTAAATTCAAATGAGACAGGCAGACAGACATTAGCTTATAGGAACTCTTAAGTCCTGAAAGGATTGTCTGACAACCTGAAATAGAATGCAGTTAGTTTCATAATATTTCTCTTGCTTGAATGGATATGTGCTTGCTGACACAAAATCACCTCTACCTAGATCAATTCTGCTATTATTATGGACTTCTTGTAAAAGTCCCTTTGTTATGATGAAATAATTAAATCAGTAGGGAAGGGAGTACATTATAGTCAAAGTGAATTAAGTTTGGGAAAAAACAACCCAGACTCAAGTCTCGTTTCTATCATTTTCTTAACTACAGGATCTCAGGCAATCTCACTGAACTTTAATTATGCTTTCTATAAAATAGGAATAATAACACATGCAGCGCCAACTTCAAATGTCATTGCACTATAAATGAGATGGTATTTGTGAACAGGCTTTGAAGAATACAAACTGTTCGACAAATGTTACCTCGTGTCATGATGAGTGTGCATGTGAACTCACTTTAGTTACCTGTAAAGGAAGATATAATGTCTTCTCTTTCCAAAGGTGAGCAATAAATTATTCTAAGATTTACTGGTTGGCGATAAAAATCACTGGGTATGTATTTGTCTATATGTGTACATATCGCCATAATAGCCAAAAATAAATAAATGTGTGTAGATGTTCTTTCACTCATATACAAAGATATTGATAATGGAAGTACATTATTACCTAGAAAGATCCAATGACTTAGGAATAATATTTAGCATTCACTGAAAAGTGCCAAGAACTACAATATAATTATTTCCATAAGCTTCTACTGCCTCTTCCTGTCCTGACCTGATCTGTGCAGGGCCTTTGCAAAGGACAATGGAGTCAGGAAAATGAAAGAACTGAGAAGTTAGGTCTTTCTCTTAAGATGTCACAGTATATCAATGGCACAGCCACAACTAAACTCAGGAGACTTCTGAGACCAAAGCTGTTTCTATCACACCATGTTCCTTCCAAGCTACCTGTTTAAAATGTTTTAAGAGACTTCCAAATGGCATAAGAAAACATGTATTGAAAATTATGACACAGAGATAGTTAAAAAAATCAACAACAAACTTCCTATCCTACCTAGGATCTACATAAGGAGAACAGTGCACTGTAACAGAAGAAGGACTTCCTACTTTCCACTTCATTTCATTCTTTCTTTTTCTCAGCCTTCCTGATGACGAAAAGAACTTAACCTATTCTCAGACATAAAGATAATGCCTAATATTTTATACCAAGCAACAGAAAGGAAGCTCTACAACATGAGGGAACTGTCCTAAATAACGTCAAATATAACTTTCAATTATAAAAAGCGGAACTCAAACACTGCCGAAGTTCCACATTATAACAGTTTAAAATCTTCACACAGGGAAATAAACAAGCACTCCAAGTCGGAAGGAGATGGTCACCTGGCTTCCAGCTGTCATTACCTATGAGTCAGATTCATTAACCATTTGCTGAATTTTCACCAGGATCTTTGACAGTGTATATCCCAAAAAATGTCACTGTTTCCTAGAGCAACGGACTTTCAAACTACACCACCTCTGCAAATAAAACAGATGGCCAACAGCCTTTCCCTTTCCCTGTGAAAAAAATTCCTCCAAACTCTCACTTTTGGCAATATAATTTCCATAAAATGGCAGGTTGACGCTCCCATGCAATCCTGGGTTTCCAAGAGAAAGGAAACCTCACATCTTTCTAAATTTTAGGACTGCACGCCAATGTGCCAAATCTTCAGTTTGCCAAGATACTGTTCTCAACACGTGTATAATCTCTCTCCTTGCTTTGTGAGATTCTGTAAGCTTCCACAGAAATGTGATGATTGCCTTTCTCCCACATTTCCTCAGTCCCAGATCCCCAGACTCAATGCTGATAAAGAGTAATGACCACACATACAGGAAGTATCTCGAAACCAAAAGCTGAGTCTAACTCTAACCAAGGACTACAAGTGCCAATGGCCTTGGCATCCCTGACTGATGTAGACAACATGTGGTTTCATACTGTATGTTGTATCTGAACTGTCATTCATTTGGTTCGGAACATGATGTTGACTATATTCTCCAACCAACAATTTTGTTTTTATATAATGGATGGCAAATAACACAAACGTATCCCAATGACCTCAGAAAGGAAAACCAGTTAGGCTACTGAAAATAATGAGAAAGAGAGAGAGAGAAAGTGACTTTTCAAAATGCTATAGATCTCTCCAAGGGGACAAAAGAGAAACACAAATGATTTGTTTTGCACTTTCACCATTAGGAATCCATCCATAGGATCATGATGGACCACAGAGAAAGTTATAATTAACTCAAAAACAGGCCCCAGAGCTTAGGACATCTGTTCACATAGTGCCTTGGCTGCTCCAGTAAGTGCAGCTTTACCTCAGTAAGTCCAATATTCTTCCTTTTAATGACATTCTGCAGAGAGTTGCTCAGAGTCCTGGTTAGCAACAGGTTTGTAGATTTACGAATCATGTCATCGACCTCAGTTGAGCTGAAAAAGAATTACCATGGGTAAGTCATACCAGGTAGCAGGATTACTCTGGAAACAAAGAAGGCACCAGTGGTGCTTCTGCTGACGATGATAATAATAATAATGATAGCAGCGAATACCATTTATTTTGTACCAGAAATTAGTCTAAGTGTTTTAATATATTAAAATTCATTTAGGGGTCCAGGGTGGCTCAGCTGGGTAAGCATCGACCTTTGATTTTGGCTCAGGTTATGATCTCACGGTTCATGAGATCGAGCTTCTTGTTGGACTTCGTGTTGACAGCGTGGAGCCTGCTTGAGATTCTCTCTCTCCTTCTCTCTCTACCCCTCAATCATTCATGCTCTCCCTCTTTCTCTCATTCTCTAGCTCAAAAATAAATATTTAAAATATATAAATAAATTCATTTAACTTTCACACCAATGATATAAAGTACGTTTATTATCATTTCTACTTTACAGATGAGGAAATGAAGGCACAAAGAAGTTAAGTAACTTCTTCAAGGTCACACAATAAGTAAACAGCACAAAATTTTAACACAGACCATCTAGCGCTAAAGCTCACAGCATTTAAACACTATCATAACCTGTCTCTCAGAGCAGATAAACAGTTCCCAGCGTGATTCCTCATCCTGAAACCTTTATTTCTCCCACACTTCCAAGTTCCTTCACAGATTATTAATATTAATAATTTTCCAACCTGGTCTCTCTGTTGGCTTCCTACACCACTTCTGTACAGCGAATTGCTGGTAACAACCCTCAGAAAAGTTATCTCTGCTGCTGTATTGTCTTCTTTCATATACTGTCTAGTTAACTCTGATTCCAAATTAAGTGTTTTAGGCCAGTAGTTTAATTATGCATAAATGTCTTATAATCCTTACTATCTCCAAAATGATGAATAAACACATTTTCCTTGTTTTTTGTTAATTTATTCACTCATTTTTAATCCAGTGAACATTATTAGGTCCTTACTCTGCGTTTTTTTTTTTTAAGTGAACTCCCAACCCCAAGATCAAGAGTCGCATGCTTTACCATGAGCAAGCCAGGCACCCCATAATGACATTTTCTACACAGTAAAGGAAACAAAACATAAAGAAAATGATTATATTTGTATGCAAAGTTTGAAAAAAGAAAACAGTCCTGGTAACCAATAAACTAAATTCTAGACCTATACATCCTCCATGAGCCCCTGAAAGTATCACCCAAGATGGCTTTCTAGAAAAGATATGCTGTTAGGACAAATATTTCTTCAATGATAAGATTAATGTTGTAGAAATTCTAGTTTATAAACATCAAGAAATAACTGTTAATAGGGATTTGTGAGTTCTTTGTAAATTTATTGCTTGTGGACAATGGTCATAAATTTAATCGCATCCATTTCTTTTTTTAGAGAAGAAAATCAGAGGGTTAGTATAGTCTGATTAAAAATCTTACAATTCTAAATATATAGGCCAGGTATATTAACATGCTATGTGGAAAACAGAAAAATATCAAAACTAAATATGACTACAGAATGAAAGGAAATAATCAGGAAAAAATGATACATCAAAATATTTTCACAACATCCATGTAAGGATACATTTCACTGACCAATACCCTCTGGCCCACTGTTAAGCTTTTCAAAATTATTACTGAACTGAAATACTTCATTCCACAAATATATGAGGTGCTGGGCACTGTGTTGGTGAAATAATGAGATCAAAATGGTGCATGAACAAAATACTCATGGTTCCTGCCTTCATATATTAAGCTAATAATTATATCAGGTAATTGTAACACGAGCTACAAATAAGTATAGGTGGCTATAAAAATGATTAACACAGGTATTTAAAGTAATCTAGTGTCCCGACATTAATCGCTCTCGGGTTATCCTGTACTTATTGTATATCTCTATTATGGTTTAAGAAGATTGGGGCACATGGGTGGCTCAGTCGGATAAGCATCTGATTTTGGTTCAGGTCGTGATCTCATGGTTTGTGAGTTCAAGCCTTGTGTCAGGCTCTGCGCTGATGGCTCAGAGCCTGGAGCCTGCTTCAGATTCTGTGTGTCCCTCTCTGTTTGCCCCTCCCCCACTTATGTTTTTTTCTCTCTCTCTCTCTCTTTCTCTCACTCTCTCTCTCTTTTTCTCTGAAAAAGAAATAAACGTTAAACAAACAAACAAACAAAAAAGAAGATCTAGCAGAAGTTCCGCATGCAGACAGGACACAGAAGATCAAGAAAGACCATCACTACCTTCATTACAACAAAAAAATCAGGTCTATGGGGCACCTGTGTGCCTCAGTTGGTTGAGCGGCCGCCTTCAGCTCAGGTCATGATCTCGCGGTTCGTGGGTTCAAGCCCCGCTTCAGGCTTTGTGCTGACAGCTAGCTCAGAGCCTGAAGCCTGCTTCAGATTCTGTATCTCCCTCTCTCTCTGACTCTCTCCTGCTCACGCTCTCTCAAAAATAAATAAAACATTAGAAAAAAAAATTTTTTTTATGTCAGGTCTTATCTAAAAGCTGTATTTTCCTTCAATGTCAACAAAGTATAATCAACACACATACATAAATGTATACCTGAACTGAACTGTGCACCATGACAAGCCTTTGAAAGGTGTGCAAAGGCAGTTACTTTCATACCTGAGGCCATTTGCCTAATTTGGGTACAGATGGATACAGGACTGAAACAGTTAGAGGCTGAAAGGCTTTGGTGAGATGAAGAGAAATTAGCCAAACCATTAACAGTACGGGCTACACTGACAGTTTGGAATCCTGGAGAGCCCCGAAACAAAAATAAATCAACTGATGGAATAATTCTCCCTTACAAGAATTCTGCTCCATAAGAAATGGTGAGGGAGATGCCTGAGTGGCTTGGTCAGTTATGCTTCTGATTCTTCATTTGGGCTCAGGTCATGGCCTTGCAGTTCGTGGGTTTGGTCCCCAAGTCAGGCTCCGTGCGAATGGTGAGGGGCCTGCTTGGGGTTCTATCTCTCCCCCACCTCTCTCTGTCCCTCCTCTGCTTGTGCACATATGTTCTCTCTCTCTCTCTCTCTCTCTCTCTCTCAAAATAAATAAACTAAAAAAAAATGGTGAGGGCAGGGCACCTGGGTGGCTTAGTCAGATTTGGGCTCTTGATTTGGGCTCAGGTCATGATCTCATAAGTGTGAGATCAAGGCCCCTATCAGCTCCACGCTGAGCATGGAGCCTGCTCAGGATTCTCTCTCTGCCTCTCAGTCTCTGCCCTCCCCCAGACAATCCCCCTCCCCCAATAAATAAGCGGTTATAAAAGAAAGAGAGAAAGAGAGAAAGGAAGAGAGGAAGGAAGGAAGGAAGGAAGGAAGGGAGGGAGGGAGGAAGAAATAGTGAAGACAGTGCTAGAAATCAGAGAAAGCTCTTGCAAATTCTGCAAGGGGTTTTGTTTCCAGGGCTACAGAAACTCAACCCAAAAGAGAGAAGAAACTAACTAATGAAGAAACCAGCCCAGTTCAAATCCTGTTAAGATCAGAGATAAGCTCCTGGATGAAAGCTCTGGAATTTTGGAGTTGGTCTTCTGGAAAAGATTCTGCAATATCATTTGAAATCAGAAGTAATTTGAAACTAATTAAAACTGAGACTCACATTAGTTCCCTCAAGTTATTATGAAATCTGAATGATCTATCAAGCAGCTAGGAATGGCAGGAAAAGAAAAAATATGACAAACGAGGCATATTTAAGGACATATTGGCAAAATCATCTCCAAACATGACAAAATATTTCAACCCACAGATCCAAGAACTTTAGTACCTCCCACACAAAATTAACACAAATAAAACAACATGTAAGAACATCAGAGTCAAGGGGTGCCTGGGTGATTCAGTCAGTTAAGCTTCTGACTTTGGCTCTGGTCATTATCTCACAGTTTGTGAGTTCGAGCCCTGCTTTGGGATCTGTGCTGAGAGCTCAGATCCTGGGGCCTGCTTCAGATTCTGCATCTCCCTCTCTCTGTGCCCCTCCCTGCTTAGGCTCTGTCTCTCTTTCTCAGAAAAAATAATGAAAAAGGTTTAAAAAAAAATATCAGAGTCAAATTACAAAGTCCAAAGATAAAAAGAAAATCTTAAAAACAACCGTGGCAAGACAATACATTCAGAGGAACAAAAAGAATAATGACGGGTTACTTCTCTTCAGAAAACAATGGAAGCAGACAGTGGTATGACATCTTTAGACTATCAACCAAGAAGTCCAGGTCTTGGAAAATACATATTTTGAAAAAAAATTTTTAAATGTTTATATTTTTGAGAGAGAGACAAATTACGAGCAGGGGAGGGTCAAAGAGAGAGGGAGACAGAATCTTAACCGACTGAGCACCCAGGCGCCCCTAGGGAGACAGAATCTGAAGCAGGGTCCAGGCTCCGAGCTGTCATCGACATGGGGCTCAAATTCACAAACCGTGAGATCATGACCTGAGCCAAAATCAGGAGTCAGAAGCTTAACTGACTGAGCCACCCAGGTGCCCCTACATATTATCTTATATCCCATATTAGACAACTGTGATTGTCAAAATGGTCTCTGTCACTCTAGGTTGGAAGCTACATGCAGCCTAGAAAATAAGGTAAATGTAAACCAAAGAATAAAGGCAGCTGTAAAATCCTCCCAAAATGGATTTTTAAAAATTATTTTAGAGGGAGGGAGAATGTAAGCAGGGGACAGGTGCAGAGGGAGAGAAAAAGAGAGAGAATCCCAAGCAGGCTCCACACTCAGTACTGAATGTGATGTGGGGTTCAATCCCATGATCCTGGGATCATGATCTGAGCCAAAATCAAGAGTGGGACCGTCAACTGACGGAGCCACCCAGAAGCCCCTGAGTAATTATTTTTCATTGTCAATGTTAAACATAACAAGGGAGTTTTCAGGCAAAAACTTGATATATTCAAGCAAGAAAAAGATTTCTGAACAATTTACTCAACATTATCCATTTACCATATTGCTTTTCCTCCAAAACAGGATAGGAGTCATTGTGCAATGAACTTGCAGTATTTTCTATATGGTAACATACCTAATACTGTTACTAAGTCATGTGGCGGTGGTGGTAGAGAGGGTGGGCCGTAAGGGGTAAACAACTTTTGGTTTATAACTTCCAAAGATAATCTCATTTCTATGAAACCAGCGTCATTTTCAGAGAAAAGAACAAATGAACTATACAAACCTCATGCTTCATTTTTTAATTAATAAGAATGATTATCAAACAAGTTACTCAAACTGTGTTCCAATTATGTTTACTTTCAGAATTCCCTGGCATGCCATACATTCCATCCACTCGTTCTTTTGTTGTTGTTGTTATAATTGACTGAGCTGGGGCAGGAAATGTGCTGAACAAAACATTAAATGTTTCTACCCTTCAAGAAGCCTTTTTCTAACATCCTTAATTTGGTTTGGTTCCCATGTGGCTGCTCTGTCTCTCCATGATGGTGCTTGTCATCAACTGTTCAGTTCCTCGGCTTACACACTCCTTGAAGACAGGACTATGTTTTCAGCATCTTAATGTCCTCACTACCAAGCACCATCTGACAAATAACAGATTACCTATAATGTGAGGGGAATAAACCAGTAAATAAACAAAGGAGCCTACGGGCTAATACATGAAGGAACACACAGATACGAGTAGAGCGATCAAATCTATGAGCATCCTGGAACGGCAGTATTCATAAGGTACAGAAAGAACACAAAGGGGCGAGCAGACCAACTCCATTAGGGATGGAGGTGGTCAGAAGGGCTCTGCTCATTAGAGGCTTATAATGAGCCTTGAAGGATGGTCACAAGCTAGTTAGGAGCACTAACAGAAAAGATGATTTTAAGTAGAGATAGAGTCAGGAGGAAAGTCAAGTCAAAATAGCATATTATGAGCAGAAAACACCAAATAGGTTGTTAGGACTGAAGCACAGAGTGACACGGAAATCAGCATGGGGTAGAGAGAGCCTGGAGGCTACGAGGGAGATGAGGTGAAGGGGTGAGGGAGGAGCAGGTAGCGGAGTTCCTCAGGCCAGAATCTGAGCTTTACACTATAGGCCATGAGGGATCCTTGGAAAGGTGAGCAGAGTAGAGATAAATGATAAGATTTGATTTTAGAAAAATTACTCTAGGGAACATACAGAATAGAATGAGGAGAAAGGACAGACGGTTGGGAATGCAAAGTTAGACAGATAAGAACAATTAGGAGACTATTAAAATGGCCCAAGCACAGTGTGAATGAAAGCCGCCACAATGGGAAGAGAGAACTTTAAGGAAAAAAAGCTGAAAACAAACAAACAAACAAACAAACAAACAACAATCAATATAATTTTGTCACCAATCAGATTTCCAAGGCTCTTTTACAAAAGAGCATTGCATTCCATTGGTTAAATGGGAATAATTAACACTTACCTGCAAGAAACACTGTGACAATGATCTGAGATTGTACATGTAAAATACTAATGCATATTGTGAAGCCAAGGGTAAGAACTGTAAACACGGCAGGAACTTTTGTTGAAGCCGATGCTGATCAGATTTGATCCTGGCTTAAACATTTAATCCTTGTGACCTTGATAAAGCTCCTATTAACCTCTCCCTGCCTCAATGTCTTCCTCTGAAAAATGAATTATACTTTCTAGTATCTCATAGATTAGTACTATTTTGAATTTTACAGACATTTTTAATATATTTGTAAAGTGTTTACAAAAATTAGACCAGTGCTTGAAACTTTGTTTCTAATAAAAATAGTTATTAACAGAAAACAAGGAATTGAAAGGATTCTTAGATTTCTGGTTTGGGCGAATGGTGGTATCATTCACTGAGAGGAGGAGGCTCTTTTAGAAAGCCAATCATGATGATTATTCTCCCTCAAAGTCTTTAAGATGAATTAAGTAGTCTTCTAGGTGTTTTGCAAATAAACTAAACATATTTTAACACTCGCCATGATATATTTTCATGCCTAACATCCTCAGTAGACACTGACAATATCTGCGGGCAAAGAACTGTATCTTTTACTTCTGCATTTTCAGTAAACAGGATGTATCTGCTACATGAATAGGTTCAGAACATGTTGGCCAAATAACTTAAAGGAGACATGGATACCTTTAACAAGTCCACAGGATATTTGGAAAGAAGGGTATTTCCAAAGGATTTTACTTGCTACTTCCCTAGAGGCCCTAAAATTTCATCAAGTAGAATATAAAACTTAATATACTATTTTCTAGTGAATTCTCACCAATAAAAAGTGTTGAAATGCAAATTTATAATGAAAATAGAGAATAGGGGCACCTGGGTGGCTCATCAGTTAAGCGTCTGACTTCAGCCTAGGTCACGATCTCACCATCCGTGGGTTCGAGCCCCGTGTTGGGCTCTGTGCTGACAGCTCAGAGCTTGGAGCCTGCTTCAGATTTTGTGTCTCCCTTTCTCTCTGCCCCTCCCCTGCTCTCTTTCTGCCTCTCTCTCTCTCTCAAAATAAAAAAATAAATAAGATAAAGACATAAAAATTTTTTTAAATAAAAAAAGAATAAGCTAAGTAATATAAACAAAAATAAATTATTCACAAGTCTCCAACTTTCCCTTTTGCCATGACTTTATAAATATACCAGTACTGTGCTCTGAAGGGCTAATATTAAGACTTTCATAATCAGCTGAAAAGGTTTTCAGAATATTTCTGCACATAAGAGTCACAGTCACAGTATCTGCAGCATTTCCGCTGTTTCATACCATACCTTAGGTGAAGATCCTCTGAAAACTTCAGGCAGGCATAGATAAATTCCTTAATTTGGTTGTAAACTTTTGGCACAAATTCAGAGAAAGGAAACTTTTTTGGAAATGGTTGCTGTAAATTCAAGAATTAATGAAAGTAAGTCACAAGCTAACATAAGTTGAAGATGCACATAAATTAATTAAAATGCAAAATAAATTTCCTTCCATATTGCAAACTGTCTACTTAACAACCTCAAATTTAAGAAAGTGTTTCCAAAAGTTTCCTGACATGAAAAAGAATAAGATATAAATTTAACTAAATAATAATTCAAATGTCTTTCAACACATGAAGGGCTTAAAAAAAAAGCAACTTGTGGTAAATACTCAGTAATAAAAAGGAATGAATTATTACTACATATACCAACTTAGACGCATCCCAAAAGCATCATGCTGAGTGAAAGAAGCCAGACTCAAAGGTTACCTACTGTATGATTCGATTTATATGGCAATCTGGAAAAGGCAAAAATAGATGGACAGCAACCAGATTGGTTGCCAAAGGCTAGGGGTTAGGGTTGGGAGGAATTGATTTAAGGAGCAGCATGAGGCACTTGGGTGGCTCAGTTGGGTAAGCGTCTGACTTCAGCTCAAGTCATGATCTCACAACCCGTGATTTCCAGCCCTGTGTTGGATTCTGCTAACAGCTCAGAGCCTGGAGCCTGCTTTGGATTCTGTGTCTCCCTCTCTCTCTGCTCCTAAACTGCTCGCATTCAGTTTTTCTCTCTCTCAAAAAATAAACATTAAAAAAAAGTTTTTCTAATAAAAAAATAAAAAGGAGCAGCATGAGAGGATTCAGGACGATGATGGAACTGTGTTGGTATCATTATTATGGCAGTACATATATGATCCAATGCACTGTTGAATTATATACCAATAGAATTATATATTATATAGCACAGGATTATTCTTATTGTATGTGTGAAGGAAAAAACGTCCTAAGAGTACAGTAACAGTAAGTATTTCAGAGTGTAAACCAAATTGGAACATGCCCAGCAGTGCCCTTAACACTTCAAGAGGTGACAGGACCCTGAGTCATCTCCGGCTCATCAAACAGGACTGTTCTCCAAAGGTATTTCTAGAGCTCTAATGCACTGAGTTGGAGGTAATGCCTTCAATAAAACCGATAAAATTAAAACTCTTGAGAGTATGCCAAATCAAACAGAGAGTTTTACTTTGAAGTACTCCTTACCTTTTCCAGCTCTATGTCTTGGAACGGGAATTGTCCTACCACCTTTTTATACATCTCTTCACTTGTGACTGGTATAGGACTGTAGTTGTCAGAATCAAGTATGTTTCTAGAAAAAAAAAACGAAGGAGGGTGGGCTGGGTAATCACTGAGTGATCACAAGTAATTTTCAGGGATACTCAAACAGTTGTATGTATAAACCACCAAAACGAATGTCTTCTAGTTCCTATTCTATTCTTTTTACAATGAAAGTGTTTGTTTCAAGTAAAAATGCCTATAACAAAAGACAGAAAGAAAACTATACTCTGAAACAGAGGAAACACCATTATGAACGTGATCTCACAGTATCTGAGATTTACAGATGAGACAAAATTTTACAGCAACATGTAGAAGCTATAAGGCAAATGGTGGTAAACAAAAGGATGTGTTTGCTCTGGAAAAAGGCAGAGGTTTCATTGGTTTTTCTTGTTTTTAAAGAAAACACATTTGATTATGCTGTTTGCTCCTGTATTAGATCTTCTAGTCTAACTTTCAAAACTGGCAGATGAAGAAAAGTAACTTCTAAGACAAATCCAAATTATGTTCATTTGCTTCATCTACCGTTCTGTATTAAGGATGAACTTCATCCAGAGGAAATGATTTCTAACCAGACTGGAGGTTCTCTAAAAGCAGAAACTAAACTACCAAAACCAAAACCAATTTTACTGAAGGGATCAGATCAGACACTCTTAAACCATGGATACATCATGTTACTAATTTTTAAGGTTCATACAGACATAATCCTCCCCCAAATACAACCATACTATTAGTATGATTAAAGGAAAAATGTAATACCTTAAAAATAGAAAAATTTATAAATCTGGGGGCAGGGTATTGCTATAAGCTAGAAAAGTGCATTAAACAAGGGAATAAAAGTTCAAAACAAGAAGAAACTCAAGTGATTTGATGTGAGTTGTATGCCAAGAAAATAGTCCAAGGAGATATTTGTGAACCCAAGGTGTATACATGATGTAATAAATATATTTAAAGAACATGTTTCAAACACTGGATTGTAATATGCCTCATCTCTATATGCAGAGAAGGAAGAATTTGAGGAAGCACATGAATAAGCCTTCAAAAAAGGTTCCAAAAAACTCTAAATTATTCAAAGGGGTTCCATAGCCACCACCCTACAAGGGAGCTATATAGTAGGCATGAGAAAAACCTTAAAGAGAAAGAAAATTCCTCAAGGAAAAAACCAAAAAATATATTAAGAAGACTCAAGATGATCTGGATGGTATTCAAGGCGGGGGGAAAGCCAATATGGGGTTGGGGGACTTTCCACAAAACAGACATAATACATTGAGATCAGATATCCTGGGAACTTTATTTGGGACATCTCTTCAATTGGCTTCAATTGTGAATCATAACCTGGATCACCGCTAAAATAAAATAAGCCATACACACTTGTTACTTAGTGTATCGAGAAGCCTTATGTAGAAACACGTGTGTACATACACTAGCACACACACGCACGTACACACGACTACACATAATTTCTCACCTGAAAATACCTGCCCACTTCTTTAGCAGAGTTTCACTATATTGATCTCTGATTTCTAACAGCATGTCAAATAGCTGATTCACAGGAAAACCATACACCTGAAACAAAGTAAGAAAACAGCTCCCTTTTACAAGGTGATTTCTTTTTTTAGAAACATGAAGGAAATCAGCCACTGAAAGGTATTATCATTCTCTGGTCAAAGATTTAAATGAAAGCATGACAGCAGCATGTTTCATTCCCAATTAATGTCTAGCGTTTATCTCAAGAATTAAAAGATACATACCAATATATTTCAGACAGTCAGAAAAAAATAAAAAGATGAAAATTAAAATCAATATATACTGGTACAATGTCAGCTAAGTTCTGTCTGAAACTACTCCTATACTCTTTGCAAACTTCAGGAGTAGGGAGAGAAATTTGATAGATCACCCATTTCTAATGCTATTGGATATGACGCGAGCTTCAAATCAACCACTGTTATTCAAGATAGTAGTTAACTCCAAAATTGGGGCAGCTGGGTGGCTCAGTTGGTTAAGCGTCCGACTCTTGGTTTCAGCTCAGGTCATGATCTCACAGCTCATGAGTTTGAGCCCCACATCAGGCTCTGTGTTGGCAGCGTGGAAAGCCTGCTTGAGATTCTGTGTCTCCCTCTCTCTCTGCTCCTCCCTCACTCATGCCGTCTCTGTCTTCAAAAATAAATAAATAAACTTAAAAAAAAAAAAAAACTCCGGAGTCACTCAGGCACTATATCAGAATTAAGGATGTTTTAAAAATGAAGGTAGTGAAAATAAGAGTTGCAAATGAAGTCCATACAAAATCTCTTATCAGTAAAACTGAAAATTGGAATGACATGGAAGCAGGTTCAATTAATTGACTTGCTCTAAGCAAAAAAAGGGGATTGGAACTACTGATGAAAATATAAATTGGCTGAGGTGATGACAAGAAACTATTATAAAAAGATAAAAAGCTCTAGCTCCAGGAAAGAAGAAACACAACTAAAAATAAAGGCATTTATTCAAGCTTAGATAGACGATGAAAAGATTTACATCTGATAAATACCAATCTAGAAAACATTATGTAAACGGAAGTCACAAACCTGAAGTGTGTCAGCAAAAAGCACAATGAGGTTCTTCAAATCTAACACGAGGTTTGGATCAGAGCAGTAAGACTACAGGAAATAAAAGACAACGAGGAAAAACATTGTAATTACTAAAAGTAAAACTCAACGTTTAATGTGTTTAGTAGTTTGATGTGTCACCTGGTGATGGCTCTCTCACAGGATCTAACCCAGCACCAGATTTAGCCAGGAAGAGCTACCAGGGACTCCCATAAGCCGTGATCTATATTTTTAGCAGCTGGAAATTTAAAAGCATACTTCTAAATAACTCTTCAATCAAAACAGAAATCAAAATTGATATTGCATATTATTTTTAAATGAACAACAATACTTGATATCAAAGCCTATGCAATGTGGCTAAAGCAATTTCAAAATAAAATTTATATTTTTATATGCAAGCAGAAAACACAAAAGACTGAAAACAAACTAAGCACTCAAACCACAAAGCTAACTCAAAAAGCCAAAATGAATCATAAGTACAAGAGAGATCAAACTTGATCAAATTAAAAGCAGAAATAACATAGAGATGACATGATAGATCTGATCCATTAAAAAAAGCTAATTAAAAATATCAACAAAACAGATAAATCTTAGATAAGTCTGATTAAACAGGAAAACATGACACTAAACAACAAAAGGAATACAAAGAAAATAAACCTAAATACAGAGGAAAATAAAAGTTACAAATGAAGCCCATACATAATCTCTTATCAGTAAAACTGAAAACTGAAATGACATGGAAAACAGGTTCTATGGGCACCATTCAAAGATGTAGATATATGTCAATATGTGGAAGTTCAGTAATTTTGATATTCAAATTCTCTTAATTACAGTTGGGTTACTTCCTCTCCAATCTCTCAATTCCTGAAAGAGGCGTGTTGAAATCTCCCACAATGTACAGTTCATCAATTTCTCTTCTTATTGCTAACAGTTTTTCTTCTATACATATTGATGCTTGCTTGTCCAATAAAAAGGCTATTGCCTTTTTGGTGGGTTAAAACTAGAATAATACAAAATATTCCTTTCTTCTTCCATTTAATGATCTTCAAATTCAATCCTATTTGCCTTTGAGAATATTGGCATTTCTGCTTCTCTTACTTTATTTTCATTATTTTTAGGTCATCATAATATACGAGTATATCTCAGTAACCACACTATAAAACTTCCTAATTCTTTGATATTTCCCTTGATTACTGACATATTTGAACCTATTCTATCTTTTATTTAAAATTTTTTTTAATGTTTCTTTTTGAGAAAGAGAGAAACAGAGTAGAGCAGGAAAGGGGTAGAGAGAGAGGGAGACACTGAATCCGAACCAGGCTCTAGACACTGAGCTGTCAGCACTGAGCCTGATGTGGGGCTTGAACTCACAAACCATGAGATCATGACCTGAGCCAGCCAGACACTTAACCAACTGAGCCACCCAGGTGCCCCATGAACCTATTCATTTTTAATTTTTCTATTTACAATGATTTTTTTCTTTTTTATTTCATGTTTTTCACTGGATCCTAGTTCTTTTTAAGTATCTTACAGTGTATTAATAAGGTTATATACTTTCTTCCTGCTGTTTATATGAAAAAAGCTGGTTTTCATTAAAAAAAAACTTTTTAAACATTAAGTCTCTCTCCTTCCATATGGATTCTTAATAGCATTAAACTTTACAAATAACCAAATAGCTATTTAGATTTATCTATGAGTTTCACTTATTTTTTGCATTTTATTTTAATCCTATCCCTCCTGTATTTTGGAGTTTTCATCTTTTTGTACAATACCAATAAAATAGGATAGGTAAAGCATAAACTGAATCTTGATATGAAAGGCCTTTCATTTGCCCTCAAACTAAAATATAGCATTTCTGATGCAAAAGAATTGTCTCCAATCATTTATCTTGCTTAATACTCAATGCAGCCTTTCAACTATGGGAATCTAGCCTTCACTGCAGGGAAATTTCCTTCTTTTAATTATTTACTTAAGTCGTCTCCTTTGCGACTATCCTTTCTTTCTAAATCTCAATTAAATAAAATCAAAATTAGTATCAGCTATCCATCATGTTTCTTACCTTTCCTTTCATATTTTCCATCTCTATTTGCTCCATATTTGGGGATATATATTTGACTTTGTCTTCCTGATCATAAAATGATACGGTTTTATCTGTTTAATCTAAGAATTAAATTTCTATATTCAGGTAATCAGAGATTTCCAAGAAAGCAACATTTATCTTTGGCCTGCTTGCTTCCTCCTGACTACACTTCTTTAAAATCAGGCTCTGGGCTGACAGGATGGGGCCTGGTTGGGATTCTCTACATCCCTCTCTCTCTGCCCCTCCCCAGCACTTTCTCTCTCTCTCTCTCTCTCTCTCTCTCTCTCTCTCAAAATGAATAATAAACTAAAACAAAACAAAAACAAAAAAACACCCTCTTGTCCACCTACCACATAACAAACTAAAATATCCAGTATTTGATATCTATTAAACATGAGGCTTTTGCCATGTTATTAATTACATTGTTCTATAATTTTGAATCTTAAAAAATACCTTTTCAGTATTATCAGATGATCTGTTTATATTATTAACAACTATATTAGCAGATCTTCTGATATGAAACCATTCCTGATACAAACTCTACTTTGGATTAGCATATTATTTTTCTAATATATTGCTAAATTTGAATTCCAAATGAGATGAATCGTGTAAGATCTCTATCATGTTTTGAAATCAGCATTGAGAATACTACACATATTAATACCTGAAATATTGTATCTTTCAAAAAGTTTCCAATTTATGCATTGACTAATAATTCAACCAGAAAAATAGTAGTTTTAAATGTCACACAGAAAGTTAGCAAGATACATAGATTTTTGATAAACAAGTAACATAATCATTAAAATACAGTGTTTCTTTTTGAGATTTGCTTTGATGTTTGGGACGTTCTATTTTGGTTTGCTTTGTTGGATAATATAATACTATACACAGAATTAACACCTGTAGTGTCAACTACTGTCTTATAATAAATAAAATGACTGTAAATGTATGTGATACTCAGTTATGTTCTAATAGCCTTGTTGCGATCTAATTCCTATACCATACAACTCACCATTTTGGAATATATAATTTAATGGTTTTTCGTTTTTGTATATTCACAGACACGTGCAAACGTAACCACAGTCAACTTTCAAACACTTTTTTCACCTCAAAAAGAAAACCCTTGTTTAAATTATCCTCCCAGCCCAAAACAACCACTAATCTACTTTCTGTCTCTACAAATTGATGCTGAACTACTGGAGAGAAAAAAGGTATTTTGTTATTTGTTCTTCAATTCAAAAGAATACACAGTAGGTCTACAAAGAAAGGCTCCATGAAGATTAATGTTCTCCAGAGATACACATGCCAGCTGGTCTGCTTGCAAAGTGCCCTCCTCTTCCTGATGCCAGATCTGACTGCAGGAGAAGAGAGGGCAGTTCCCTGAGGGGTAGAGTCTGTCACGTCCTCAAATGTATCAGTCACTGAGAAAAAGTTGAGAACCACTGCTTTACTAAAAAGAAAGCGCTTGCAAGGAATCTAAGTTTTCTAAGAGAAAAAGCTTTTCCCAGGAAAATAACCAAACTGGTAAAATCACTGACATGGACAGCTATAAAATAAAGAAACAAGATCAAGAACTCTTCTCCCTAGAATACAGTAATATTAGTTAATAAATATGATTGGGGGCAAAAAACAGTCCTCAAAATATTACCTGAATAACCATACAGCACCAAAAATTGGACTTAGATGGTAAGCATATAAAACATTTTTCCAAAAAACATGAAAGCAAATAATTAAGAAAAATATAAATATTCCTGGTGAAAAATACCAGCTACTGAAGTAAAATTAACTCCATTTCAATTTACAGATTCACTGCATAATAACAAATAGTTCGACTGTGTGTGAGGGGGTTACTGTAAGTGATAAGACAGATGTGACAAAGTGATTCTCAAATTAATCTGGAAGAAGAACATAAATAGCATGTACTGAAAAGAGGATTTCAGAGAATGTACGTATCCTATAATAAATTATGTCATACTATATCAAATATAATAACCAAAATAATGTATTGGTTCAACACAGAAAAAAAGGGGCAGGGGAATTATACAGCCTAGCAACAGAACTTAGTATTTATAAAATATATTATTTTTTTAAGTTTATTTATTTATTTTGGCATGGCAGGGGCAAGGGGAGACCATGAGATGGGGAAAGGCAGAGAGAGGGAGAGAGACAATCCCCAGCAGGCTCCCTCCTGTCTGCACAGAGCCCAAATCACAGGGATCCATCTCCCGAACCTTGAGATCATGCACTGAGCTGAAATCGAGAGTTGCTGCTTAACTGACGAAGCCACCCAGACACCCCTATAAAATATATTATTACATGATAAAAGTAGCCTCCAAAATATGTTGGGAAAAGAAGGTTATTAAAGACCGATTATGTCCCGACAAAATTCATATGTTAAGGCTGTAACCCCCAGTGGAACTGTATCTGGAGATAAAACTTAGATAATTAAGGTTAAATGACGAAGGGTCCTGATCTGATGGGATCAGTGTCCTTATAAAAGGAGTAGGCGACAGTAGAGTTCACCCTGAGCAAAGGCCATGTGAGGACGTGATGAGAGCAAAGCTACCTGCAAATCAGCTGGAGAGTTCTCACCAGAGCCCAACCAGAAGCCTGTTCAGACTTCCAGCCCCCAGAACTGCGGGAAAATACATGTCTGTCGTGTAAGGTACCAGTTCTATGGCATTTTATCATAGCAATCTGTGCTGCATAAAGTAAAAGATTAACATAATAATGTTATTGGAAGTGATGGACAGTTTTAAAAAATAATTAAAGAAAAAAATCCAACCTCACACTCTATATTAAAATAAACTTGCATATGTTTGTGATATGTATATTTAAAAAGTAACTACAGAAATACCAAATATAAACAGATCATTATATATTCTTTTGAATAAGGAAGATAAATTATAAAGTTAAAAATCAATTTACACAAAAAATTTTAAACTTTATAAAGCCATGCAAAAGAAAAGCAAAGTTAGAGACACATAAAACTAAAAAAAACCACTGTGACCTATATATTAGAGTAGAGATTAACATTCAGATTAAAGGTTAGCATCCATATTTTAAATAAATAATACACAATAAAATATTACAAATCTATTAAAATATAAATAAAATGCACATGAACAGGAATTTTTAAAGAAGATATATAAATAACTAAAAACATCTGAAGAATTTTTTAAAACATTTTTTAATGTTTATTATTTTTGAGAGAGAGACAGAGAACAAGCAGGGGAGGGTGAGAGAGAGAGAGGAGACACAGAATCCAGAGCAGGCTTCGGGCTCAGAGATGCCAGAACAGAGCTCAACACAAAGCTCAAACCCAAGAGCCGAGAGATCATGACCTGATCATCAACCAACTGAGCCACCCAGGCACCCCCCCTTTTTTTTAAAAAATGTTTATTATTTTTGAGAGAGAAGACATCTGAAGAAATTTTCAATATCAGTATTAATCAAAGAAAAATATGTTAAATTAAGATATAATTTCTGATAGATTAGTAATGATTTTTCGTTTTTAAATATAACTTTCTGTGAAGTAAACATAATAGGAAAATAGGCATTCTAAAAGATGATGCTCAGGGTGGTGCCAAATGGCACAATATGTTTGCAAAGCAAATTAGCAATATGTATCCAGAGGCTAAGGAATGTACAGATCCTTTTACTCACTAATTTCATATCTAAGAATTTATTGTACAAGTGCCCGGGTGGCTCAGTCGGTGAGGCAGACAGCTCTTGATTCCCCCTCAGGTCATGATCTCACAATTGTGTGATCGAGCCCTGCACCAGGAGCCACACTGGCCATGGAGCCTAGTTAAGATTCTCTCTCTCCGTCTCCCTCTGCCCCTCCCTTGCTCATGTTCTCTCTCTCAAAATAAACAAATAAACTCAAAAAAATATATTTAAAAATTCATGCTTTGATAAAATATATCAAAACTGTGGGAACTCATCATTAGTAACATGGATAGATTGTAAACATTTTTTTCAAAAACTAAGAATAAAACTGTAAACTCCAAATCAGTATCAATGGCCTTATAGAAGGCAACACTGAGCCTTCTGTATCTGAGCCTTCACAGTGGCGGAGGACACAGGCTCTGTAGTCACGTGTCTGGGTTTGAAGTCGAGCTCTGCCGCTTACTGCGTAACAGTAGGCAGGTTACTTAGCCTCTCTGAGGGTCAGTGCCTCAGACTGTAAGGTAAACATAATAACAATACCTACCTTCTAAGATATATATGAAGTACACATAACAATGCCTGACACAGAGAGAGGATTCCAATATATGTCAGCTGTTTTTTGCTTTTTCTTCCTGCCTGAGCATCCACAAAAGTGGGTTCAGTGTTAGAGAATGTGGCAATTTGAAGTGGCTACTTCCATATGTCTTTGAAAGAGATAGCTCCAGGTAGGTGATTCCATGCAGTACACGTATGATTTGAAAGCAGTACAACACGGACTAGGATACGGATAATCAGCAATAAGTGAGCACTTCTTGCGGGCTTCTTACATACCGAGTGGGTGCGCAGTGCCGCGATGGTTTTGGAAAGTGCCATTTCCCAGAGTTCATCGATGTAGGCTCTGTTTACCAAGCCCTGGGTCGTATGTAAGATGTGATCTTCAACCACAAAAAAGCTAAAATTGAGGAAAAAAGAAAGTACGACTGTCAGAACTTACAGTTTGACTATCTCCAAGGTCAGACCAACAGGAGCTGTCATCAAGTTTAAAGTTATTAGTCATTTTTTTCTTAAAGAAAGCTACCTGGTGTCATAATTCATAAATCACATTTCCTGGACTTAGGATTTTGTCCAACCGCTTTACAGAAATTGGGAGTCACATTTCTATTAACTGTTAACCATCTTAGTCAGTCATGTAAAAGGGAAGAAATTTTTACAGGTAAGGGAAGGTAATTTCACTATATTAAAAATGCCAGGCCATTAAGACATTTTAAAAAACTAACCCATTTCAAACAGACAATGAAAGCTGTAATACATATTTTTTAAGGGCCCAACATACAAAATATCAAAATAATTCCCTTTAGGTGGACTTCCTCATTAAGGTAAAAGAAAAGTGTGCACTTATTGTTTAACAGTCTGCTGTAGCTTTATTGTTATACATTTAAAATGTGTGTGTAGCTACCTTGGCTAAAGGTTCTTACTAAATAAAGTAATTCTTTAAATAAGGAATTTTTATGATATATTTTAACCAAAACTATCAGTTACACTGAAAAGTCTCAATTCGAGACTCTTGAATACTGAAAACAAACTGAGGGCTGCAGGGGGAGGGGGAAAGGGAAGGGGGTGATGGGCATGGAGGATGGCGCTTGTGGGAAGAGCATTGGGTGTTTTATGGAAACCAACTTGACAATAAACTATAAAAGAAAAGAAAAGAAAAATTTCAATTTGAAATAAAAAGAAATTTCACAGAACAATTCAAGTAATTTCCCTTTCTTTTAACTGCAAAGTCATTCTTTCACAATTAGAATAAGCTGTCTATATTTGGGGTGTTTATTTGGGAAATGTAATTCCATCCTAGGACGTATCCTCTAGATGAGGGTGGCAAACTATATAGCCCATGGGACAAATCTGGCCCACTGCCTATGTTTACAAATATTGTTTAATTAGAACACAGCCAAGCTCACTCATTCATGTCCTGTCTCTAACTGCCTTCCCACTGTAACAACAGAGCTGAATAGTTGTGATGGAAACCGTATGGCCTGAGAAGCCTGACATACTTTACTATTATCTGGCCCTTCTAGAAAAAGTTTGCCAACTTTCACTGATTATTTGGTTCCCTCTTACTGAGAATGGAGAAATCAAGCATCAAATATCATTATTAATTCAAAGTTTTTCTTCCTTTATCCTTAAAAACTACTTGTCAGTAATTAGACATTCTTTTGAAATTATCAGAAAGTCAAAAATAAACCTCAGGGATTTCAAATAAGAAAGGAAAAATAATTTTCCTTTCCAAGTCACGAGTCTAGGTTTTGAAAGTGTATAAATTTAAATGCACACACATACATATACCTACCCTACAATTTGATTAAAATACTTCCTGTAGCCATCTAAAGTTTCATGCTGCAACAAAGCAAAGAAGAAAAAAGTTATTGTTTCTGTTGTGATACAGGAAGACAAAATTAAAATCAGTTACTTCATTTCTTAGGGCTCAGTTCCTAAGACTCTAAGGTAAATATAACAATAGTACCCTTCCTACCTTATAGGGTTATAAGGAGGGTGAAATGAGATAATTCATATTTAGTACTTAAAACAATGCCTGACATATAGCAATCAATAGATGTTAGTTGCTATTTTCTTAATATAAGTCACGCCCATCAAAAAGAATCTCAGATGATTAAAACAGAAAAAAAAAGCCCAGCATATATGCAAAATAATAACACGATGCCAGAGAAGAAAAGTGAAAAAGTGAGAAAAGTTAAGTTGGTGATCCCACCATGTTAGATGGAGGCTGGAGCACCAAACGGGCCTGTTTTCGCCTCTGCTTTCTGTAGTAGTTCTCAAATGTTTCTCGGGCACCCTGTAAAATAAACAAAAGGAAATGTGTTGACACAATTTGACCAATTATTCTAGTATTTAATGGGAAAAGAGAAGCTCTCAGGTCTGGAATTGGGGCAACCCCAAATTTCTCAAAATCTGCTATTTTAACAATGATGATAATCCTGGAAAAAAATAAAAATAAGGATGACCATTTATTGAACCTTATGTACAAATCCTGTAAGAATGAATACAAAAGATTCTTAAGAGAACATTACCAGAACTAACCACTAACATACCAAAGCTGGTTGCTGAATCAATTATCATAAATTCACAAGCATGAAGGCAAACCAACATTGTCCTAAGAGCAGTTCAGAAAATGTTTCTTAAAAACATCACAGAACATTCCAGAATAAAAGTGTTCAGAATGGTTCTCAAATAAACATAAGCAAAGGGCCAGAGCGAGGCAGGAAAACGGCAGGAGCAAAAAACAGTGGAATCAGTCTTCCAACTAGAACATATAATCAAGCACAGAAGTAACACCAAAAAAGAAGAAACAAACCCCTGGAAATTCTTGGTACACAGTTTCTTAAAATGAAAGTGCTCTGGAGAGCAAGAGCTGGTTCCTGAGCTCCATAACTGGGTTGAACAATGTGCTTTCAAAATTCAGGTCCTTACTGGGATGTCACAATAGGACCTTATTTAGAAATAAGGTCAATGCATATGTATTTAAATTAAGATGCAGTTTTACTAGAGGAGGGTGACCCTTAATATGATATAACTGGTGCCCTTAAAGGAAAAGCAGCACCTGGGTGGCTCAATCAGTTACACATCCAACTGCTGGTTTTGCCTCAGGTCATGCTATCACGGTAGATCGAACCGCGTGTCACAGTGCTTACAGCACAGAGCCTGCTTGGGATTCTCTCTCCTTCTCTCTCTGTCCCTCCCTGGCTCACACATGCTCTCTCTCTCACAATAAATAAACTAAAAAAAAAAAGAAGGTGGGGAACAAACACACAAGGAGATCATCATGTGGCAATACAGGCAGAGACTGAGCAATGCAGCTGCAAGCCAAAGACGGATGGATGGATGGATGGATGGCCACCAGCAGAAGCCAGGGAGAGGCAAGACTTCCATCTGCAGTCTCAAGGGGGAAGACGACCTTCTGACACCTGAGTTTGGATTTCTGGTCTCCAAAACTGGGGGAGAATAAATTTCTATTGTGTAGCTACCCGACGTGTGGTACTTTGTTATAGCAGCATGGGAAACCAGTATTACCTCAAAGGTTTTAAAGCATCATGCCCCGCCCACCCAATTACTAAATTCTACTCTTGATCCAAGACTTTTGTAAATAAACAAGAGTAGAAATGGAGAGACAGCATGCATAGGGGTTAAGAGCACTGATTTGAGAGCCAGATGCTTTTTTTCAAATTATGAGTCTGCCCCTTTCTAGCTGTACAACCAGCTGCAGAACTTTGACTGACTTAACTTCCACCATTTAGCTATTTAACTCTGCTCATAGATGTGCTATGGTGTCCTCATTTGTAGAGAGGTCACCCTCACCAGTGTCATGAGGATCCAGATGAGTCAGAAAGCTTTTAGAACAGTGTCTGATAAATAATCACCACTATGCAAGTGCTTACGTTTTGAAAAAGAAGATGAAATCATTAATGAAAATGAAAGCCTTGCCCATGTGAGAAAGTATAAACTCTATGCAATACTTAAGTTCAGTTTCCTTCGCCTTCCCAAAAGTCTGAAGAATCTTACTGAACATGACTTCTTTGCTAGATCCCTAAATCAGAGAAGTTGATTTTAAGTACTAAATCACACTAATTCAACAGTGTAAGCGTGAGGGTTGGCAAACATTTCCTCTAAAGGGCAAGATAGTAAACATATTAGGCTCAGTGAGCCATACACAGTCTCTGTTGCGACTAGTCACCTCTGCTACTGAAATGCAAAAGCAGCCATAGACAGTACATAAATGCATGTGGCCAAGTTCCAATAAAACATTATTTGTGGAAATAGAAATAGGAATTTCATATAATTTTCATCTGCCATGAAATATGCTTCTTTTTACTTTTTACAAACCACCTAAAAATGCAAAGGCTGCTTTTAGTTCCCAGGTCACATAGAAACAAGCAGCAGGGTGGATTTGGCCCCTGGTTTGCTGACGCCCGGCATGGCTTAAAAACAAAAGTTTTTAAATGTTAAAGTGATTATAACCACAGACACCTGCGTTTTTCTGCTATAAAATGAAATCAAACACTAAGGCAGCTATTTAAAGGCTTTCCTACTTCTAAGTCCATAAGTTAATGAGATAGCAAATGATTCTATTTAAGAAATAAGAAGTGGAGGCCAAAGTCTGGGATTGTGATGCCTCCTGTTTTGGTTTTCTTCTTCAATATTACTTTGGCTATTCAGGGTATTTGTGGTTCCATACAAATTTTAAGATAGCTTGTTCTAGCTTTGAGAAGAACGCTGGTGCAATTTTGATGGGGATTGCATTGAAAGTGTAGATTGCTTTGGGTAATAGTGACATTTTCACAATATTTATTCTTCCGATCCATGACACATAGGGGCATATGTACCCCAATGTTCATAGCAGCATGGTCAACAATAGCCAAATCATGGAAAGAGCCTAAATGTCCATCACCTGATGAGTGGATCAAGAAGATGCGGTATGTATATATATATATATATATATATATATATATATATATATATATA
>NC_043703.1:115602429-115620247 GCF_006229205.1 Suricata suricatta
GAGAGAGAGGGATGTAAAACCTGAGAGACTATTGAATGCTGAAAACAAACCGAGGGTTGAAAGGGAGGAGGGGGAGAAGGAAAGGGTGGTGATGGTGATGGAGGAGGGCACTTGTGGGAAAGAGCACTGGGTATTATATGGAAACCAATTTGACAATAAACTATTAAAAATAAAATAAAATAAAATACTAACTTAACTGCAAAAAAAAAAAAGAAAGAAAAGAAAGAAGAAGTGGAAACTGCCCAATTGTTTTGTTAAACTTATTCCCCACTTGTCACCATCTCACAGCATAGTGGTATTATTAAATGTCAATTGCATTCTGTACACACTGAAGGTCTTTTCATTGTAAAGTTAACAGCCCTAAAGGCCCTTTATTAATCTTATGTGACATTACACATTCAACATGCTTTGGAGCCAAGGTATACTTAGCTGAGAATTTAGGGAAAGTCTTCTCCAAATGAGACCACTGTATAATAATTTAATTATTTGTTGTAAATGGTAGAAAATATGCAAGATGAAAAAAACCTATCAAAGGTCTATACTTAATTCTTAACTACAGATAGCTTTGCCTTTCAAATATTCATTCAATAAAATAAAAACATAAGAAAAGACCAATTTATCTAATAATTCTGACTTCTCTATTTACAAAAATGAGTTCGATTTTCCCTGGTGGCATCTAAAGAAATTCACCTCTTAATTATTTGATTTCCTGTCAGTTTTGTAAACTCAGTGCTTACAGGTGGAATTTCAGAAGTAAATGTCTGACCAGTCCAGCTGAGGACCTGTCTTTTCACAAACAGATCAACAGAATAACTATAAAAGTTAGCCACTTCAGCTTCAAACTCCTCCATTCATTAATATTTTTTAAAAACCTCAAAAGCTAGTGAAGGTGTAAGTAAAGAGGTATAAAATAGTATCCAAGTGAAAAGTTGTATTAGTTTGTTTTCATTATATGTCATTAGTATTACAGTGGCCCAAAGGCTTTGTAATAATTAATTAACTAATACATATAACATCACAGAAAAATAAGTCACTTAATGTATACAAAGTGCTTGACAGGCAATAAAGAATGGTTTCTGTCATCACTGAATTTGTAGTCTATGGTACAAAACTGCAATTAAAAAAACAAAAAATACTACAGAATCCTCAGGATTGGACTGATTGATGTGTGTGTGTGTGTGTGTGTGTGTGTGAGCGCACGTGTGCACGCGTGCACACTCGTACGTGTGTGTGGTGAATGGGAGGATTGTCAGTAAGAGCTTCCCAGAAAAAAAAAAACATTTATATTCATAACTGACAAATGAGTGAGAATAAGGTAAAAATAAAGGGGAAAATATTCCTCATAGAGAGACACAGAGGTTCAAGGAAAAAAAGGCATCACACATCCCATGAATTGAAAATTGTTCTTCGTGGTGGTACCTTTACAGTGTGAGACAGAGAGATGACAAGAAATAAGGTTAGAGGGCTTTGTAAATTATGTTAAGATATTTGGACTTCAACTCTAAAGACAATAAGAGCTTCAGATATTTGTAAGTTGTAATGTACCAAGTAGAATGACGAAAGGGAAAATCAGATACAAAAAGATCGGTCTGAACCTGACATATTTAGGAGGTACAAGCCGATGATTGATTGGATATTGGTGGTAAAGGACAGAAAAGAAAGCAAGCTAATGTGAGGTTTCTGGGTAACCTGGGTAACTGGTCTGATAGTGGGATCGTTTCATGAGAGAGGAAATATAACAGCAGAGACATATAGTCGATTCTTATTCATAAATTCCATATTTGCAAATGTGCCCACATGCCAAAATTTATTTGTAACCTCAAAATCAACACTCACACTGCTTTCATAGTCATTCACAGATGAGCACAGAATGTTGAAAAATTTGAGCTGCACCCAATGCACATGTTCCTGGCTGAGGTCAAACAAGACAATGCTCCACTTCCTTATTTCAGTTCTCATCCTACAATGGCACTCTTCACAGTCAACCAGTGCCCCACTTTTTGCATTTTTGTGGTATTTTTTTTAAATCAGGATATAATGGACATAAAACATTATTTTCAGGTATACAACATAATGGTTCAATATTTATATATGTTGCAAAATGACCATCGCCACAAGTCCAGTTAACACCTATCATCACATGAATTTTTTTTCTTTGTGAGAACTTTTAAGATCTACTCTCTCAAAAAATTTCAATTATCCAATAAGTTATTATTTGCTACAGTCAGCACTCTGTACATTATATTGCCAGGACTTAGTTATTTTAAATTTTTTTCATCTTTCTTTATTTTTGAGAGAGACAGACAGTGCGAGCAAGGGAGGAACACAGAGAAGAGGAGACACAGAATCTGAAGCAGGCTCCAGGCTCTGAACTGTCAGCACAGAGCCCAAAGCAGGGCTCTAACTCACAAATGGTGAGTTCATGATCTGAGCCTAAGTCAAACACTTAACTGACTGAGCCACTCAGGTGCCCAGAATTTCCTTATTTTATAACACAAAGTCTATTTCTTTTCACCACCTTCACCCAATTTTCCCATTCCCCTCTTTTGGCAACTTCAAATCTATGCGTTCAGTTGGGTTTTTTGTTTGTTTAAATTCCACATATAAGTGAGATCATACAGTATTTGTCTTTCTGTGTCTATTTCACTTAGCAATTCCCTCTAGGTCCAACAATGTTGTCACAAATGGCACGATTTCATTCTTCTTTATAGCTAGTAATACTCCTTTGTATATACAGATTCCACATCTTCTTTATCCTTCATCCATCAATGAACACTTAGGTTGTTTCTATGTCGAAGCTATTATAAATTATGCTGCAGTGAACATAGGGCTGCACATATCTTTTTCAGTTAGTGTTTTTATTTCCTTCAGATAAATACCCAGAAATGAATTTGCTGGAACATATGGTAGCTCTTTTTTAAATTTTTTGAGAAACCTCCACACTGTTTTCCATAGCAGCTACATCAAGTTACATTCCATCAACAAGTAACAAGGGTCTACTTTCTCAACATCCTCAACACTAGTTATTTCTTGTCTTTTTGATAATAGCCATTCTAACAGGTGTGGGTGATATTTCATTGTGGTTTTGATTTGCATTTCCTTGATGATCAATGATGTTGAGCACTTTTTCATGTTCTTGTTGGCCATCTGTATGTCTTGCATTTTTGTGCTTCTTGTTGGTGATTTTCGTTATTTAAAGCTATTTATTTATTTATTTATTTATTTATTTATTTATTTATTGAGAGAGAGAGAGAGAGAGAGAGAGAGAGAGAGAGAGCACGCACACACAAGTGGGGGAGAAGCAGAGAGAGAGTGAGAGAATCCCAAGCAGGTTACATGCTGTCAGTGAAGAGCCTGATGCAAGGCTCGATCTCACAAACCATGAGATCATGAATTGAGCTGAAATCAACAGTCAAATGCTTAACTGACTGAGCCACCCAGGTGTCCCTGGTGATTTTGCCCTTTAAAAAGGACCTCAAACATAGTGCTATAGTGCTGTCTAGTATTCCCAAGCTCAAGAAGACAAAATGTGCCTTTCAGAGAAAACACATTTAGATAAACTTTGTTTGGGCATGACTCAGAGTGCTGCTGCTCATGAATTCAATGTTAATAGGCCAACAAGTAAGACATCTTTAAAGAGAAACACACATAAAACATGGCTGTGAACTTACTGATGAAATGTGACCAGAAGCTCACAGGAACCTAACCCTGTATTTCCTCTAGAAGCAATGGTTCAGTATTCATTAACTCAGTGTTTATACAGTGACTTTATAAAATATAACTATTATGAGTTACGAAAATTGTTTGTATTTGTGGAGACTGATGATAATGACCTTTGTACTGAACATGTTTAATTAGTGACTTCCAAGTGCTAAGTGTTCAGGAACAGGTGTATTTGGGTCTGCAGCTCAGGAGAAAAGGTTAAGCTAAAGACAATAGTTCTCAGAATCAAGAATCACTAGCAGAGAGGTAAGAATAGGAGAAAATAAGATAATCTAAGGAATATCTGTAGAATGAAAGTACAAAAGGACCTAGCACAGAAACCCTAAATGACACCCAAAGTTAGGAAATGTCTGGCTCTTTCAAATAATTAAAATATAACTTTAGGGGTGACTAGGTGGCTCAGTCAGTTAAGCATCCAATGTCAGCTCAGGTTATGATCTCACGGTTTGTGAGTTCGAGCCCTGCATCAAGCTCTGTCCCGACAGCTCAGAGCCTGAAGTCTGCTTCAGATTCTGTGTCTCCCTCTCTCTCTGCCCCTCCCCCACTCACACTTGATCTCTCTGTCTCTCGGTCTCTCTCTCAAAAATAAAAATATATTCAAAAAAAATTAAATATATATATGTATACATATAACTTTCAATGCCACCTACTAAGAGAAGACTTTTCTATTACTCAATTTAAAATGGAAACTTTGCTGAATAAATAACTCTCTTTTAATTCTCTGCATAGCACATATCTCCATCGGATATTATGTTGTTTGTTTATCATCAGTGTCCTCTAATTAGGAATGTAAGCTCCACAAGAACAAGTTCTTTATCTTATTTACTGTCCTGTTCCAGCCCCTAGAGCAATGCCTGGTATAAATGGCAGTCAATATACATTTGTTTCAATAAATGATTAAAAGTATTAATAGAATATTAATATTTTCTTTCAAGGCTCCATTTTTATATTTATACTTTATCTGCTATTAAAATAATCATGTCTTTGTAATTATTCCTACTTATCTCATCCTGCTGTTTTTCTATCTCCATTTATTATTTTGAAGGTTTTTGTTCCTGTTTCATAGAAGTTAGGCCTTCTTCATGCCAAACAATTTTCTGAAATTTCCTTTGATTCCTGCAGAAAATCATGCTTAGAATCACATTTCGTCTGAATTTTTAGGATGGTGTTCCTTGTCCCATTTTGTTCAGGCTGTGTTTGCAGATCTCATATTTTGTTTTGTATTGTTTCATTTTCCCAATTGCTCTGTTTTGAACGATAGGAGCTCTTTCTGGACCAGGCCTTGCTTTCAGGCTTGTTTTGTGGTTTGCCTTGGCCCACTCACCATCATCTGGCTATAGATCTAATATCTGTAGGGAAGCTGCAGTTCACAGCAGGTTGAGGTGCCCAGGCCCAAAGTTGTTTCAAAGGAAATCCACAAACTGATTCCAGTGTCCAGCAAGCAACTGGCCAACTGAGTTCACATAAAATATGGTCACACATTCTCCTACCGTGCAGTTCCCAGTGCTTAACTCCCTGAACTTCTTAAGTGAATGAAAACCACAAGAGAGGGCCTTCATATTTGTGCTCTTGTACACACTATTAAGTACTCTCCAGCACAAAATAAACTGTGCTGCCACCAAAAGTCCCACTTTCCCCTCCCCCTACACGCTGACAGCCTTATAAAGGAGAATCTAAACAGTATGGGGATAGACAACCAATATATTCATCAATTCAGTACTGCACTCTCAAGCCAGATGGCACAGAGTGGAAAAGGCATAAGTATCTTCTGACTTTTAAGGTTTGGTCTGTTTATGGCAATAAAACACATCACTCAACAACTAGATTTCTCAATCCATCAACCAGCCTTAAAGTTGGAGAAAATCTTATTCAACTTCAGGCAATGTGATGTTAGTTGTAAGTCTTCTTTAACAATGGTGTTATAACTTTTCAGACTTTTATGCATTTAAAGAATTTTAGTGGAAGTTAAGAAAGGCTTAGAAGCCAAACAAGACCTTGCTTAACTTTTTCTGTTAAGTTTATGTATTCAATCTGAAATTTAATCTAAATACAGGAGCATATGCTGTTATAAAGAATTATCCACAACAAATTTCTTATCATTCACTTATAGGGCAACTACACAAGAAAACCTAAATGACCATAGAACATACTCTATTTTTACTCATTGCTAAAACAAAGAAAGAAATATTCTACAGCTCCTCTTAACCTCTTCTTCAATTCACTGGGTGCTTTATTTTCTAAATTCATATTTAATTTAAGTATTATACCACATCCTGATAAACTTGGAGAAGGTCGCTAATGGTCAAATACCCCCAAAGCCACCAGCAATTTCTTAAGTCTAATCAGTAATCCTAGCACCAGAATTAACCAGGAAATAACCCACTTCTCTTCAGGCTATGCTGAAAACAGTTGTTTGGTTGGTTTTATTTTGTTTTGTTTCACTCTTTTGCTTTTAGCTGTGTTTTTAATATTCTCTCTTTGTAAATTACCAACTACAAAAGTAAAATTTGTGACTTTTAGAAAAGTCAGATTATACAGATCAGAGAACCTAAAAGTCATTCACACTCCCATCACCTGGAGATAACTACTGTTCACTTTTTGGTGTCCTCCCTTACCTACGCTCTTCTAGTCTTCACAGGTATTTCTCACACATGTACCTCTACACACATATATAGGACAATACAGTATGTACTCTTTTCACTCTTCATTTTGGATGCAGAAATCTTTTCTTAAACATTGTAATTTAGTATGATCCACTCTTATTGCATAACACGGTGCCAACTTTCTTTCCTCAAACACATGCTATAAATTGTCATCATACAAAGGCTGAAACTAACTATGGGCTTTCAATAAATGCTTAAAAACAAAAATAGATACACAAATGATAACTTTGAATTCCCCATGTGTCTAGCTAGGCACTTGCCTGGATATAAACATAGGAAACACACACAGTATTGCCACTCAGTGTGGGCAAATGAGGGAGGTGTTTGGTTTTTGTCTATGAGAGTGGCAAAAATGATTGCTAACAAAGTTCAAAGGCAAACGTTAGCTGCTGTCAGTTTACAAATGTACATTAGTCACCAAATAAGTCACGACTATGTGATCCCTCCCCTTGAGCAGGGGGAAAAGGTAAGACCAGATGAAAGACCTTTCCATGGATTTCTTTTTCTTCACAAAAGGTGCCAATGTATACCATGCACACAGTCACCCTAAACATTTCATATAGTTACTGAGCCCCATGCCTCCAAGCATTAGTGGGATCTACATGGCTAGTATTGTAGAAGAAAAATACACACTTATGCTGGGGTAATCCTATTACACATGGGCAGGATGTCCAAACAACAACAACATGGGACCGGCCCGTGTTCTTATGCAATATTTACTGTGCTATTATTTGGCTACTCAGTTCTTCATCTGTGGCCCTTTCCTGGTAGAGATTGACACAGGGTCCACTGGAGAGTGGGCTGAGTCCCTCTCATCCATCACAAGAACAGAAAACTAACTCCTGTATTGAGAAGCGGCTAAGGGCAAATACACAAAGAACAAAAGAGGAAAATGGAAGGATGGAAGCACACACCGTTGTTCTTCCGGCTTTGCCTACAGGAAGCAATATTTCCATTTGGTCTTGGGCAAAGCCTGTAATTTCACCACCCTGACTGCAGCTGGAGAACTCCCTTTCAACTGTCCCGGCATCCAAGTGAAGACAGGTTTATTCAGAGTTTTAAAAAAACCAAAAACCTGAAAGGGCCATTTTAATTTGCTTCCATGTGAAAAGGGGAGTACTTTTCATAGGGCCCCATAATGACGTTCAGCGGGATATTACACTTCGCCATATGGCTAATTTGCACAGCAGGCCCAAAGCAGGATTTTCTTTCATTAGAACTGCCCTAAAAATCAGACTACAGAAACATGTGTAAAGAACAAACCCAAGATGCCCCCTATTGCTTAAATCTAGAAACATTCGATTCCCAGATGTAAAAGCCCATTCAGAGAGTTCCCCTGGCAAGGTCATGCAAGAGTCGGAGAGGTGGTATGTGTCCCAGTTCCATTTACCTATGTTAGGGCTTTGGAAATGTCTAAAATTCAAAAGCCACACCCTATCAAAATACCTCAAAAAACAAGACCACATGTACAGAGATAGGATGATAGCTCCAGTAGATAATTTATCATTACAAAAAAACAAAACAAAAACATTATTTTCCAAATGCCCCAATGCTTCATATCATTCGTTAGCTTACAAAATAAATCTACATAAACTTTTGACCCATTTTGAAGAGAGCAAAGGCAGTCAGACATTCTAACAGAGTCCTGTTTATTTTTAAGATGGCCCTTATAACTTATGTTTGTCTTGGCATTTCCTCCTTCTGCCATATCCCAAGCCTGCGCCATAGAAAACAACATCCCCTCCGGGAACGACAGAGTCTGCTGGATTTAAAAAAAAAAAAAAAGAAAGAAAGAAAGAAAGAAAGAAATCTGATGTCTAATGATTATGGAGTAGTTGAGTCTGTGCTTTTGAAGAAAGTAAACATTATGATTAACAATCTTGGGCTTTGTAATTAGCTTCCCCCTTCCAAGAGAGAGTGTTAATTTATTAAATATTTTAACAAAGAGTCTTTTATTATCAGATTCATTTTGGCTGGCTCCTTTCATAGCATTACCAATTACAACCAATAAAGCTTTAATTGATGACTACTTTTTATAACCTTTGACCCAAGATGATAAACAGTTGTACCTCAGAAGCGAAAGGGTAAACCTCAAAGGGAACGGTGTCTTAATCATGCTTAGCAAACCAAACTGCTTAAAATTACAACCTACCTACCTGGTTAGAACAAAAACCCAGACTTCCTCCATGATTAAGGTAATTGATCAGGAAAAGATTTGGATTTCACTTTTAAGATGTGTCCTTTTTGTTAGGGAAACCCAAATTAAAATTACCTGCCATAACTCTGTAACATAAAGTCTTTATTGTAGATTACTATATGATTTAATCAACTGTAGGCAATTAGCAAGTAAATTATGACATAGCTTCTAATATAAAATAATTGAAATGCAAGTCATTTTATTATTTAAAAAAAACACTAAATTATATCTCCCCAAGTCCCATCATTTTATTCAGTAGTACCTTTATAATACCATTAAGAATATGTGAGCAAAGACATAAACCAAATTAACTACTCAATAATAGGACATCAAAAATTCTTAGAGAACTGTTTACCTACACATGACAAGCAAGGAGCGTCAGTCCTTTAATTAGAGTAAAGTAATGAGGTTGTCTGCATTTTCTCCCAAGAACGATCCCCAAAGTTGATCGCGTTCCAAAGATACTGTTCAGCTGCCCAATTTCACACTTGCAAATTTTTAACAAAAGTCTTTTCTAACCCACACCTGTCAATCCTGTAAACTGCTAAGGTGCTCCAAAATTTGAAAGTTTAAAATTTCCCAGACAAATCTCTTAATCTGTGTCATGTTGCCAAAATGAACAGGGCCTCCGAACAATTACTAAAGAGCTAACAGGAAAATGTGGTGTCTCAACCTGGAAATGAAAACAGTACCATCGTGTCACAGGGGTTACACGAGATACTGTTAATTGTCCTCATGATGGAAGACCTGGCCTGACAGAAGGTATGGGGTCAGATTTTATATAAAAAGAACTAGGCGTACAGCTTTTCAGTGACTTCTCATGTACATAAAGGAAGCCAACACCAGGAAAAGCAAAAAATTCTGAGGTTCAGTTGAAGTACTTTATAAATTGAAAGAGCTATATGCATTATTTTTATGATATATAAATGTATGTAATGGCTGTTTTATTAAAAACACATGGCTGCTCTCTGCATTTCAAAATCAAATTTGCCACACACCCAGAAAAAACAGCCCTTCATATAGTGAAGTGAAGATTGGGGAAATTTTGTATAAGTCAATCTATGCTTTCCCCCCCATTAACAGATGCTATAAAGAAACAAATTTAAAATCTATGAATACAGGAATCTATCATATTAAACTTCAGATGCTCAGAAAAAGACAGAATATATATATATTTGTCCACTTTGTTTATACATATATATATAAACAAAGTGGACAAACATTAAGCTGATAGTTGGTACCAAAAAAAACAGAAAAAAGAAAAAAAGAACAAGAAGAAAATAGGTTAAGAGAAAAAAACAAACCTAAGAGTTGAATAAAATTTGCTTCAATACCATTTTATAAAGTTACATTTATTAGAAAATTATAGATTCATACACAGTTATAAGAAATAATAGAGACAGATCTCATGTGCTTTTACCCAATTTTTCCAATGATAAGCATCTTAGAAAAGTATAATACTCGATCACAACCAGGATAGTAACATTGACAAAGTCGGTACACATTTCCAAAATTATAAAAATACTTCAACGTTTCCTTTGTAGCGCCATCTCCATTTGCCTCCATCCCTACCCTCTACTTAATTTTTGGTAAGCACTAATCTATTCTCCATTTCTTTAATTTTTTTACTTTAAGAATTATACAGTATGCAACCTTCTGAGATCAGTTTCCTGCATTCAGCATAAATCTCTAGAGATTCACGCAGCTTGCTGCCTCCATCAGTAATTCTTTCCTTTATATTTACATTGCTGAGTAATATTCCACGGGAAGGTATAAACATACCACATTTGTTTAACCATTCACCTACTGAAAGTCATCAGGGTTGAGGCGCCTGGGTGGCTCAGTCGGTTAAGGGGCTGACTTCAGCTCAGGTCATGATCTCATGGTTCATGGGTTTGAGCTCCACATCGGGCTCTGAGCTGTCAGCACAGCCTACTTCAGATTCTGTGTCTCCCTCTCTCTCTGCCCCTCCCCCACTAACGCTCTGTTTCTCTCTGTCTCAATAATAAATAAAAACATAAAAAAAAAAAAAAGCTGAAGGACATCAGGTTGCTTCCAGTTTGGGGCTGCTACAAATAAAGCTACTGACATTCATGTACAGCAAATACCTGAACGAAATTTGCATTTCTGTGGGATAAATGCCCAGGAGTGCAATTGCTGGGTCACTGGTAATTACATGTTTCGTTTTTTAAGAAACCGCCCAACTGTTTTCCAGAGTGACTGCACTATTTTACATTCCCACCAGCATCCTCACTGACATTTGGTATTGTCACTATTCTGATAGGAATGCAGTAATAGCTCATTGTGGCTTTAATTTGAATTCCTCTAATGACTAATGATGGTGAACAGCTTTTCATGTATTTATTTGCCATCTGCATATCTGCCTCAGCGAACTGTGTCTTTGTGTCTTTTGCCCATATTCTAACTCTCTTGTTTAGTTTTAAACTGAGTTTAAAAAAAAAAAAACCTTTGCATCTTCTAGATCTTTGTTGGATACGTGGTTTGCAGATATTTTCTCGCACTCTGTCCCTTGTCTTTTCATCCTCCAAAGAGGGTATTTTGCAGGGCAAAAGTCTTCTATTTAAAGGTCCAATTTAATCAGTCTTTTTTCTTCAATGATGAGCACGTTTGGAGTAAAGTTTAAGAACTCTTTGCCCACTCCTAGATTCTAAGGATTCTTCTCCTATTTTTTTCCTAAAAGTTTTGGTTTCTGCACTTCACCTTGCAGCCATGATCCATTTTGAGTTAGTTTTTGTATAAAATGTAAGAAATAGCTCAAGGGTCACTTTTTTTTTCCCTATGGATATCCAATTGTTCCAGCACCATTTGTTGAATTGCTTTTGCAATTTTGTCAAATACTTTTGTGGGCCTATCTCTGGATTCTCTACTCTATTCCACTCATCCAATCTGTCTACGCCTCTGCCAATACCACACAGGCTTGATTACTGTAACCATAGCGATTCCTCCCACTTTTTTTTCAAAATTGTTTCAGTTGTTCTAGTTCTTTTGTCTTTCCATACAAATTTTAGAATAATCTTGTCCATTTCAACAAAAATCTTACTGGGATTTTGATAGAAATTTCACTAAATCTGTATATCAACTTGGGAAAAATTTATATTTTTACAGTGTTAAGTCTTCTAATCCATATACATACTATGTTTTTCCATCTGTTACCTCTTTGTTGATTTTATCCATCGGCATTTTGTAGTTTTCAGCACACAGGTCTTGCATACTTTTTAAAGTTTACACATAAGTGTATCTTTCCTTAAGTGATCATAAACAGTACTGTATTCTTAATTTTGGTATCATATATTCATTTCTAATATATAGAAATGCAATTGTGTTTTGTAGATCTTGTATCCTGCCACCTTGCTATATTCAATTATTGGTCCTAAGTGGTTTTATCTTAATTCTCTGGGGTTTTCATCAGAAATAATCATGTTATTTACAAAAAGATTCATTCAGCTACATTTCTTCCTTTGCAATCTGTATGCTTTTTATTGTCTTTCCCGATCTTACTGCACTGACTAGAATGTCTACTCAACATAGAAGTCTATGTTGAATACAAATGGTGAAAGCAGACATCCTTGCTTTGTTCTTGGTCTTAAGGGGAAAACAGTCTTTTACCCTTCAGGGTATAGCTATAAGCCTCAGCTTAGCCTTTTTTGTTTGTTTTTAATTTTTTTTAATGCTTATTTATTTTTGAGAGAGAGAGGCACAGAGTGTGAGCAGGACAGAGTTAGAGAGAGGAGGAGACAGAGAATCTGAATCAGGTTCTAGGCTCTATGCTATCAGCACAGAGCCCAGTGCAGGGTTCGAACTCACGAACAGTGAGATCATGACCTGAGCTGATGTCGGACACTCAATCCAATGGGCCACCTGGGTGCCCCAAGCCTTAGCTTAGCCTTAAGCCTTAAGCCTTAGCTATAGGCTTTTGTATATGTTCTTTATCCATTTGAGAAAGGTCTTCTTTTTTTCTTAAGCATGAATGGGCTTGAATTTTGTCAAATGTTTCTTCTGCATCAATTGATATGATTATGTGATTTTTTTCTTTGGACTGTTAATGTGGTAAATTACATTGATTAATTTTAAAATATTAAATCAGCCTTACATACCCTGAAATAAACCTTATTTGCCCATGTATTCTCCTTATATATTACTAAATTCTGCTTAATAATACTTTTCTAAGAAATTTTATATCTGTATTTATGAGGGGTATCAGTCTATAATTTTAGTTTTTGTATTATCTTTTTAATCCTATTTTTTAAATATTTTTTTGAGAGAGACAGCGTGTAAGCTGGGGAGGGGCAAAGAAAGAAGGGAGACAGAGGATCTGAAGTGGGCTCTGCACTGACATGGGGCTCGAACCCATGAGCCGTGATATCATGAGTCAAAGTCAGATGCTCAACTGACTGAGCCACTCAGGTGGCCGAGTTTTTGTATTATCTTTGTCTTGTTTTGGCATCAGAGTACTTCTAGCTTCATAAAATGAACTGGAAAGTGTTCCTTCTATTCCATACAATGAAGAGACTATGCTGACTTGGTGTTAATCCTTCTCTCACTGGATGAATTCTCCAATGAAATTGACTGAGTCTAGAGATTTAACGCAGGAGTTTTTAAATTATGAATTCAGTTTCCTTCATAGTCACAGGGCTATTCCAATTATAGATTTCATTTTAGGTGAACTGTGGCAGTTCGCATTTTTCAAAGATTTGGTCAGTTTTGTAAGTTCTCAAATTTATGTGTATAGAGCTGTTCACTGTATTCCCTTATTATCCTTTCAATATCTGTAGTGTCAACAGCAATATATTCTTGATATCCCCTGTTTTATTCCTGATGTTGGTAATCTGTTTCTTCTTTTTTTTCTTTTTAGTCTTGCTAGAGAGGTTTCCATTTTATCAGTCCTTTAAAAAGCCAGCACTTACACTGATTTTCTCAATTGTTTTTCTTTTCAAGGTTTCGTTGATTTCTGCTATTATTATTATTTTCTTTATTCTGCTTGCTTTACATCTATTTTGTCTTTTTTTTTTCTAAGTTTTTACAGTGGAGAGCTTATACTGTCAGTTTGAGACTTTTCCTCTTTTCTAACGTATCCAAGTTAGTGCTATAAATTTCCCTCTCAACACTGCTATAGCTACGTCCCATAATTTTTCATTTTCATTAAGCTCAATATATATTTTTATTTCCTTTGAGACTGACTTCTTCTTTGACCAAGCATATTGTTTAGTTTCAAAGTGTTTGGAAATTTTCCTGTTATATTTCTGTTATTGACTTCTAGTCTGGTATCACTGAAGTCTGTATATGATTCCAAATTTTGGTGAGGCTTATTTCATGGCCCAGGATATAGTCTAACTTAATACATGCTTTGTGGACACTTGAAAAGAATGTGTACTCTGCCACTGTTGTGCTCTATGAATGTCTATTTATCGTTTTGCTGGTTAATGGTGTTGCTGAGTTCTATATCCTTGATGATTGTCAGTCTAGTTGTTCTCTCAAAAGTTGCGAAGTCCCCAACTACCATTGTGAATCTGTTAGTTTTTCCAGTCAGTTCTAATAGTTTATGCTTCAAAATTTAGTGGTTGTTTTTTGGGATATATTCATCAAGGATTATAGGTCTCCTTGATGGATTGGTCCTTTTATCATCATATAATTCACCTTTATTTCTGGCAATTTCTTTCATTCTAATGTCTACCTCATTGACATTTTTTTAAATGTTTATCTATCTATCTATCTATCTATCTATCTATCTATCTATTTTGAGAGAGAGAGAGTGTAAGGGGGGGAGGGACAGAGAGAGGGAGACACAGAATCGGAAGCAGGCTCCAGGCTCTGAGCTGTCAGCACAGAGCCTGAAAGGGGGCTCAAACTCATGAACTGGGAGATTAGGACCTGAGCTGAAGTCAGATGCTTAACCAACTGAGCCCCCCAGGTGGCCTTACTTCATTAATATTAATATTGACAATGCTACCTTTCTTTGATCAATGCTTCCATGATGTCCTTATGTGCTCAACCATTTTATTTTCAGCCTGCTTATATCATTATATTTGAAGTGACTTTCTTACAGAGAGCAGATAGTTGGGTCATATTTCTTAATCCACTCTGCCAATATCTGCCTTTTTATTGGTGTATTTGGATAATTTACATTCAGTATAATTATTTCTATGTTACAGCCAATGGCTGTCATTTTAGTGTCTCAAATATATACACATATATGAGATCATGACCTGAACCAAAGTTGGGACACCCAACTGACGGAGCCAACCAGGTGCCCCCTTTTTACAATATTTTTAATGGCTACTCTAGGAATTAAATCACATATACATAACTTATCATTGGCTGCTGATACTATCATTTTACTAGTCTCAGGGAACTATAGAAACCCTGTTTCTGTTTTTTTTCCTATTTATGTCTTTACCCTTCTCCATTTATAATTATCTTAAATATTTTCTCTACATACTGTCAGAACCAAGTCAGCAAGTACTGGCAAATCAAATTATCATTTAAAGATACTCTAACAAGTGCAGAATATAATTCTTTCCAAGTGTACTTTGAACATTTACCAAATTACACTATATGCTGGACCATAAAGAATTTCAAAGTATCGAAGCCAGCGTATATTATCTAGCAGCGATGGAAACGTAGAAGTTGATAACAAAAGGTAACTGTAATATTCCAGTCCTAGATATTTTCTCAAGAGAAAAGAGCATCTAGGTCTATTAAAAAATAGTTGTATAAGAATGTCACCGTAGCTTGATTCATTGTAAGTCCCAAACTAGAAACAACCCAACTGTTCATCAATATCCACAAAATGAAAAACTCCCCTCACAATAAAAAGGAACAAACTACCAATGTATGCAACAACATGCATGAAATATAAAAACATTATGTTGAGGAAAAGAAGCTAAACACAAAAGAGCATATATTATATGATTACCTATCTCTGAAGTTCAGGAGAAGGCAAAACTAATCTGTGATGCTAGAAATCAGAAAAGTATAGTAAAAAATCAAAAAGCAAAGTAAAAAATCAAAACCCCAACTTCTGTTTCATGTAATTAGACTTATACAGAAATTAGAAGGTTAAGTAACAACTAGTTAATCCCCTAATTTCACAGCTATCTGAAGTGGCGATCTTATATAGCAGCTTATCTATGATACTTTCAAGATAAAAGATACAATTTATTACTTGCCCCTAAGCTACAACACAGCCTGCTTAATACCTTTACTTTGCTTTTCTGGAGTGTCATTGTAACTACTATATTGTAAATGATGGAAAATAATTGCATATGTTACAAAAAATAAATTGTGTTATATTCAAAAAAAATTATAATAAAATAAAATAAATTAAAAAAAAAGAAATCAGAAAAGTATACTTTGTGGGAGAAGAAGGCTAATAATGACTAAGAAGAGGTAAGAGGAAACTTCCTTGGAGATGGAAATGTTCTCTTTCCAGATAGAGGTGACACAAAGGTGTATACATGTGTTAAAGTCCGTTAAGCTACACACTGAAAATTTGCACACACTTTAATGTATGCAACTTACTTTAAAAGAAACACAAAGGGAATAGGGTGTCCGGGTGGCTCAGCGGTTGAGCATTGATTCAGCTCAGATCACGATCTCGTGGTTTGTGAATTCGAGCCCCACATCAGGCTCAGCACTGGCAGTGGGGACCCTGCTTGGGATTTTCTTTCTCTTTCCCTCTGTGCGCCCCCCACTCTCTCAAACAAATAAATAAATAAACAAACACAAACACACACACATACATATGAAAAAGTGACAGAATTGATTCACAAAGAAATTTTAAAATTTCTACAAATCAGGAACGCCTAGGTTGCTCAGTTGGTTAAGTGCCTGGCTTCAGCTCAGGGCATGATCTCATGGTCTGTGAGTTTGAGCCCCACATTGGGCTCTCTGCTGTCAGCATAGAGCCCACTTCAGATCCTCTGTCTCCCTCTCCCTCTACTTCTCCCTTGCTCTCTCTCTCCTAAACTTAAATAAACATTTTTTTAAAACTTCTACAAATCAAAATCAACAAAATTAAAAAGCAAACAGCATACTAAGAAAATATCATAAATACATCAGACCAAAAAAACCCCATTTATCTGAATAAATAAAACATACACATTCTATGCACACACAAAGAAAGAAATGAGTGGCTTCTAAACATTAGAAAAATACCCACAGAGGTGCTTGGGTGGCTCAGTTGGTTAAGTGTCCAGCTTTGGCTCAGGTCATGATCTCACGGTTCGTGGGTTCGAGCCCCGTGTCAGGCTCTGTGCTGACAGCTAGCTCAGAACCTGGAACCTACCTCAGAT
Source organism: Suricata suricatta (assembly GCF_006229205.1). Classification (NCBI taxonomy): domain Eukaryota; kingdom Metazoa; phylum Chordata; class Mammalia; order Carnivora; family Herpestidae; genus Suricata; species Suricata suricatta. Next base: position 115,619,325 of record NC_043703.1, read on the forward strand.
TCTGTGTCTCCTTCTTTCTCTGACCCTCCCCTGCTCGCGCTCTCTCTCTCTGTCTCTCAAAAATAAATAAAAAACATTAAAAAAAATTTTTAAAGAAAAATGCCCACAATCAATAGTGATTTTTAAAATGCAAATGTAATTCACAATTTAACTTTTTTAACCTATAAAATTAGCAAAAGAAAAAAGACAGCACCCAAAATTGTTAAAACTTTGGTAAAACTGCACTTCTATACTGTTATGTTAAGAAGTGCAAACTGTTACGACTTTTCTCAGAGTTTAGGAATCGGGAAGCTTAAAATGTGTATGCCCTTTAATTCACTTAACAATTTTACCTAAAGTGATAATCAGATAAGTGATGAAAAAAGATGTCTAAAGTATGCACAGATCAAGGAACTTGTATTCAGATTCTAACAGTATGGGCTAGAGCCTCAGTTTACCTCTAACTTTGTGATCTTAAGCAACGTACTCTCTCTATGTCTCAATTGCCTTTCCTGTAAAATAAGGATATTAGTATATATACTTGTCAGGGTTGCTATGAGACGTAAATAAAACAATGTATGTAAATCATACAATATGATGCCTAGTATGTAGTAAGTACTCAATAAATAATAGCCATCATCATCACCATTACATGATTAATTCCAACTATACCAGATTAAGTAAATGTATACAAGGGAAATAAAAACAATAATGTTGGGTCTACATCTCTCATGAACAGATGTTTGTGATATGGTATATGGAATGGGAGGAGGAATAAGTCAAAATCATAAAGAAATGCACATAGTATAATTACATTTTTATGAAAAGCGTATCAGATATGTTACAAAGAAGCGGACCAAAACTACAGTAGAATTATCATTTAGTTTCTTTATATTTTTCTATTTTTTTTAAACAGAGAACAATAACAGAAAAAAATTAAGATA
>NC_043703.1:115620347-115670033 GCF_006229205.1 Suricata suricatta
CCCTCCCCTCCTGATTTTCCCAAGCCAGGTGTAGGATGCAGAGCAGGGAGGGAGCGCCGGCGAATTGTGAATTTAAAATAAACCTTTAGGATGAACTATAGAGAGCTATCCCAGCCAGGCTGAAATTTTACAGAGCAGTTACAGAACGCTGACAGGACCAAAGAGACCTGTGTGACGACACTCACACATTATTAGCGTTCCCCAAAAGGCAACATTCCCAATCTAAGGAGCAAACTATGAAATACAGTTTGCCCATCTTCTCTCTCCACTGCAGTCATTTCTCTAAGCCAAAACCAGTGTGGTTTATGTGACTGTCTTTCTCCAGGCCCTTATTTCTGATTTCCAAGTCTTTGCCAGTATTAGAAAGTAGGGCATGACTCTTATTTTTAAATACTTGCTTTTTTTCCAGAAACCACCAAGAGCATTGCTTTCTTAATTAAAAATTTTATAATCAGTTCTTCCTTCTCAAACTTCAAAGACTAGATATTAATGCAAAACAATGCCAACGCGTTTACTTTTTGGTAATATGTTCAGAATGTATCGTCATGGAAAAAGTCCTCTTGCTTACTTTATAGCACTTGCCTCCGCACCAGAAACATTAATACAGAAAAGTAAAATGAGGTTTTCAAATACAACTCATAAAGTCAGACTTGGCTCCTAGTCGGGCCAATCACTAGCTCTGTGATCCATCAGGCAGATCAATTAATCTCACTAAACCTCAAGTTCCCTCAGCCACCACGTCCATATAAGATGCTCACTACAAAACCTGCCCATGTCAGACTGCTATCTGGAGGCTCAAGTAAGATGAAGTGTGTGTGAAAATGCCGGGGAAAAAACACTAAACCCTAAACTTGAAAGGACTCAGCAATGTGGTATGTTGTCTACAGCACAGCTTCGGGCTCTATCTAATACTGAATGGAGAAAAAAGACAAAAATCTCCTTCCTTCTAATGAGGATTATAGTTTGATCCTTTTCTATCTTCACACTGTAAAGATCTGTTAAAGAGGAGATAAATACAGCACTAAAAATTAAACAGGACCCTCTGTGCTTGCCATTTTCATAAAGGATATTTCACAGAAGCCACAAGGAAATGAATATCTTTAATTATCTGGAAAAGAGAGAATAAACACGGAAATAGTTATCCAGAAAAGAGAATAAAAACTGAAGTAACCTAGGCTTCAGGTTTTAAAGGGCATATAATAAAATTTTCTTTTAAAGACCATATTTTAACTACAGAGGCCATAAAAATAAACCTCACCTAACAGGCTTGATGAGGTAGGGGTTGGATTTAAGATTTGAGGACACTGAAAAGGCAAGTTGACACATGCTTAAGAAGAAACATTTATTACAAAGAATCAATAGAGAGACGGCAATTGCTACACCTACTATGTGCTTTAAAAAAACACTCTTACTATCTCATGTATTCTTCGCAACAACTCTTTAAGGTACATTTTCCTATTCCTGTAAGCAAACTGAAAGCCAAAGTTACCAAGTTTACTGAGTGCAAGAAATATGTGTCTGATACCAGCTCATGTTATTTTTACTATACCCCTTTTCCGATGCAGGTTTTTCTGCCTAGTTGCATAGAGCCTACTTCCAGCAACCTGACAAAGGGAGCTTTTTTTCCTCCTCTCCAAGAGTGGGTGAAGGTTTCCTTCTGAAACCCTTCCCTCCCTCAAATTAAGACATACTAAACTTCAGGGGAGGTGGATGGCCTGATGTGGTCTCAGAAAACTTCCATCCAAATTGTTTTAATGAGGAAATATGTTTCACTCACTGACCACAGATGAAAAGCTTAAAATGAAAACAGAACTGTTGCTAATCATATCATTTACATTTCTTTCCCTCTTTAACAACAAGAACCATCTCAATGTCCTTCATGTTTACAAAGGTGCTGAGCCCGGCTGGAAGGAACTTTTTCCCCCCCAAGCAAGGAATCCCTGGTGCACCTCCTCAGAGTCTAGAATGCTAATTAGTTTGACACCTACCCACATAGGATAAAACGTATCTGCAACAAACACTTGTTAAATGAATAGAGTATTACTTAGTTGCTTGATAGAGCTGTTTTTCTTTGAAAGAGTGAACTTAAAGAATGTATGGTGACTAAAATTCACTTTATGAATACTAGATGTGTACATACTCCTTGCTATAAACATCAAGTTCTTTTTTATTTTGGTTCCTCAAAATAGATAAGAAAGACCACTTGTGGCCCAACCACATACATTAGTGACCTTAAAAAGAAATACAGGTTTTCAAGTAGCCCAGAAGAAAAAGAAGAAATACATAAAACCTTCCACCTATGTTTTGTGACCATTCTGTCTTTATTTTAAGGGTAGAGTCAGTACTAGAGGAAATTTCTAGAAGCCTCTTTGACAAATGCTAATGGTATTTCTCTGATACCATGACATTCAAGTAGCAACAGTTTAGAGTATTTTATTAAGGCATCACTTGCAAAAACTTGATTTCATAATACTATCCTAGTTCAAGATACACTGTTGAAGTATGTAGTATTATGCATTTTTATTTTTTTTCTTTTATGCCCCATTCCTCTTATCAACACAGGCACCCACTCTAGTATATAGAAAAAGACATGACAGGGGTGCCTGGGTGGCTCAGTTGGTTAAGTGTTCGACTTCGGCTCAGGTCACGATCTCACAGTCTCTGGGCTCGAGCTCCAAGTCCAGCTCTGTGCTAACAGCTCAGAGCCTGGAGTCTGCTTCACATTCTGTGTGTGTCTCTCTCTCTCTGCCCCTCCCCTGCTCACTCTCTGTCTTCTCTCTTTCAAAATAAAATAAAGACATTTTTTAAAAAATTAAAAAGAAAAAGAAAAAAATGTCATTCAAGTGAAATTTATTTTTTTATATAAAAGTGTGCTTTTGAAATAAGTATGTACAGTATTATTTTATGGGTTAATTTATATAAATGATATTGAACTATCAATTGTATTGTTCCTTACTTTGATCACCCAGCACTGTATTTCTGAAACCTTTATATATTGTTACTTATAACTGTTGTTCGTCATTTAAAAAAGCATGGCATATGTTGCATATATTACAACCAATCATATGTAAACACCGATTTTACTCATCAGTCCTCTAGTGATGAATACCTAGATTGCTTCCACCATTTTCTACAAGAAACAATGCCAAAATTAACGTCCTGGTAAATGTATTCTTGTGGAAGTACAGTGGAGCTTCTTGTGGCGTATGGGCCATCAAAATGTGGCTTCAGTCTTCACAGCAAGCCACTAACTAGCCTCTACATTACAGCAATTTTGAACGAATTAGGAACAGAGTTGCCAAGTTACCACAAACTTCTTATTGGATTTATTTTAATTTCATTGATTTTACAAATTAACTCAGGGAGAAACTGACAGTTTTACAATGTGTAGACATCCTATTCAAAGAGTGTCTCTTCACTTATCTACAACTTCCTAAATGTTTTTTTAATGGAATTTTGAAATTTTTACAATAAAGGCTTTATTGTACAATTCTGAAATTCTACCTTCCTTCTCATTATTTACCCCTTGGCCTAGGACCTTAGGAATTATGAACACAATGGGTGGTGGTAGGCATCTTTGAGGATTTGTCTTTGAGTTCTTCCTAATTTGTTAGGAATCTTTCTAAAGTTTACTCATTAAGTATGATCTTTGCTGGGGGGTTGTCATAGATCCCTTTGCCAAGTTAAGAAACTTCCATATATATTGGTAGTCATCTCGTATGTATATCAACTTTCCTTGAATATAAGATTCTTCCAGGCTAAAAACCATGCTTCTACCTCTTGCTTAAGCAGCCCTACAGCAGGAAGTCTATTTCGTGTTCCCCTCCATGAAAGTTGCCTTTAGCTTTGTTCCTCACCAGCACTGCTCCCTGCTGGGGCCTCAAGTCACAGAAGCCCCCATAGCCCTGAAAATTATCTATATCATGGTTGAGACTTAGATTAAAAACTTTCCCAAATTCATACATGCCACTAATACCAAATATGACCTACCTAATGAAAGACAAACTAAATTGAAACCATGCAACTATGATACAAAGGATGTTAAGATTGCCACAATCATTTGCAGAGGGCCAACACTGGTGTATATACATTGTAATGTATACAATGAAGAGTTAGCTTCAAGCTTCTAAAAAATAAAGCCATCTGTAGGGCACTGCAATACTTATGTCTTGGCAGCCTTCCCAGGGCATGAAAGAACCAACATTTCCAAAAGACACAGCCAGGCAGCCATCAAAAGTTTTTCCATAGTCCAATCTCCACAGAGATTGCACTGAAGAGTGCGGCAACAAGGGGTAACCTTCACAAAACGTCTTAAACAGTTTTTATGTCATTTTGTACGGATTTATAATTTTATAAATGACTAAATTTTTAAGATTAGAGCTGAATTTTTTGTTTCATATTTAATATTATGCAATTACCATGACCTTACCTCCCTGTAACTAGAATTGTGAAGAAGAAGAAGAGGAAGAAAGAGGAGGAGGAGGAGGAGGAAGAAAAAGAAGCAGCAGCAGCAATAGAGGTTTTGCTTAACATTTTGGTGGCTTATATAAAAGTTGTACCAAAATTTATGAAAATACTACCATCAAGATTTCTGGGTCACACTAATCACTTGTACAAATGTCAGCCTGTTACTAACAAATCTGGTTGCCCAGCGACATTCACCAAGGTTCCAAATTTATTCATCAATGGAATACCAAGAATTTGCCAAGAATTGGTATTTTTGAGATATACTGGCCATCAACAAAACTGAAAAAAAAAAGGTGTAATAATCATGGCTGATATTCTTTCATAGAAAAATATTAAACATGGTAATACTAGAAATGACCACAATCATTTCATGATAAGAGACAGGGAAAAAAATACTCAGGGTTTATAAATATTATTTCATATTTGATAAGCAGCATTGTTCTACAGAAATATAATGCAAGCCACAAATGTGAGCCACATACACAATTTAAACATTTTCTAGAAACCACAGAAAAGTAAAGAAACAGGTGATATAAAATATCTTACATTCCTTTTTTGTACCAAGCCTTTGAAATCTGGTGTATTCTATACCTACAGCACATCTCCATGTTTCCAGTGCTCAAAATGCACATGTACCTAGTGGTGATCACACTGAATGGCGCAAGCCTACATCATCCAGAACAGACATTCCACCTAGGGGGGCAGGAGGATGGACCATGTTCTCTGCATACAATAAGCATGCAATAAATATTTATTAAAAGGATGAATGAACAAAGTGAGACAAAACCCTAAAGCAATAACAGCAAAGGACAACACAAGTATGTAAATGGGAAAATAAGCCATTAAAGAGGACTTGACTCTAAACGGAGTCCTGTACCAAGCATCTCTGGCCTGCTGTGCTATTACTAGAGTTCTGAAATGCTAGGAGCAGAGCTCTATGGATGAGCCTCTTGCAGTAGGAGCAGACGCAATGACTCTTCAGGTCCCGGCCAGAAGAGTCAGTGGAATATAACAATGTCTCACTAAACCTCAAGTCCCATTTTTCTATTAACGGGATACACTCAAAGTATGTAATTCGCTGGAACACATGACCATCCACAACACTGAAACACAAAAACTCTCCCTAAAGCCCAGAGTCGTGCAAGACCTCCAGCTGACAAAACAGCCTGCCCAGAACGCTTGATTTGTCAGTACAGCAAAGGGGTGGAAAAAAAAAAAAAAAAAGGAAAAAGAAGGGGGAGGGGAGGACTAACATACTTCTTCTGCCCTGTTATTTCTACTCCCCACGACGACGAGACCTTTGTGAGTAGGCAAGGGAGTTGAGAAGAGAGAACTCAATCTCCGCGGCCCAGGCTGCTTCACATTTTTCAGAAATTACTGCATGTTCAAACAATGGAATATTTGTCAAAGTACAACTTGATCACCAGAATTCATCTGTTTTTCATAACCACATTTGACCTAAACTCTGCTGACTAAACAAGGTACCCTGTGTTTCGCAGTCTGGAAAATGTGGCTCCCACCGTCATTTTCAGACCGCGGTAAAACCTCTGGCCCCTGGACTACAGCCGCTGGGTAACTAAGTGCGTTCAGATTAGGCCAAAGATGATGTCTGCTGGCTTCCCTTGTACATCAATCACAGATTTTCATTTTCAATTCATGTTTTGGTTAATCTCTCTTTTTTCGTAGATATCTATCTAGAAGAGTGTAGAGGATCTACAAAATTTTTTATATGTTTCCCTCTCTATGGACTAGGTACATACGTATAAATTCACATATACCAACAGATATACTCTTCTAACCTTTTATTTGAAGAGAATCCTAATTTACAGAAAAGTTGTATGAACAGTATGAAGAAACACTCACATATTATTTACTCATATTCACCTTCCATCAATACTTTGCCCCCTATCCTTTATCATTTGCTCTCTTCCTAAATATTTATTTTTTTCCTTAGCCATCTGAAAGTATGTTACATACATCAGATCTCTTTACTCCTAAATAGCTCATTGTGCATTTTCTGAAAACAAGAATAATTTCTTTAACCACAGAATAATAATCAATGTCAAAAAATGTAATGTTTTCCTCATCTCCTGCCATATTCCAGTTTTGTCAATGAATCCAAAAAATGTGCTTTAAAGCATATTTTTTCTCAAGTTCAAGATTCAATCTAGGGCAAAGATCAGCAAACCACAGCCCATGGGTCAAATCTATCCTGTTACTTATTATGTAAGTAAAGTTTTATTGGGAAATGACCACATTCATTCATTTACATATGGTGTCTGGCTACTTCTGAGGTGTAACAGTGAACCTGAGTGGTTGTGACAGAGACCCTAATGGTCCACCAAGCCTAAAATACAACTGTCAGGTCCTTCGGAGAAAATGTTTGCCAATCTTGGCCTAGGACAATGCATTGCACTTGATGGTCATGCCTCTTTAGCTTCCTTTAATTCGAAACAGTTCCTCAGGTTTCCTTTATTTCTTATGATTGACATTTTTAGATTTGTATAAGATATATTTGTATATATGTATACTTGTATATAATTGTTTTCTTTCTTCCTTCCTTCTTTCCTTCCTTTCTTCCTTCCTTCCAAACAGAAGGCCTCTCACCTGGAGTCTCTGTGATTTTTCCTCATGGAATAGATTCACGTTATGTGTCCCAGGGCAGAATACTACATAAAGTGATGTGGTATTACTCTCAGGGAATCTCACTCAGAGGCACACAATGTTAATGTAATTTTTGATGCAAATTTTGATCACCTGATAAAGAGGGTACCCAGTTATATTTTGTGTCATTATTAAGAAGTAATCCTGGGGAGACACTTAAAGATGACAAAAATATACTACCACTTACCAAAATTTCCTCGCCAGGTTTAGTATCTATGAATGATTTCTGCCAGAATAAATCTTTATTGTAATGACTACAAATTGAGAAACCCTGAAGAGTCTGAGATTTTATCACCTTGCATGCAAACAAATTAATGTGCCACACTTTCAGGAATGCTAGCAGAAGGCACGAAACTAGATTAGAGACAAAGGACTTTATTACCAGTGTCAGTAGCAGCAGCAGCTCGAGTATGAACATTTATGCTTGCACAGTCTCCAGAATCCCAATTTCCACAGGACAGTGTGAAGAAGTTCAGGAGACACCTGCACATTCAGTGGTTTACTTTAAAGGAGAAGAACCCTGAGCATAGGGAATTCAAGTATCTTTTCTCCACAGAAAAACACAATCTTGATCTTCCAAAGCTGGAAACAGGCCTGCTTCTTTCTCTGGCAGGAGACATTATCCTTACCTTCCAAAGCTATGGACTACACAAGCATCCCTGAAAAGATAATCTGGAACAAACACAGTCAGTGCCTCTGCTAACAAGATCTACAGGGATGCAAGAGACACCCAAATGTCTGCCAACAGTCAAAACTCCACATTCTACTATAATAAATAAGACCAGGTCCCCGCGTGTGTGCACCTGACCTCCGCTAGTCCACCCGAGACCCCCTGAGCACCAGCCCTAGTCCCCCGCGTAGTCCCATTTCTGCTCCAACAAGATGAAAGAAACTCTCATGAACCAGGAGAAACTCGCCAAACTCCAAGCACAAGTGCGCATTGGTGGGAAAGGAATTGGTCGCCGAAAGAAGGTGGTTCACTGAACAGCTACAGCAGATGATAAAAAACTTCAGTTTTCCTTAAAGAAGTTAGGGGTAAACAGCATCTCTGGTATTGAAGACGTGTATATGTTCACAAACCAAGGAACGGTGATCCACTTTAACAACCCTAAGTTCAGGCATCCCTGGCGGCGAACACTTTCACCATCACAGGCCACGCTGAGACAAAGCAGCTGACAGAAATGCTACCCAGCGTCTTAAACCAGCTTGGTGCAGACGGTCTGACTAGTTTAAGAAGCTCTGCCCAAAGAATCTGTGGATGGAAAGGCACCACCTGCTACAGGAGAGGATGATGATGATGAAGTTCCAGATCTTGTGGAGAATTTCGATGAAGCTTCCAAGAATGAAGCAAACTGAATTGAGTCAACTTCTGAAGAAGATAAAACTTGAAGAAGTTACTGGGAGCTGCGATTTTATGACTGCTTTTTAAAAATTCTGTTCATGGATCTGATAAAATCTAGATCTCTAGTATCTTTAAGCCCGAGCCCCTTGGACACTGCAACTCTTTTCAGTTTTTGCTTATACACAATTCATTCTTTGCAGCTAATTAAGCTGAAGAAGCCTGGGAATAAAGTTTGAAACAGGATTAATAAAGTTCTTTGCCTAGTAAAAAAAAAAAAAAAAAGACCACAGCCTCTTCCCTATTAACATATGTATGTATTTAGATTTTTTTAATGTTTGCTTTATGAAAAATTTTAATGCTTATTATTTATTTATTTTTAATGTTTTATTTATTTTTTGAGAGAGAGAGAGAGAGAGAGAGACAGCATGAGCAGGGGAGGGTCAGAGAGAAAGGGAGACACAGAATCCAAAGCAGGCTCCAGGCTCTGAGCTGTCAGCACACAGCCCAACATGGGGCTCGAACTGACGAACCATGAGATCATGACCTGAGCAGAAGTAAGATGCTTAAATGACTGAGCTACCCATGCACCCCTATCTGTTTATTGTTAATATCAACTTACGGTTTTCTATTTTTTCCCAATGAAAATACCCTTATTCATAAATTCTCCCACTTTTGTGTCTTCCATTAAGATTTCAAAGCCTAGCTGCTTTTTATTGCATTATTTGGTGGAAGGAATTATACACCTGAGTTTCTGAATAATGGAGAAAAATCTAGAGGAGGAAATTCTTCTTCCGAATTTCTGAATAATGTAGGAAAATTTAGAAAGACAAGAGGTCAGATGCAACTAATATCTAGGGAAAGTGTCCTAAAGGCTCTCCCCAAAACTTGAATAACAGCTTAAACAAACTTCACAAATAGCCACGGCCGACTGTTTAAGCTGTAGCCAAGTGTGGTCTGGACTGGACTATTCACTATCTCAGTGATACTAGTTTCAATGGCATCTTTTTATGTTACAAGAAAAGAAAAGGAAAAACAAATAGGCAGACAGACCATTTTCATAGAAAGTAACTGACCTTACTATTTAAGAAAGGAAAATCCTATTCTTTTCCCAGCGATGACTACGCCAAATCAGGCCTGGCCATAAGGCAGTTCTACAAAACCCAAGCAAAACTTTTCTGACAAACATAGTCACATAAAATTGTTATAGTCACAGAATTGCTAAAGTACGTGCTAAAGGCAAATCTGACGGAGAAAAGAGGTTTTGGAAAGGTGGACTAACGAGATGTAAATGGCCTTCCACCTCCATCCCTACTTCCAAGTTCACTGACAAGAAACCAGGTCCAGTCTCTTACTGGTAGGAGAACGAGGGAAGCCATGTGCTGATTAGTTGTACAAAGTTAATGTACCAATTATGTATCATATGAGGGTGCAACAGGACATAATGAATAATTTAGTACTTGTAAACGTGCTTAGAATAGCTCTCCACACGTAGCACAACACATAAGTCACTTTAATGATGATGACATCTGATGGAGGAAAGAACACAAGGCAGAGAATTTATATCTAGCTTTAAATCTTTTTAAGTTTATTTATTTATTTATTTTGAGAGAAACAGAGAAAGAGAGAGAGCATAAGTGGCGAGGGCTTAGGGACTTGGGATTCTCTCCCTCTCTCCCCATCGCTCTCTGCTCCCCCCAGAGGCTCTGCACTGCCAGCGCAGAGCCAGATGCGGGGCTGGCATTCACGAACCATGAGATCATAACCTGAGCTGAAACCAAGAGTTGGACGTTTAACCAACAGAGCCACCCAGGCGCTCCTATATCTAGCTTTTAGTTCTCATTTGGTTACCTACCACTTACATGACTTTAGGTGAGTAATTTAACTGCTTGAGGCCAAGGTTTCCCCTTCTGTGAAAAGAGAAAGATAAAACAAAGGGTAGGCAAAAGTCCTTCTTGCTCTGATATTTCATGGTTCTTAATTTCTACATTACTTATTTTATAAAAGTAACCTTAAATGGGAAAGGGTTGTAAGAGGTGCACTATTTCTGTATCTGTGCATTTATATCTTCATATGCATTAATCTAGTCCCTTATTCTTATTTCATTACATTCTGAAAGAGTCCTTTTAATAATATAAACCTTTAATGATAGGGGTAGGTGTGAGCAAGAATATGTACAAGCTAGAAAGTAAAATATTTCTTTAAGATTTAAAGGTAACATGTCACATGCTTTTACATCCATTCTTTCATATCATTCTCACAGAACCACTGTAAGAACTTTTTATTTTTGTTTATATTTTTGAGACTCATTTAAATGGAAAAAAATTGAGGCTGTGAGACATTAAGTAACATGTGTCAAGATTAAGAATAGATTTAGATTAAGTCAAGATTTAGAATAGATTCAAGCTTACCTGGTTTGTCTCTAATTTTTTTTAATCACCACATTGACTAGAAATCACTTGATTTCTAATTTTAATTGTTTTTAAAATTACGATAGGATTCAGCATTTTTACAAAATGAAGCTACTGCTTTCCGGATGAACAGAAACAGACTCAGGTGGAATGCAGGCCTTGCACTGTAGCCTTCCCACCTGCTTTCTTTCGGAGATACGAGAAAGATGCCGAAAGTTCTGGCAGCCATGTTGCACGAACAAAGACAAAAACTACATACTAAAGATGGACAACTGGAACCGCTAAAACAACATATGTCTCTGAGGACAGTGTGGCGCCCCCATACCAGCACTGAAGTGCCGACGTCTGGACTACTCTTCAGATTATTAAAAAATACACTCTGTATTTGTTTTTATTTTTTCATGTTTATTTGTTTATTAGAGGGAGAAAAAAAGAGAGTGCGCACAGTAGGGGAGGGGCAGAAAGAGAGGCAGAGAAAGAGAAATAGAGAAATTCCAAGTAGGCTCCAGCCCGATGTGGGATTCTATCTCATGAACCGTGAGATCATGACCTGAGCCAAAATCAATAGTCGGACACTTAACTGACTGAGCCATCCAGGTGTCCCAAAACTGTGTATTTGTTTAAACTATTAAAGTTGGGTTTGAGTTACATGTACTCAAACACAATCTACACTGCTACAGACATATCATCATTAACATCATAAATGACCTCAATTTCATATCTAAAAAATATATGTTAATATATTGTTACAGAGCAAGAAATCCCAAACCTAAACTAATAACATAGATCATATGATAGATCAAGGATCTATATCAATCTCAGCCAAAACAACAAAATCTTCTTGGATTATGGCATAACAGCCCTTGTATAGGTCTCCATCAATTTTTTACATTGTACTTTCTGGAGGGATTCTGAACATTCATTCATTCATTCGTTTCACAATTATTTGTTAAGTTACTTCTGTGTCATGAAAGAAACACAGTAGTCTGAGATTTCCAGAAGCTCTAGTTAAAGACATTGAGTTAAGGAAATAAAATGAATGCTGCCAACATTCCCTTGAGGAAATCTCGAGTGCTCCAGGCACAGAGTCTGAGTTTCTACTCTAGTGCCGAGGTCCTAAATTGCTTCCCCTCTAGATTGTGGTTTGAGTTATTAGAGTAATCTGAAAAAGTAGAGAATCCACTACAGTCCCAATCTCAGCTTTTCCAAAGTCTCACAATTAAAATAAATCACTTCTATTCATAGGTTAAAAACAAACTCTTCATTACACCTGCTACGACCAGCCATATTTAAAACAGAGCTCGTTACGGCATTTGCTTCTGGTTAGATCATTTTGGTGTATGCAACTTACATAACTGTCTGAATGGCCAAATTTCCTCTATAAAACAAAAGGAAACCCTTCCCCTCCATGTCTTCTTGTTCAAATCATGAGGCTCTGGCCACAGTCATTCTTGCCTCTCCCACACCTCATAACATCCAAAACTACTGGGACAATGTATTAAAGTAAGTATCCAGGAAAGAAGGCATTTCAGAAAAGCAAAAGAACCTAAAATTTTTAAATTTAAAAACTGAAAATAAACAGACAAAATGTGACAGTCACAACCAAAACAGGAAAAGGAAGAAAAGATATGAGGGATCCGGCTGGATGTATGAGAAGAGAGAGAGAATATAAGTGCCAGAGCCAGAGATCTCAGAAATGGGAGAGATTTGGCATAATTAATAGGAAAAAAATATTAAAAGGAAGACAGAAAATATGGACTCTGTTTCAGGGAAGAGAACTGCCTGTCCAAAGCCATCATTATGAGAGAACATGGGGTCAGTACAACTGGAGCGTAGATTGTGAGCAGGAGAAAGAGAATGGCCAGAAAGGCGGTACGAAAGTGAAGCCCAGATAGAACACGGAAGGCTACGGAGACCAAGTTAGTAAGTTCACTCCATTCCAAGAACAATGAGAAACTAAAGTATTTGAAGCAGTTTTTATATGATTTAAACTGTGTTTCGAAGGGGTGTTACTGGGTGTGATATGGAAAATGATTTATTTCTTGTTCATTTTGTCAGAGCTTAAAAAATAATCATTATTGTGGTATCAAAAGCTGTTTAAGTCAGACATTACTGTTAAAAAAAAAAAAAGAAAAAAGCAAGGATCCTTGAGTTTAATCTTCCCAACAGAAGCATTTTAAAATACAAATGTGAGCATATGTAGAAAAAAAATTTTTTTAATCACTTTTTTTGCCTCTTGTCTTTATTCAAAGCCAAATGATATGCTTGTGGGTAATAAGGTCACCAGGTTAAAAGAGCAATATGACAATTATAAACAGTTAGATTACAGCAACTACAAACCAGGGCCCATTAGCCCATACTACAGGAAAGTTATCGCTATAAATGGCTTTTCCTGTGTCCTTATCAATGCAGCGCACAAGGAATCTCACCCTCAGCTTTTCTCTATGATCTATGCAGTGTTTACCCCTATCTAACCTCCCCAGGCACTGGTGGGTCAGTGCAACCACGGGGCGGGGAGATACGGCAGGAGAGTGACGAGACCATCTGCGAAGTGTCAGAGATGGACTAGGAGTCACCAAATATTTCAGGGCAAAACTTTCCACATTAAAAAATATCTCTAAAGAAAATACGCCAACTGCGCTCTTATTGCTTGGAAGTACTCAAGATCACCATGGAAGGAAACCAGAAAGCTCCAGCTCTGTTGTAATGGTGGAAGTTGGCCCCTCAAACAGTGCGACTTGCATTTGTCTTAGAGAGGAGGGGGAAAGCAGATGAGTAGTTCTGAGATGGGAAAGAGAGTCCATTTAAAATGAAAATAAAACAATACTTACCAAAAGGGTCAAGAGGAGTAATGTCTAAAAACAAGAAAATACTGGCCACTTAAAGTTCTTCAAAAATAAATGTCAAGTATAGAAACATCAGAATTCCTTGCTAATTTCATTGCTATCCCAAAGATTTGAAAATGGTACCCACTCATTTCATATTACTGTTTTCAGGAAGGCTTTTCCATTAAAAGTTCAATATTCTTTTCTTATTTTCCAAAGACAATGTATATATTCCAAATAAATATGATGGATTAAAAAACATACAAAAACAGGTATCTTCAGAGTTTCCTACAAAGTTGCTTTTCTCTGGACCCATTAAATTATGAACTTTCAAGAGCAGAAAGTATCCTGGGCATCCTTACCTCTTTCACTATATTAAATACTGGCTTCAATAAAATATAACATGTTTTTCTTTTTGGTAGACCTTCTTAGAAAATATTTGAATATGCTAATGTGATCTGTGAAAAACCCAAGACACAAATACAGTATACAACGTTCTGATGACGTCTGAAACAGGGGCCTCCTCCTCCTCCCTTTTTCTTTTCTTTTTTCCCTTTCTTCCTTCCTTTCTTCTTTCTTTTTTTTAACAGATCATCTGATGAGCCTATGTTCCCTAGAAATACAGCTCTAGAAACAACTTTAGGAGAAGCTAAATCATTAAGCAATGTGTCTCTGGAAATGGGGGAATTCTATATCCATAATTTCCAATTTCACGTGACTAGTGAAATAATGTGATATTTCCCTCTCTGTAACACCATCCTTGGACATGTCAAATGAGACTAAAAACTTACAAACTCCAAACCCCTAGAGTTTTGCATATAGGCCTTTCTCATTTGCCTTAATTTCTACCACAGGAGTAGTAAATGACCTTGCTTCTGTTTCCACCCAAACCAAAAATTTAAATGTTCATTCAAGTGTCTTTGTAAAAAATTGAAAGAGTTTAAATAATGGATTTTTACCACAGTTACATAAAATAAATACAGGTCAATGGTTTCAATGTTTAAAGTAGAATCAGGATAGATCTTTTAAAAATACGTATAGTGGGGCACCTGGGTGGCTCAGTCGGTTAAGCTCCGACTTCAGCTCAGGTCATGATCTCACAGCTGGCGAGTTCGAGCCTCGCATCGGGCTCTGTGCTGACAGCTCAGAGCCTGGAGCCTCTTTCCAATCCTGTGTCTCCCTCTCTCTCTCTGCCCTTCTCCCACTTGCAATCTCTCTCTCTCTCAAAAATAAATTTAAAAACCAAAAAAAAAAAAAAAAAAAAAAAAGAATACGTATAGTAAAATACAATCAATTTTAATGAAAACTAAAAAACCAGTCAACATTTGCTGTCAGGCCAATGGTTTATGAAAAACACTAGGAAAACTACATGAGGTGGATGTTGAATATCTGTTTTTTATTTGCCAATCAACTGTCCTGATACCTAGATGTAACAGGAATGCTTTGCTATTTTTTTAAGGGAGTCCCATTTTTAAAAGTCATTAACAATTAAAATACACCCAATCCTGCAGATAGATCTGCCTTAAGTCTATGTTCCAACTCTTACTGTTAAATTTACTTGATTATTAAAAGAGCAACAGTCCCTCCTGATAAAGGGGCCAGAGTAAAAACTGTAAACTGTTACCTCGGGTGCCAACAAAAGAACTATTTAATGGCATGATTCAGAGTGAGGCCAGTCTCCACCAAGTGAGGTGTTCTTCTCATGTTTGCCATGGGAATAAGTTACTTATATAATGCAGTCATATTTGTGAAGCACTATGAGACGGCTGCACAGAGTGTTCTATAAACACCAAGACGATACTATTCTAGGTACACATATAAACAACAACCCCGCCACTACCACTATATCTTGAAGTCTAACCTTAGAATGCCAAAACTAATCATTTTTCTTTAATTGAAAATCTCAGTAATGTCTTAGACTCTTCATGTTATTTATCTTCCAAGTGCTCTCATGTTAACAGCAGTTGCTACCACAGTTCGTTCGTAATCTCATTAAGTAATTCCTTTAACACCTCAAAAATAGGTTCTTTAGAACTGCTTTTATCCATTCCTTTTTTCCACCCTCCACATCCTTTCTTTGCTATTATCAGTAGTGAGAGGACCGTGGATTTTGTAGTTTCCTCCAGTCCCAGTGCAGACCATACAAGAAGAAATCCTCAGATTAGAAAGGGAGAAATATATTCCAGTAAGATTCCTGCTTACCCCATCCCACCCCACACCATCCCTGGCTCTAGCAATGGTCACGAAGAACTGTAAAGAGATTGCGGGTAAATTCTAGCCTTGCTACTGACTCATTTCTCCGAATTAGAGCCAAGTATTTAAAAAGAGATATTATTAAAGCAACCAAGAGGTAAAATATCCTGAAACTTATCAAAATTACTTATTTTCAGGGAGATAAATTACTACCTATAGTTCTCATAATTACTTTTAAACCTCTGTTTGGATCTGTCTTGGTAAAAGAATTCAGGGGACAAATCTATTAGTTTTGGTGCTGAAGCTAACTTCTTTTTAAGAAAAAAAACAGGTCACCAGCTTGCCATGCCTGATGACTGTCCAGGGAATGAAGATTTACGGCACAGAAATAAGCTCACTTTGAAATATGCTTTTAAATTTAGATTTTGGCAAGGCTTCCAAATCTAAGAGAAAGACAAGTGGTAGGGAGTCCTTAGGAGGCTTATAAAAGGGGTACTCAAGTGGAATTGGGGCAAGCCATTCCGGGGCGTAGGTCTGTAATCAGTAGATGCCTGAAGCTGAACTCAGCCTCAAGTTCCCTTTACATGAAGGATTCTTTCTAGGTCTAATAAGATTCAGGAGTTGAGGAAGCCTCTGAAATTCTAAGCAAAATATCACACGCCTGTACATATGTGCATTTTGTCTGAGGAAAAGGCTCACAGCTTTCATCAAATTCTCAGAGGCCCCTTGCCCAAGAAAGTTTAAAAGAAATATTGCACTTGCTAGAACCTTTGTAATATGAATTCACTGCACAATAACATTCTGCATTCCCTTATACCTCAAACTGTTTTATAGTCTCCTTTAGCAATTGAAAGAGAATTAAATAAAAATGAGGTTCTTATGATTCATGTAATGCTGAGAGGTTGCTGCTTACTAAAAAAATCCACATATTCCTACATATGCTATCCCTGGATCTGAGATGTCAGCAATCTTTAAAAAGGGCACTTTTATTATAGTATAACACAAATGCAGAAAAGTACATAAATTAAAGGTATACACCAGGCAACATTCTTTCCTCTAGGATTTCTAAAAAACTGTTAATGAGCAGATGATGTAGATCACTGGAGAACAAGAAACCACAGGAAGATAAGACCACGAATGAGATCCACGCACTGTGGTTGTATTACAGGTTTGCTCCCCCCAGTCTCCTAATGACACCCGAGTTCCTTGACATGGGACATGTATACATACTGCTTCAGTGCTAGAAGGACGCACGAGCAGCAGATTGGCAGAAGAGTCACAAAGACTTTCCAGGGCACAGAAGAACTAAAAGTATATATAAATCTTTGTCCAAACTGAGCTCGGTTTAAGGCTTAGAGTCCCTAAACATGGCAGACATCGCTGGGTTGGTAAGAGTTTTTAAAAACTCTGTAAGACAGCCTGGCTTCTGTCCTCACTAGACAGACAGTCCATCCATCTTCTTAAGTACCACTACACTAGGTACAGAACTCTCACATTATTATTATTCGCTTCTCTTCTGGTAAAATTTTTAGTTTGTTACTTTCTCCCTTCAAAAAAAATTCTCCTTAATGACTATAAAATGATGTTTTATACCCTGCCCCTTACCTGCCCATCTCTAAACTGTAGATGAAGATTGAAACAGTATAAATTCAGTATAAATTGCTTAAAGCAGTTCTATGAAATACATTCACATTTGCCCTGCACGCGTCCACTGCATTACTATACCAAGAACCAAGTCTCAATTAACCACTATCTGACCCTTGTTCACTTTCTTCCCTCCCCTCCTCCTGCCAAAGTTTGCCCTTCCTGCCAAAGTTCAGCACTTCCTAGAAAAGTCTCACTGCCTGTTTGATATTGTACTTCACTTTAGTCACCAAAGGAAGAATTTACAGGTGCTTGGCCCCATCTATAAGACCATGACCGAGATCTGACCCCCTGTTACAATACGTGAACTCCTGCCCTACTGATAAGGCTGGCAGATATGAGTAGGATTTTTCAAATAATCCTTTGGGAATTTATAAGCAGCACAGCCATAAAAGGGGGGTGAATGGAAGGTCGGTTTCACTAAAAATAATAAATATTGCCATGTTTATTCAAAGTGTGCCTTGTTATCCTCCAGGCCAAAAGTTCAGATAAACACTATTGTAAATGACAAAATATTAGAACTTTTTGTTACTTCTGTTATGATCCTTCCGCTGGACACCAGTAGAACTGTTTTCCCTCGTATAAGTCCCAGCCCTGATATTGTAGAACACTGCCCGAGGCTAGAACTGGATTCATTTGCAGGTCAAAAGGAGGGCAGTTATCTCTCAAAATCAAAAACAAACATTTATTGAGTATTATATACTGTTAATACTTAGTGCTAAGTGCTAAGGCTAAAAAAGATGAATAAAACATGGTACCTGCCCTAAAAGAGCTTACAGTCTACTGAAGAAAAAGAACACATATTTAAGATAAGATAATCGAATACAGTCGGCACTGCCAGAAAGAGATACTGGGTCCAATAACAGTGCAAAGGGGCAAGGGACCCCTGAGCTCAATGTGAAGCATTAGGAAAATCTGCTGGAGGACACAAGTATGAAATAAGACAGAGTCCGCAAAATAAAAAGAAATGAGAATACTCATTCAGGCAGAAGGACCAGAATGAGGAAGGGATGAGAAGCAGGAAATAAGATGGTACGTTCAAAGAACTAGAAGCTCTTCATTAAAGTGAAGTTTTACTATTCTAGTGAAACTAGAAGCAGTTTTATTAAAGCAAGGTGGTAAGCAGCAGAAAATATGGCAGACAGGACATGGAAAACCTTCTATCCTTTGATATGCCATATTTTCCTCTATACTTCTCTATCTTACTCCATAGTTGACCAAGTAGAGAATTCTGAGCAGATAACATATACCCCAGACTCGCAAGATGTACAGATCACTATCACTACAGGGAGAAGGTTGTTAGGGATTTATAATATAAGGTAGGGAGAATAGCTAGAAGAATGTTTTCAATAATCCTGATGTCGAGGGCAAATATTTTAGGGTAGGAGAGGATGAGAGAGTAAAACATCTGCAAGCCATGGAGATTTCGATATGGTACTGAGACAGAAGAAAAGGTTTGGGTTGCCTGGGGAACTGACAGGATGCTGTTATGACCTGAGATCATGGTAACTCCAAAACAGTAGACTTTAGGGAAGGGGTGAGATAATGAGTTCACTTTGAAACATACAGAGTTTGTGCTGCCTGTGGAATACGCAGAAATGTTAATATAACCACATCGGGAAATTTAAAAAATATTTATGTTACAGAGCTTTATATCAAGCAATCCATTTTTAAGTATTTTGTCATTAATATTATGAAGAGACATCCTTCACTATACAGTAATATAAATCAGCGACGTGAGAATGGGAAACAAATACAAAAAAGTAACAAATCACAGCCCCCAAAACGCTATGGAAAATAGTCAACTCTAGAAGTCATACATGTCTGGCCCTTCCTTTAGGAAAAGAGACATGTTAGTGCTTATTTCAAGTCCACCTAGCTCTGAAACAGCAGTGCCCCCCAAAATAAACATGTATTCCAGAAACAGAACTGAGCTCTTACCACTAGTTGGACTTTTTCAAAAGTAGGACACATTATGAATGAGGGAAGGGGCCTGTTTCTGCCATAAAAAACAATGCCTTATCAAATTATTATAAAACCTTTATGAATACAAATATTGCAACACTACCGAGTATTAGTGTGTGGGATTTATTTTTACATTTTTAAACTCATAGTTTAGGATGACATCAGCTTTGTATAAGAATGTGTACGTTTTGAATAACTGATAAACTTTGTTGATGGTAGAGTACCTATATGTCTATACTTTACAGCATATGCTTTAAAAAATACCAATAATGTGCCTAATAATCAGCATCAGAGCTGCATAACTCTTGCCAGGTTATCAGCCATTCATTAAATTCCAGTCGTGTGCCAAAGGCAGAGCGAGGCACCATACATGCATATCTGTAACTGCAGATTATTATTATTGCAGCTCATACATGAGAGCGCGAAGGATTAGACAACTCACCCAACACTACTCAGCTAGTAAGTGTGCAAATAAATGACTTCAATACTCTTATGAATCACTATTAGAGTTCTCATTTGAAGAAAATTTATCACACTTTCTATATCATAAAGTCTTAACAAAGCTTAAAAAACTAGTAGATAGACACAGTGATGAGATACAGTGCTGTCATATTACAGGCATTCAAAGATTCTAACTTCTCTCCTTGTAGACTGTAATTTTTTAAAAGCATTAAGTCCTTGACTTACTAATACATCATTGGTCTTCAAACCCATTCAATAGAGAACAGAAACTCAGCAAGTGTTTAATGAATAAGTAAATGAGTAATAAAGTTTGAGCTAGCATATACTCAAACAAATGTACTGCATTATTTTAACTACCACTTACTTATTCATTCAACTAGTATTTATTGAGTACCTACTATATGCCAAGTACTGTTGCTGTACTGAAGATATAACATTAAAGTAAACAAACTGATTTTCATACTTTTACACTATTTGAGAAGAAAAGTACACTTGACTTTGCAATTTTGAGACTTAACAATAAACCATATATATAAATGCAAAAAGGATTACAAATATAAAGAATAAACGGAGTTAAATTCCAGAGTTTAAAAAAAAAACTAATACACCCTCATTGAGTTGGATTTATCTAAAGAATACAAAAATCACTTAAGATCACAAAAATCTATCACTGAAATTTAGCACATTCATGAACTAAAGTATAAAAACCATAGAACTGTATTAATATACTTGAAAAAAGCCAATAAAATTCAACATTTATATTTTTATAAAAAATTAACAGGAGTCTAGGAATAACTAGATAAAGAATATTTACCAAAAACTTATTGCAAACATCAGTTAGTGGAGAAACTTTAGATACATTCTGCTAGAGATCAAAAATCAGACAAGGATGCCTACTATTACCTTCCTGAACAACGAGTAATGATGATCTTGGTCAATATAGAAGACAATAAAAAGAATAGGAATAGGAATTAAAGAAACAAGTTAAGATTTGTAAACATTATGAACAACTACACAGAAAATCTACTGTAAACCAAGAAACAACCATAATAACTAATAAAAAGAGTTGAGCAAGGTTGCCAGATACCAGTTAACTTACAAAACTTGAGAGCATTCTTCAATATCAGCAATTACTAATTAAAAAGTAAAGTAGAAAATTGCAACAAAAATTATATTTTGCTACTACTTAAAAACACGCCCATGAATTTTAAAATAGAAACAAAGCCTAATAATTTAAAAGCAGACTTTTTTCTTCCATGAATAGTAAGAGTTAGCATTATAAAGTTGTCAATTCTTCCCAAAATTTATCTGTAAATTCAATCAATTCAAATCAAAATTCTAGAAGGATTCTTTTTAATGAACTCAAACTGATTCTAAAATATATACAATCACTAAATCTACTCTGGAAACTAATATTACACTATATCACCGTATGATAACTAACTGGAATTTAAATAAAAACTTGAGGGGCGCCTGGGTGACTCAGTAAGTTAAACATCCGACTTCAGCTCAGGTCATGATCTCGCAGTTCAGGAGGTCAAGCCCCATGACGGGCTCTGTGCTGCTGGAGCCTGCTTCAGATTCTGTGTCTCTCTCTCAGCTCCTCCCCTGCTCATGCTCTGTCTCTCTCTCAAAAATAAATAAACATTAAAAACCAACCAACAAACTATAGAGGTGAGAAACAGATTACACACACACACACACACACACACACACACACATATATATATACATATATATATATATATATATGGATAGTTAGTATATGTCCAAGGTATTATGAGGAATCAGTGGGCCATAATCAGATATGTAGTAGTAGATGGGACCGGTAAAACTGAATTCATCAAATAAAAAAATTAAGTTGGATTCCTACACCTCATACTATAACTACAGTGAACCCAAGATGAATCAATATCCAAATGTGATAGATAACAGGTTAAAGTTAACAGATAGTCTTTTAAGCAAGACTCAAAAAGTACAAACTACAAAGTTAAAATTGACGGACTTGATTATATCAAAATCAAGGATTTCTGTTTATGAAAGATAATATGGCCATAGTGTAAAATCTGTGAGCAAACTAGAAAAAAGACATTTGCAACATCCTACACTGTCGATATATACAACATAGAAGGAATTTCTGAAACTTCTCTTTCCAGAAAAAAGAAAAAAAAAACAAAACAAGAAAGCCAAAACAAAACTGAGCAAATGTCAAAAATAGGCAAAACTGAGCAAAGGTCAAAGAAAGATCTTAAATGATTGGTGAGTCTATAAAAAGCACAATGTTAGCAGTAATCAAAGAAACACAAAAACAAAGAGACATCATTCAATATCCATCGGATTAGTTAAAATTAAAATTAAATTTATACATATACCTTCTGACCCAGCAATTCCAACCCAGGTATAGAAATCATAGAAATTTACATACAAGTTCATATGGGGGTACTACTTACTACAGCAGAATGTTAAAGGCAATTTAAGAGTTGACCACTATAGTAATAGATAAAACACAGCAAATGCAAACCACGTATTAAAAATCATGCAGAAGTAAGAGGCAATGAGTAAGATATACAGACTATAATAAGGTGAAATAATAAAATAAGCTGAATAAAAAATACAAGAAAAAACGAGATCCATAAGACAACACCAACAACAACAACATCTACATAAACAAAATTATTCTATATTTTTTATAAGGATACAAACACAACCATGATCAGACATTAAACATATCAGAGTTTGTATATTTGGGGATAAGAGTCAAGAGGGCTTGCGGATAGGGGATGAATGGAGTAAAAGATTAAAAAAATACAAGAGGAGGACTGATATGAAATAATGAGTCTAGTGTGCTGTGTTATAAACTAAGATGTATGTGACTTATTTAATTATTGGCATGTGAGACTGAAAAAAAATTACTTCTTTTAACTGCCTTGAGACAACTCAATCTACGTCCTGCTCCATCTTTATATAAAAAGGAATGACAGATGGAGACAAGGGGTGGAAAGGGAGAAGAAGAGAAGAGGGAAAGAGGAAATAAGAGAACAGAAAGTGGGAGGATGAAGGAGAGGAGAAAAGATTACCAAGTCTTCTCCCAAACTAATGGCAATCACCCCAAACTACTCCAGCCATAAAGTCCACAGACCAGTGTTCCAAACTGTCTGGAGTAAAGTGACACTATCTTAAATACATGCAGAAGAAAATGTGCAACAGACTGCAGTAAGACTTACTCCATCACATTCTAAAATGACCTGACGGACTCTTTATAGACCTTTGCTACTAAAAAATACCAATAATGGACTTCTCTCATCAATTGGTCCTTGAGGATACTTTGTTTACTTTGATGATCCTAGTTTAATTCTTTGATTGCCTTTGTGTGTATCTGTGTGTCTGCACCTAGGTGGCTACCAAGATGGAGAAAGAGCTATTTCTTATAATACCATTAATACCCATAATAATTTTCCCCCAGAGAAGTTCCTCTTTGCATAGGAATAAGTGTCAGGAAAAGTAAAAAGATAAGCAGTTTTTACAAATATTTTAATATATAAAGATAGGTTATTGTTATTTAAATAACTACATCATTAAATTAACAATAGAAATCTGTATGTAGCTATTTCTAAGTATAATCTTATTATTTGTTGATGACTGATAGAAATTAATGTTACCTGCTTATATCAATTACACGGCAAACAAGAGATTCATGAAGAAAAAAAGGATTATTTTTTTTGGTAACTGATACTACTTAAATAAGAGTTTCTTTTTTCTTACTCTTAATAATAAACAGAAAAACTATCAAAAATGAGAAAGAACAGTTTTGAACTTAATCTAGCTCTTTGTTAGGCAGAGCCAGATAAGGACTCACCAGAACAGAATATATGTGTAGACATCGATAAACAGGAGAGAAATCGACCAAATCCTGGGCTCCAGGTACCTGCAAAACAAACAAGGTTGTCACAAAATATTCAAACAAAGCTATTAGGAACATTGAACTGCATTTATTTTT
The DNA here is from genome assembly GCF_006229205.1 of Suricata suricatta. Taxonomy (NCBI): domain Eukaryota; kingdom Metazoa; phylum Chordata; class Mammalia; order Carnivora; family Herpestidae; genus Suricata; species Suricata suricatta. Next base: position 115,644,315 of record NC_043703.1, read on the forward strand.
ATTACTCAAGTGTAAAAAAGTAAAAGCCAGCTCTAGTTTCTAGGAGAAAATCACAAAACTAACAAACCATGCTCTCAGAAACCCAGTTCTGGTATTTTGGCCATAGGATTAATAACTCTGAAGATATCAGCAAGGCTGGGACACAGAACAGAAGGATGAAAACCAGAGAAGGTAACAGAAGGTATCACTGGCCCTGCAACTGCTTTTAGAGAGAGATTTTTGCTATGGGCCTCCAAAAGGGAAGAGAAGATGGAATGTGACTTTGACAACTTGACTGTATCTTCTTAGACACATGGTAGTCCACATAAAAGACTGTTTCAGGGGTGCAGGAGCGGCTCAGTCGGTTAAGCGCCTGACTCTTCATTTCAACTCAGGTCATGATCTCATGGTTGGTGAGTTAGAGACCCACATCGGGTTTTGCCCTGACAGCATGGAGCCTGCTTGGGATTCTCTCTCTCTGCTCCTTCCCTGCCCATGCACTTACCCATGCATATGCTCGCTATCTCTCTCTCTCTCTCTCTCTCTCTCTCTCTCTCTCTCTCAAAAATAAACAAACATTAAAAAAAAAAAGGCTACGTTTCAGTGGTCAAAACCAAAACTTGCTGCACAGGATGAATTAAATGGCCTGCCAGCGAACTTCTGAAGGACATAAGAATTAGTGAATGTTTTACGTCAGCATGCAATCAAAATACCAGAATATTATAATATGAACAATGTAGACAGATTAAATCTAGACATCAAAAGGCAAAGTAAAACAAAAAACATTAGGTAAGAACTGGAGATAGTCACAATGCTAAAACTGTTTGGTTACGTGACCTGACAATGAGTAATTCACAATTTACATTGGCCTCAATTTCTCAACTGAAAAAGGGAACTATTCCCTACATTGTTGACTTATAGGAATTAAACAAGAATAAAAGGACACAAAGTAAATACTGAACAAACCAAAATAAAGCAAAAAAGAAAAGACAAATTTTGCATTAAAAAAATCAAAATAAAGACCTAACTGCAGGTTTTTTCTATAACACTGCTAATTGTAGGGATCATCAGAATACAAGCAGCAGACATGTCTAAATTGAGTTGAACAGACTCATGATTACAAAGTCAGTTTCCTAATCCATCAAGCAAGCCTCATTTCTTCTTTGGGGGCTTACTTTCTTCACCAAGTTGCTTTTGCAAAGAAATCTACTCATTTTACAAATCAGCAGCCCAATATTTTCTTGTCTCTCCAAAATAATCACCTCTCTATGTTTATTGGTTCAAATTTATTGACTATTCTGTTCATCTGGTTTGCACCCATGAGAGCTGCACTAAATCTCTATGTTTAAGAACCTCTCAGGGCTATCTACTCTGAAAGCACTCAGAACAATCTCTTGTGAATTCAAAGTTTGATTATAAGATCTACATCATGATCCAAGCATAGATTTATTTAGAAATTTAAAAAAAAACAATAGAAAAGTCAGCATTAAAAAAATCACTGAGGAAAATATTTTATGGACAGATAAGCACCATGTATTTTAAAGAAAGATTAAAAAGCATGTAAAAATTAAGACACTTGTTTTCATCTTTTTTTTTTAATGTTTTATTTATTTTTGATACAGAGAGAGACAGAGCATGAGAGGGGGAAGGGCAGAGAGAGAAGGAGACACAGAACCGGAAACAGGCTCCAGGCTCTGAGCTAGCAGTCAGCACAGAGCCTGACGCGGAGCTCGAACCCACGAATGTGAGATCTGACCTGAGCCGAAGTCGGAGGCATAACCGACTGAGCCACCCAGGCGCCCCTGTTTTCATCTTAATAACACAGAGAGAGGTAACAGGAGATCATTTTAGGCAGTCTTATTTTAAATGGCCACAGCATTAAAATATCTTTACAGTCTCCCCTCTTGAATTGCAAATTAAAGATGTGAAGGAAATTTATTTTATCTTGCCAGAAAAACAGAGCCTACTAGAGAAAACTACAACTAAGCAAAACACAAGCTCAAAAGATGAAAAATAGAAAAATTCATAAAATTATATTAATAATAAACTACATAAAATTACACATACATACAAGAAGAAATAAGAAAGAAAACATGTAAAACATTTTTGATCTGTATCAGAAATGAAACTTTTATTTAGAATGAATGATTATAAAATTTTTTAGATTAAGTAGATATGTACAAAAAGCTTAAATAAATTCAATCATAACTTGGTTCATATGTTCATCTTTATGTAGTTTATTTATTTTGTTTTGCTTTGACTCAGGACCATTAGTTTCATTCAAAAGCAAACTGCTCCTAAGCCATTCCTCAGACAGAGCCCTGGCCCTGGCACCTGTCAGACCCATCTTTATAGAATGAACATCCGATACGTTAGGGGACAGTTTCCCTAAAACTCTGTGAGGAGTAAGCTAATGGTGCCCCCTTTCTAATGGGCTAAAAGGAATGGTTTATCTGGGCCAACTCAAAAATACATATATTTAGAGAGGATAGAAAGATTTTCCTGTCATCTCCAACAAGTATTTACAACCAGCCCTAGCTTCTGGGAGGCTGCCTTGACATCATCATCCTCAGCTTCCAACAGTTTAAAGTACCCTGACCGGAAGTACTGGCTTTGCTATTTCTCAGCCTCTGTAACCATAATCTAGGTAAGACCTCCTCAGCCAAGGACTGCCTGCTTTGAAAGCAGTACACAGAAATCTAGACAAGAAAAAAGCAAAATGGGGCTTCAGTTCACAAACTTTACCTCCACCCCCAAAATAGCCTACTAGTTAGAAATCATTTTTCCTCCATGCTCCCTTCTGTGAGGAACACTAGGAACACTGCGAGGAACCAAGAAGAGTGCTGAGAGGAGAAAGGCATGTAAAGCATGCACTGACTCATGTTGCTTTGAGCTGGATGTGTTTTCTCTGCTTCCACTAATGAAAAAGAATCACATCTACTGAAAGGCAAAAGGAAGGGGGCAACGTACACTGTACGTGAAGGAATGCCATATGTTTGGAAGGATAAAAATGAACTTTCAAAAGTCTAAATAAATGGGAGTGGGAAAGAGAACAAAAGGCAGTTTCTCCTGACTCACATAAACAGGTCTGTTTTAAGGTCCACATTTTGCTCCCCATTTAAAATACAAAATCTCTGTCAAGGTTGTCTTCATTCTTCTTCCCCTCCTGTTTGGCCTTCTCTCCCCTCAAGTGCAAAAAGAATGATTCAAGCAGGTTTAGGTTTCAGCTAGGGCAGAGGGAGGGGTCCAAGGACACTTTCCTAAGCTAACAATGACTGTCCCTAATGGTTTCTGTCTCCTAACAAAAGCCATGACTCTGTCTTTATCAGCTTCATCTAATTTTTCCTTTCCAAAGTAAATAACACAGCCCTTGCATTTTACACATGTCCAAGCTTGACAAATCATTATCGACTGGGACTATAACTGATAAGAGATAACTTTGTGGTAGGACGTTGTCATTTCCTCTCATAAGGGCTTTCTTTCTGAGATACAGAAACATGATTAAAATAGTTAAACATTTCCTCTGCCTGGCAGTCAGGAACTCAAGACATTAAGATACTGGGGTCTGTATTTTTCTAGTTCAAATAGATCTGTGAAGATACCAAAAGCGGCCACAAACAGTTACTCAAGATTATCTTGCCTTTTTAACTAGTTGTTTTCCTTATGAATTCACATGAAATAATTTCATCACCAAGGACAGCAGCTGCCTAATTCCCTATATAGTTCCTGAATGGAGAGCATTAGTGCCTTCTGTCAACTCAAACCTCTAGATTGTATAACTATGAAATCTGTGCCTTGGGACATGTTATTATATAAGTTAAGATATTAAAATAACATAAATAAATAAGCTATCAAGAGAATTTAGGAGTGACTGGATTATAACATTCAGGGATAGATATCATGAAGGCAATTATTATATTCTACAATTACACATTCACATACCCATTAGAGGTCACGTATTACCAGATACCAATATACATGGCTAGTCTGTTTCAGTAAACTTCTCACATTGATAGGATACGTATTAATAGCTTCTGTCAAAGCTATAGTTTTTGTTACTTATTGTCTGTAGATTTTGTTAAATAGTAGTATATCCTATCAATACATTAGCTATTGCACAGTGCCACTATATAGGTGACAAAAGAGCATCTGGAGACAGAGGATGCTATAAAATAAGAAAAGAAATTTGTGAATAGGCTCAATGAAAGGCACCTGACAAAAGTCCTATGAGCCTCTGCAGACCATGTTTGGGAGAAGAAGACGTAAAGATTCAGAGTAGAAATGGAAATATTAGATGGTCATAAAGGAAAAAAAATAAGCATTTCTGATTATAAAAGTTCTTGTAAAACATCAGGATCTGACTTTTATGGTAATGTTTTTTCTTTTCTAATACACCTTTGATCTGAAAACTGAAAGGTTATTGGGTAAGTTCTTTCCATAAAGAATAAGGAAAAATGATTTTATTTATTAAAGAAAAAAGGAAATGTTTATTTTGAAATAAATGACATCAAGCTTTAACAGATACGTTTATTTAACATTTTTATACCACCCCCCCCCCCCGCCAACAAAACAGTTAGAGAAGTTAGTAGCTATTTCTAGTGAAGAAAAGCAGGAAAGAAAAGTATCTGTAGGTAACAATATCATAGATCTACCTGCTTTACTAATGGGCAAGCAGATCATTAAGAAAAGGGAATAGAATACAAGACTGCTTGTCTCCTTCGACTCAAGAATATTTACCTATGCTGCTGATAAAGACATTCCCTGAAAAAAAGAAACGCATTAGTGTGTTCTAGCCTTGTTGTTCACAGCTGTCCCAGGAGATACACAAACACATACACACACACACAATACCACACAGACCACTTATTTTTCTCTTATGAAACCTTTCAAAGTTGGTAAAACATCCAAAAAGGGTATGATAAAAATTTGCAAGGAATTTGGACATGTTTCTCGTTAATCATTTAAGTCATTCTCCTTCTTGAAAATACTTTTGATTACCACTTTTCACAAAATAGTTCGTTGGGATTAGTAAATGAATGCAGGGACTTGGTGCCCATTTCTGAGCATTAGTTGGATCTCATGTCATTAAAATGTACCAGGCATCTTTCTGAAGGGAGAAAACAACAAATAATTTGCTGAAAGAGCATTCCCTTTGCACTCAAAGGATCAATTTTGACTGCCCGTATTATGTCTGGAAGCTAGGAAATAGCTAGCAAACATTCTTCACCAGTGTGCTTTTCTGTACTACTCTACTTCCAAAACTTCAGAGGAAAGAAAGGTAGAACTCATTTGGACATAAACTTCCACAGAGCTGGGCTGAACACCATGGACGCACCAACAAATTCGAAGGCTTAATATTCTAAGTGACTTGAATTAGCAAAAGGATAAAAGAATTTCCTAAATCTTTGAACCTGTAATAATACCCTGAACAGAGCCCTAACCTAAAAACTGCAGAATGTTACTGAGAGCAACGAACAAATGACTAGGATTCTTCCTGAGAAATTCCTAAACAAATTACTACTTAATTTACTCAAGTGTTTGCACTAAGTAGAAGAAAATCCAGAAAAATCACCATTCTTCCTTTACTGAGATGGCACAAAAAACTTTGTGGCCAAAATCAAAAGATACTCTCTCAAGAATTCTCTGCTTAAAGCTGAACACTGAAGTGGTAAAAATTCAACTGGTCTTTATTTAATAATCATCTACTATATGCTAAGAAATGCTAAACTATTATGCAAGAAAAAGGTATTTTAGCAGTAAATATGGTATTATATATAAAAGTTTTGAGAGGAAGAAAAATTAAGCTGATCAAAATAGGTAGAAAATAATGTTATAGATAAAGAATTCATTTTCCTAATATACAAACAACTCAGTAAGACTGAAGGGGAGGGGAAAAAACTCAAAATCATTAGAAAAATAGGGACATGAGCAATTTACTTTTAAAAAATATACAAAAAGCTCTCATACATATAAGATATTACATTTCACCCATAGTTATAGGAATACAAATTAAAACTATACAGTGAGACCATTTCTCATCAATGAAATTTGCAAATATTCAAAAGCTTAACAAAACACTCTCTTAATGAAGCTGTAAGGAAATAAATACTTAAATAAATACTTCACACACTGCTAGGGTGGAGGAGGTATTGAAAATGGTATGACTTCGATGAAGCAGATTTTGATACTATGTAGCAAAACTACACATGCATTAACTTACCCCCGTGCATCAACAATTCTTCTAGGAACTTACCCTGAAGATACACTTCTGTCTATAAGGAGAACAACTGTCAGGTTTCAGGGTTGATTTTTAAACTGTTTGTTAAATTTTAAGGTTTTTTTTTTATATAAGGTAAAATTCACCCTTCCAGTGAACAATCCATTAAGTTCTGACAAAACCACATAATCCTGTAATCATCATCACAATCTAGATCCGAAAGAGTTTTACCACCCCCAAGATTCCTTCATCCTCCCTGGGGTCAATTATTCCCTGACGCCCAGCCCTTGGCAAACACTGACCCAGTTTATGTCCCTAATTTTGTCTTTTCAGGAGTACTATTTGTATAGCCCCAAATGGTATGCAGCCATTGAGGTGGCTTCTTTTCATTTAGCATACTACATCTGAGGTTCATCTGTATTGTTTCATGTATCTGTAGTTCACTTCTTTTTATTTCGGAATGCAACTCCAATTATGGATACACCACAGTCATTTATCCCTTTCCCCACTGAAGGACAGGTGGTTGTTTCTACTTTCTGGCAAGGTCTGAATAAAGTTGCTATAAACATTCAGGTCTTTGTGTGAACAGATGGGGAAATGCCTATGAGTGACACTGCTGAGTCAGATGGTAAGTGTGTGTTCAAATGTATACTACATACAGCAAAGTGTTTTCCAAGGTAACTAAACCATTTTGAATTTTCACAGCAATATGTAAGAGCAATATATAGAGTTGCTAGTCACCCTGAGGGTATTTGGTATGGTCAGGTATTTTTTTTACACTAATTATAACTGAAATACTGTATTTTAATAAGAAAATATTGGAAATCATTAAATGCCCACATATAGGAGATTGGATGAATAAACTATGATACATTTGAACAATGGAGTACTATTTAGCAGTAAACATAGAAAGAGAAAGGTTTCTATGAGCTTATATGGAATAATTTACAGAACATCCTTTCATGTAGAAGAATAAAATACAAAAATATATGTGTATTACATTATTAACAGTCATGTTGTAAAAGGTATTGGGAAGGGTATGTGAAAACACAAACACACACACACACACACACACACACACATACACACATACTCATGATACTGATAATTTATAAAGAGTGAGTAGGAGCAGGGTGGAAGTATCAGATAAAGAGGAGAATGGGATATCACTGAATATATCTTCTTATATAATTTTGCTTTTTGCAACATGTTTATATTTGACATATTCAAAAAAATTAAATTTAAAAGGATGGAAACCCTAAAAAATATACAAAAAGAAACAAATGAACCCAATTATATATCAACTTAGTAACAATGACAAAGAAGAAAAAGGAAAAAAAGATTTGAACAAAACAGTCTGAACTATAGCCCCAGTGGGATGTATTGTAGGATAAAAAGAACTACAAAAAAAATCTTAAACCTAGTAAGTTTACTCCTTTTAGTGACATATACATAGCAATTCTGAAATTATTTTGTGTTATATGAATAAATAGATGAGTAAATATATTAATACAATGGGAACCAGAATTCTCAGAGATACTAATACAGAATAGGAGAAAAGGAAGACCTATGATATTTGGGTAAAATTAGAAGAATCACTTTTAACTCAGGATTTATAAAACTGTTTATGTGTTGGTGTAGTGTATTTCTTAGCTCTTTCCACAGAAGGAGCATACCTAATGCCCACATCTCAGTTCTATGTATCATTCTCCAGTAAAAGGAAAAGCTCTTTGACAAAATACCTGATTCTGGGGAAAGGGCAGAACGTGGAGTGAACCGAGAACATCCTGTGCCAGAAAAAAATAAAGTCCTCAAAAATTGATAGAAATACATCAAAAGGTAATGCATAAGACTCCCACTGGCCAAATCTGAAACAATTAGAGAATCGAAATGAAAGACAGGAACAGAATATAACTCATTGTATATAAAATAAGAATTCATCTGCCAACACTGACACTAAAAAAAAAAAAAAAAAAAAAAAAAAAGGAAAGGGACAAAAGGAAAGTTCTCCTTTATAGAAGAGTGCCAGCTAATCAATGTGAAAGAAATGATAAAAATAGAAAAATCACTGTTTTATAATCACCATAAATTGCATGATTCAGGAACAAATCATCAATGAATTCTAATCACTAAATCAGAAAAACTATTGGGCAATAAGATAGTCCTAGGATCTAAAAGTATCACTCCACAGGTCGCTTACGAATTACAAAAAAAGAAGGGTACCTTTACAGTGCAGAAATCTGGTAGACATCACCTTAACCAAATGTGTGCCTCCTGATTTGATGCACTAAAAAGGACATAGTATTATGATTTTCTTGTCAAAAATTATTAACCTGAACCTAATCATGAGGACTACCAGATATACCTAAATAGAGGAATACTAACGGGAATAAAGAGACTCAAAAATTAAATGCAATGTGTGATACTAGGCTAGATGGAGCTGTGGGAAAAAATGATACAAGAATCTACTATAAATGACATTATCAGGACAACTGGGGAAATTCACATATGGGTTATATGTTAAGTGGTGGTATTGTATCAATGTTAAAATTCCTGAGTGCAATCATTGCATGATAGTTAGGTAGAAAAAATGTCATTCCTGGGAAACCACATAGTGAAGTATTGAGATTTCAAATACAATGAATAAAATACACCACTTTCTTTTAAATGGCTCAGCTTTGGCTGATTAGATTAGAAGGGGAAGGGGAAGGGGAGGATTGATGAAACTGACTCCTTCAAAATCAAATTTTTAAGAAAGAAAGTGGTAAATTTTATAAGTGGAGTACATGGATGTTCATTTTACTATTCTTGTAACTTTTCTGAAGATATAAAGTTCTTCAAGAAACTAATAAATTTTTATAAAGAAAGTGCTACTCCAAAGGTGGGGTTTGGGGAGTTGGTGAGATAAGTGAAAGGGGTCAAAAGTACAAGTTTCCAGTTATAAAATCAGTAAGTCATGGAGATGTAATGTATGACATGGTAACTATAGTTAGTATTACTGCATGGCATATTTGAAAGTTTCTAAGAGAGATCTAAATGTTCCCATCACAAGAAAACAAAATCCTGTAACTATGTTTTCTAATGGACGTTCATTAGGCTATTGTAATCATTTTGCAATACACACAACTATTGCATCTTTATGCTGTACTCCTGAAATTAGTTTAATGTTATATATCAATTATACCTCTATTTAAAATAAAGAATGTTGGGACACCTGGGTGGCTCAGTCAGTTAAGCATCAACTTCGACTCAGGTCATGATCTCTCCACTCATCAATTCGAGCCCTACATGGGGCTCTCCGCTCTCAGGGCAGAGCCTGTTTCAGATCCTCTGTCTCCCCCTCCCCAATGTGTGCATGGGCTCTCGCTCTTTTCTCTCTCTCAAAAATAAAGAAACAGTTTTAAAAAATAAAAAATAAATAAAGAATGGATGTATGAATAGATAGACAGACAGTCAGATGGATGATGGGTGTTCAGAAGAGGTCACATTGAGCTAGTCCTCAGGGAAAAGTAGAATTTGGTATTTGAGACAAGGATGAGGGAAAAAGGAGTATATTTCCTAATTAGGGTTATGAACAACTTAGTATAAAGTGAAGGGAGTGACTGAATAAGCAATAAGTATATAAAGGAAAAATTCTAGAAGGCCTGAAAAGGCAGGTAGATGTTTATAATTGAGGTAAATAATTTCAAAATGACAAGACTTTTATACTATCAGTATAATGAGAAGATTTTAAAGATCTTAAGTCAATGTGAATCATAATATATCTTTATGAACAAATAGACCTAAAAGATAAAAGAATAAGAAAACCAAAAGATAAAAGATACAAGATAAAAGAATAAGAAAACCAAAATAGAATATCTAACGCATGTTTAGTTTTCATTCAACTTTCTAAATTGCTTTTATTGCTATGTGATTTTAAATATGGTATTTACTCTTCATTTGACTGCTTATATTCTTAATAGACCAGTTGTAATTAAGAATAGAAGTGAAAACCAAAGTCTACGGAGATGGGTAGGTACTGGGAATAAGTGAATCAGGCCAGCTTTTTATATTGTATTCTCTTAACAGACATACTTTGTATGTGAAATATCTAAAACTACTACTCATTTTTACAAAGAACTCTGCTCTCATCATTTTTTCGCCAAACATGTGGCCCCATCAGTGTACCTTCCAGCTTACCATGTATAAACAGACTCGGTATAAGTAATAATGTATTTCCCTCGATAATAGCACAAGTGTGATAATAAATAGAAATATCCAATGTGCAGACACAACAGGGATTGTAGCTTAGTGAAAAAACATATCCCTGGTGGAAATCTTGCTGCTTAAGGTGATTCTATTCCTACCATGTGAATTCAGCTACTCAAAAGTTGGCCAATAACTAAAAAATTTTTAAGTCCCATGCAAGCCAGCAGCCATTTAGCAATCTATTTCTGTCCCATGAGCTACCAATATGCAACCTCTGATTTTAACACCAAAGTCCTAATGACATCCTTTCTTTAACTTACTGCAAAATAATCCTCAATTCTGTCACCTTCCTGTCAACAGAAAGTATTGCAATAAGCAATTATAATTTGGGTCAAATATCACAATAACCATAATTTTTCACAAGCAATTTGGCACTAATTAATTCTTGTCACTATTTTGCAGGTGAGAAAAACAAGCTCAGAGAAATTACATGGTTTGCTCCAGTAACATACGGCTCACAAAACTTTCTTTCTAAATACTTTCTAAATACAAATCTTGCATTCTTTCCAATCACTCTGTGAATTGTGTCTACCCCAAAGTTCATATGCTGAAGCCCTAAACCTCAATGTGTCTGTATTTGGAAATAGGTCCCGTAAGGAGGTAATAAAGGTTACGTAAGGTCATAAAGTGGGGACTCTAATAGGACTGGCGTCCTTATAAGAAGAGGAAGACACATCAGGGGCATTCAATCACAGAGAGAAAGCCATGTGAGGACACAGCGAGAAGGCAGTTGTCTGCAAGCAAAGGAAAGATTCCTAAGGAGAAATCAACCTTAATGGCATCTTGACCTTGGGACTCCCAGCCTCCAGGACTGTGAGAAAATAAATCCCTGTTGTTTAAGCCAGGCAGTCTATGGTATTTTGTTACGGTATCCCTAGCAAACAAATAATCTTGCTACCTCACAATTAGTACTGTACCACAATCATAAAGACATCTCAGCAGGCATTATTTATATATTATGTGATACTTGTATTTAAGTTAGCAATCCCATCCTGTTAACTCCATATTTCAAAAGAGACACCAAAATCTTGAGAGATAAAACCTGACATGGATTTGGTCAACAAACATTTATTTGACCCATACTCTATGAAGAGTTGTATGGATAAAATAGTGACTACTGTTCTCTAACAACAAAAATAACTAAGAGAGATGTGCCAGAAGTATGGTACCAGGGAAGTGCTCTAAGAATGCAGAAGCTCGGGATGCCTGGATGGCTCAGCCGGTTAAGCATCTGACTTCAGCTCAGGTCATGATCTCACAGTCCATGGGTTCAAGCCCCACATCAGGCTCTTTGCTGACAGCTCAGAGCCTGGAGCCTGCTTCAGATTCCCTCTCTCTCTCTGCCCCTCCCCTGCTCATGTTCTGGCTTACTCCTCTCTAAAAACAAAAAAAACAAAAAAAAAAAAAGGACTGAAAAATGCAGAAGGTCTGCAGGGAGCCTAGGTGACCCAGTCAGTTTAGTGTCCATTTAGCTCTTGGTTTCAGCTCAGGTTATGATCTCACAGTTCATGGGATCAAGCCCTGTCAGGCTCCACTCTGAGTGTGGAGCCAGTTTGGGATTCTCTCTCCTTCTCTCTCTGCCCCTCCCTAACTTGTACTCTCTCCCTCTGTCAAAATAAATAAACCTTTAAAAAATGTAGAAGCTCTGAAGTAACTCAGAAACCAAAAAAGAAATCACATACCCTACATCTCCAAATTATTTCTTACTCAATACTGCTTTATTTCAAACAGATTGTTTTGTTTACAGTAAATAGTGTTCCATCAGTCCCTGCAAATATATGTTAATCAAAAATTGTATCAACCTTTATTCCCCCCAAAAAGACACAGCCATAATGCCATCATCGTAACTAATATATAATGATAGCATTGTATGTGCCAAACACTGTGACAAGATACATTATGTCAGTCAATTCTCCTAACTCTAACCTCAGAAGGGGATTATTATCCCCTTCTCACATATGCCAGCTAAAGGGTTCTTTAAACTTCAATGTTTTGTTTTTATTTTTGAGAGAGAGAGAGACAGTGTGAGCAGGAGAGGGCCAAAAAGAGAGGGAGACACAGAATGTGAAGCAGGCTCCAGGCTCTGAGCTGTCAGCACAGAGCCTGACGTGGGGCTTGAACCCATGAACTGTGAGATCATGCCCTGTGCTGAAGTTGGAAACTCAACCGACTGAGCCACCCAGGTGCCCCATAAAAGGGTTCTTTAAATTTTACCTTCACATATTTGAAAACTGATACTACTGATGAAACTAACACCACAAGAACTTTCTCAACCTATAACTTTAACACTTCTGAAAAAACTATACCGTCCTACCTAAATATTTAGAGAAGGGCAATAACTTCTGCTTATCTACAGGATAATATAGAGATTGAGAACACATTCCCCAAATCCACACATATTTCCACTGAAAATCAATTTAGTTGCCAGTCAAAATGGTCAAATATCAATAGTTTACATAGTTCAACTTCAATATATGACAAGTCCGAAAAAAACTTACTTTAATTAAGGTAACTCTTTCATTAGCTTAGATGCAAACAGAATTTTACAGAAGACTACGTTTCCTACAACCATTTCTCAGTAATCAAGAGAGACTGACTTTGTCACGGTGCACAGGTGGCTCAGTTGGGTAAGCATCTAACTCTTGATTTCAGCTCAGGTCATGATCTCACACTTCATAGGTTTGAGCCCCACATCAGGCTCCGTGCTGATAGAGTGGAGCCTGGTTCTCTGTCTCCCTCTCTCTCTGCCCCTCCCTACTCAAGCTCTCTCTATCAAAAATAAATAAAACAAATGTTTAAAAAAATTGATTAAAAAAAAGAGAGACTGACTCTGTCCGTTGGTTCTCCAGGTGAGCTGCTTTTTCATCTAATATGACAATTTACTCCTATGTGTTCATCTTCATTTCCCAGGCTATTCAGTTTTTCTACTTCTGGCACAAACTTTATTTTACTTTAACAATATATTAAGTATCTGTTTCCTAAGTTTAGAGCCACTTTCTAGGTGTTTGGGTTTTCTTACCCATTTCATTCTGTGGCCTCCCATTAAGTATCATCATGCTAAAGACATAGTTAATAGCCTACAAATGTCACTTGACTCAAAGAATGTACTAAATACACTTTTGTTAAGAGCACAGTAAGGAGAGAAAGTCTTTACTTCAGAGAATAATACCTAAACTTAAATACATTAAATCAGGATCATAAAATTTCACCAGAAGAAAATGCTGGCAATCTACTGTAAGCAACAGATTTTAGAAAGCAAAGTATAACCCTCTCTTAAGTACTGCATTCATTATTGGAAAAAATTTAAGACATTTTAATGAAAAATCATTAAGATATCCAACCATTCAAGGGGTTGCTTTCTTTAGTCACTAAAAGTGTTTCCTCCAGGTCCTCTCCAGCCTTGCACTCAAAATGTGTTCTACAAACAGAAGCACCATCCTCACCTGGGAGCTTGTGAAAAATGCAGATTGTCAGATTTCACCTCCAACTAGCAGAATCTGAATCTGCATTTTAATATGACTCCAAAGTGATTACTACGCACATTAAAATTTAAGAAGCACTTAACCTACAACACAAGTTCTTAACAGAGGTCCTGAAGGGCAACATGAGTTTCATGAATCCCCTGAAATTTCATGTAGAACCTTTCATGAGTGAATATAATGCATATTTCACTGAGAAAATAGTCCATATTTTTTTTATCAATCTCTCAAAGGAATATATGACCCCAGATAGATTAAGAATCACTGCCCTACAGGATTGTATCCACAATTTAGAAGTCAAAATATTTCAAAAACTATTTACGCTGCTCTCAATGAGGTCTGTTGAAGAATGACAAGAATGAAGGTCAGAACGTCACAGTGGGTCACGAAAGACCTTATCTGAAGAATTTATTCACACCATGCAAGAACTATGCCAAGAAACCAGTTTGGAGACATCTAAATAAATAATTCTCTACATGAGGTTTGAGATTAAGAATGTGCACTTGAAGAAGATTCAAACTGAGAAGTAAATAAATAGAAGGTAGAATTTTTTTTAAGATAGGATGCCATTAGATGACAGTGAAGTGTTGAATTCTTGTTGTAAGAGCTCAATCAGCAAAACTCCAACAGGATTGTTTGATTTGGGATATATGACCATTCTAAGATGTTAACTTCCAAGTACATTCTTATATTTCATTTATGAGGAACCCCCAATGCAGTTCACTAATCCCACTTTTTATCTTCTCCACCCCTCAGAAGACAAAACAAAGAAATACAGCACAAAAATCAAAAAGGATTTGCCCCAGATCCACAGTGAGTTCATGATAAAGAACGGCTTATATCCATAAGGTTTTCACCATATGTGAGAACTAAGCATATATTTCATTCTTTCATCTTATCATCTAGTCATCTCTTTGACGTGTGTATTATCCAGAGGCATAGATCATGTCTAACTTCTATTTCCATAGGTCACAGTGCCAGATAGAATTTAATTTCCTTAACAGGCACCCAACATGTAAATAAAAGGCGTTAACTGGTCTTAAGTCTTGATTCTGATGCTTGATTGTAGTACTACTATAAGTTGTCATCAACATGATGAGCCTCATACCTGACAAGCTGGTCTCCAGGGTGGACCCATATGCTACCATCCCAGTCATTCCAGGCCAGAAGAGAGAATGCCAGAAAACACTCAGGGGGACCAAGTCTTCTCTGCCCTTTTTTATTTCTATAGGTACAGACAAATGCCTGGTTCTTTTCTTTGCTCTTTTTCTTATCCAAGTACAACAGGGATTTCGATGAAACTGTCACACATTGTTAACTATTATTATATAATAAACATATCCTGATGAAGAATATGACAGTAGTGATACATAACAGAAGTCGGCAATAAGAGTAACAAGAGCACAGGAACTAACATTTGCTGACCACCTTTTATGGAACAGACACTTACGTGATCCTACAGGGTAGAGACTACTGTCTTTACTTGATAGATGAAGATTAAAGTTCCAACAGTTTAAACCAGCATCTAAGATTACAAAGTTAGAAGTGACAAAGTTTGAGGGTATAGTTTTTAGAAGCAGAGGAGAATAAAGGAGAAGAAGGGCAGGAGAAGAGAACAAAGAACAAGGATGAGGAAGACAGTGAGCCTAAGATCATCAGGAAATGAAACAATGAAAAGCAGACAAGTGCATGGAGGCACACAGGTCACAGTGCAGGCATAAATGGTTCCTCACATGTGTCAGTGGACATTTAAAAAGTAAATGATAAGAGTATTAATGAGAATTTTAAAAGAGAAAATAAAATGGCAAAGCCAGGATCTGAATAAAATCTGTATGACTCCAAAGTCCATGCTCTTAACCACTACATTCACAAAGATCCAGTTTATGCAAATGAGAAGTACTTAGAAATTTTTAACAAGAAACCTCAAGTGTCACAGTGGTTTTATTTTTAAAAACCCATTAAATGTTTCTAGCAACAAATCAGGATATAAATATATGTACTACTTAAGCCATTTAATCTTATTCTTTACCTGAAAGTGACACAAAACTAATTTGCGAGGTTATAGATATGTCACAGAATTCCCAAATTCTCTGTAAGCACTCAGATTTGTTTCCTCCAGAAACCTATTGTCAACTTTCTCATGCCTCTTTATATTTCAGTCTGAGGTCCCTTTATCTGCATCATGCTGTTTAAAATAATATCTTTTGGGGCACCTGGGTGGCTCAGTCAGTTGAGCATCCAACCGTGGCTCAGGTCATGATCTCATGGTTTGTGGGTCCAAGCTTCCACATCAGGCTCTCTGCTGTCAGCACAGGGTCTGCTTCAGATCCTCTGCCCCCTCTCTCTCTCTGCCCCTCCCATGCTTATGTGCTCTCTCTCAAAATTAAATTAACTATTAAAAAATTAATAATATCTTTTATCTCAAGTAGCTATGTTCCAGTTTCAGTGGAAGTCACCTAGATCTTTCTCTAGGTCAGGTAAACTCTACTCTTTCCTTAATGCAGTACCCAGTCAGTATACAATCAAAAACCTTGAAACAAACAACAAAAAAGTGGATGATTGTATTCAAAATCTAAAGAATTCAATTCTAAGATATCATGATGCATCTTCAGTTTCCTTAAAATGAGGCTCATTTGTATTTAAAGTGATATTTAATATCCAGAAGATCACACAAGCTATATTACATAGATAAATTCTTCATCACATCTCAAATATACTACATGTAAAGCTAACATTCATCTCCTTTCCCCAGTTCAAATGTTGCTTACCTCTTCGTCATCTTCCTCATCTTCAACATCCAGAATTCCTGAGTCCTGTTCAGACTTGGGGCTAGTGCTTTCTATCTCTGTATCAAAAATTGTGTATGCATCTTTCTTCGGTTTTCTCTTGCTACCTATTCTGGGTTGTTGCAAGACGATGTTATCCAGGTTTCTCTGTTGCTGAGCCTAGGACAGAAACACATATATAAACATTACGAAAAGAAAGAAAGAAAAGAAACAAAATTTGGTTGAGCATTCAAAGAACGTCTATAGTGAACAAACTGGTATCTTAAAGAAAATACAACAAAATGTCTTAATTCATAGTTTTAGTCCCATAAATCAAATCAAACATATTAATATACGCTTTAAAAAATTTTGAGAGAGAAAGACAGAGAGTGCAAGTGGGGTAGAGACAAAGAGACAGAAAGAAAGAATCGCAGACAGGCTCTACACTGGCAGTGCAGAGCCCAATGCAGGGCTTGAACTGACAAATTGTGAGATCATGACCTGAGTCAAAACTGAGAGTCAGACATTTAACCAACTGAGCCATTCAGGCGCCCCTTAATGTATACATTTTTAACCCTGATGTTACCCATCTCAATTCATTTTCTCAGGGAAAAAAAAGATAATCAGTCAATATTATCGTTAGATTTTCCAAGTATACTCAGTAAATAATCACAGAAGTGAAATCTACCCTCTTTCATATAAGTAGCCAAGATTTTAGTGCAAATGACTCAATATGTATCTCTTAAGAGATAAATGCCATACTGGAATCCTTGTGGTTTGGGAAAGAGGGACAAGAACTTTTTAGCTTAGCAGACTCTTAAGAACAGTAGTTATAATCCCTGTGGTTATAAGAGACCAATAGAATGTAATCAGGGGAATGAAACATCTTAATAGAGTAATTTGAACTAACTAATCCTTCAGGATTGCATGACCTTAATCTGTGGAAAACAACGTTTTAAAGGGTTTCTTCTTCTGAACGTTCATAAAAAGGAAATGTAATCCCCTCAAGTTTACAAAATAGATTCAGATGGTGTGGTTTCAATACATACAAAGAGGAGGAAAGTGTGACTATGCAGAGTCAACAACATAAGTATTAGAGTGTAAGTGACTTTAGTCACTGCTTAGGAAACTGAGGCAAAAGGCAAAGGATCTGTGTGAGGTCACAAGGCTAGTTAGTGGTAAATCAGAAGCTCAACGTGTGATCTCCTAAATTCTAGGTCAGAGATCTTCCTACTCGACCCACAGTCCCTCAAAGCATGACAAAATATTCCCCCCAAATATTTCTGTTGTCAAATAAATGGGAAACACTGTCGTCATGGAGCCTTCTTGTAGCCACAGTGCACAATAACAGAATAAAAACTAAGAGAAATCGTTTTTGAGGAAACTTCTTTAATTTGGTTTAACCCAGCATGTTCCAAAAGTTCACAATGGAACTTTCAGTTTTTTAGTAATACTTAGTGCCATCCCAAGATACAAAGCTTAAGAAGTATGGCCTCTCAAAGTATACATTTCTTAACCAATAAATGATATTTATTATACAGTGACAGGCAGAAATTAGTTCTGGAGAAAGTAAGAGTCTCCAAACATCCTGAATGAGAGTAAGAAGTTTAAGTAAGATAAGGGGCACCAGGGTGTCTCAGTCGGTTAAAAGCTCGACTTCAGCTCAGGTCATGAACTCATAGTTCATGAGTTCGAGTCCCACATTGGGCTCTCTGCTATCAGTGCAGAGCCCACTTCAGACCCTCTGTCCTCCTCTTTCTCTCTGTCTCTACCCTGCTTGCTTTCTAAATAAATAAGTGAATAAACAAACAAGTAAGTAAATACTTTAAAATTTTTTCAAGATAAATATTAAGTATAAGATGTCAGTCCAGGCACTGGTTAAATGAGGCAATTATAATAGGACAGAGAAAAACTTGAACTATGTGAGCTAGTTTCTGCCAAGAAAATGAAAAGAATCTCCATTCCAGAGATCTGAATCAATGGACAAGCTTGTTTCTATGCATAAAACTCACTGATATTTTGGTTTGACTTACATGAAATATACATGGCTCAGTAACAAACTATGATAGAGAGGGTATCAAAAAACATTAAATTTACATATGTACAAAAAATATACCTGTCTTCTAATCATTTGACACCTAAATTAGATAGAACAGTCTTTCTATCCCTCTCAAAAGTCATAAGTTCTTTTCCACTTCCAAGCAAACCACAGAAAAATGGATCCAGGTCTCTGGGAAGGCACAAAGGAGGGAGAACTTCTAGAGCTTTCACATTTAAAAAAGCAAGCCCTGGACCAGAATGATCACTTGTCCCTTAAGCCTATCCTCTCCGTTCAGGACAACAAAACCAAAAGCTTTCATAAGACGGTCTTATTCCATTCAATCCCAAGTCATTTATTTTTCTTCATAATCAATAAAATACTATCAGCAGATCAAAAGCAGTCAAGAGAAGCTACACTTGAGTACTGTCATTTAAACTTGAAATGATACAAATCTGAAAGTATCCTATGAAAGTAATTTTAGTATTCTATGATTTGTTCTTTTTAGATGGTGTCTGGTGTTCCCACCAATTTGAAGAAATGCAGTTTCGGCCAAATAGGCAAATTAAGACAGTTAATCCTCCACTAGAAATGAAAGCACTGCAAGCTGTATTCCAAGGCTTTTTATCAGAACTTCTGTCAAAATTATCAAGGCTTCGGTCTGTAAAAGACCAGTCAGAGCAGATCCGCTAAGCATAAGTGACCAAGTCGGAAATAATAAATCTCAGGCAGAACAATGAAATACTAAGATATTACCCATTATGAATGCAAATGACAATTAACATTGATCCTAAGTCCACGAAAAAACAACAAAAGCCCTTCAGAGCTCTTCTACCATGCTAAACTATCTTAGCAGAAACACTTACTCTGTCCCTCCAAAGACAACCATTATAACCATGAACAAAGAAGCAGCTGACCGATTTCTGTCTCCTATGTTGGAGTTGGGGGAGTGGGTGCTGAGCAGCCAAGTAGACATTAGAAAGCATTTAGGCATTTTCTTTTTCTTAATTGTTCATTCTCTTCATGACCAACCTTTACACATTAATGACCTTTTCCTCAAGATTTCCCTCATATGTATTCTTCTCTGGTTTTCTAATATAGACAAATTAAGCAAGATTTCTCCTTCAAGCCCTCTTCTCTTACCACCCACCCAAGACCCAGCAGCACATCTCCAGTAGCACCTGGCCTATATTGCTTGTGAGTTCCACCACCTCACTTCCAACGTGCCTCTAATGGAACTCATCACCTTCTCATTAGAATTCCCCTGCATATTACGGCCAGGCTCTTCTTAAACCACATTATTCATCACACAACTGAGCATGAGGGCAAGTGGGGGGAAAAATTTCAACAAGTACAAATCCCAACTCCATCCCAACGTCCCTTAGACTCCACCATAATGGAAGCTGAACCTAATTTTCCAATGTACTTACCCAGTGCTCCCCAACATGGATCTCCACTTGGATCAAACTCTATCACTTAATACACTACGAATGTTATGACATTTCTCTACTGGATGACCTCTCCCCACCTGAATCCAATCTGTCCTCTGAATCCCAACTAGACTTCTTCTTCCTTTAGGAAGCCTCCTCTCACTGTGCTAATCCACAGAGCATTCCCTTCGTATCCCTACTTTCAGTCAAACTTGTCCTGAATGCCTATCGGTACCAGGCACTGTGCTACATCCGAGGTCTACAAAGAATAAGCTGGAGTCCCTGACTCACAAACTTCATGCCATACTGTTACAGGAAGCAGATATAGGCAATTAAGTGACAGAAATTCAGTGTAATAAGCAGAGTAACATAAATACAGGTGCAATAATTGGACAAAGGAGAAAGCAGTCATATATGTGTGGAGGGGATTAAAAATGGGCTTCACAGAGGAAGGGGTAGCAAACTGCGGTTGTAAAAGATACATATGGTTTTTCCAAAGGGAGATAGATAAAAAGGATACGCATGCCAGAAGAAGGAAATAGCATGAGAAAGATCACCACATGTGAAATAACATTATTCACCCAAGGAATAAGTAATTATGTATAAAAGCATAGGTGATAATGAACTACTAAGAGCTAAAGAAGCCATACAAAGCAGTTTCGAGGTTCACTAGTAGGTAAAGGAGAAACCAGGAAAGAACATAAGCAGGGAAGAAGAAGATCAGCTTGCCAATTCAGGCAAATTCTCCAGGAGCAGAGGAGTGGTCTGCTCCTCTTACTGGGAGAAGATAAAGACTAGAAACAGAAAAACTGATATAGATCACGATAACAGCCCAAATAAGATGATGAGAAACTGATATAGGTAGGCAGCAGACAGATAATTAGGAGAAGAAACGGAATGTACTGATTTCAATGCAGTATGTGGAAGAGGTGAAGGAAATAAGGATAACTCCAAGTATTCTGGGGATTCCTTGATGACTAGATGGTGGCAAATAACAAAGACCACAGTAATATTAAGATGAAAGAAGACGGAGAAGATGAGCTTAGTAAACCAGCCAGATAGACAGGTAAAATAAATAAATAAACAAACAAACAAACAAACAAATAAATACATAAAAGAGGCCAGTACAGCACTTGAGCATGTGACTCTTCCCTCTTTGAGGCCAGGAAACACGTTTCACTATTAGAGTCCTCCAAACCCAGACACAGTGACATAGATGTAGTAAATTTAGATAAATGTTTACTATATAAAGGCAACATACAACAAAAGAAATATCTGTAAGAATGAAATCTGGTTCAATAAAAGAGATGACTTGGATGCTTTCCTACCTATTAAAAGAGAGGTAACAAAAAAGAGAGAAGGGTGAAGGGAGGGAACATCTAGAAGAATTACCTAATCTGGACAATTAACCTAAAAATGTATCTATTGACACTTTTAAAATTGTCATAAGGTGTCTGTGAGGCACCCTACCTACCCTAAGAAAGTTTTATTGTGAAATACTACTTCCAGGGGTACCTAAGCCCTAAGACTCCCTTAAAATTCTGCGAATCAAAAGGCAGCCTTCAGTCTTTATCGACCCAATACTGACCTCTAGTGGACTAAATAAATACATACAAATGCTTTAGAATCTGAAGAGAGGTCTAGACTTACAGGCTTGGAGACCTGATATAATTATATGAATTTCAATTTTAGGGTGTGTGTGTGTGTGGTTGTGTGTGTGTAAGCTTCATGGAGTGAGCCAAGTCTTTAAATCTTAGCTCTTAAACTCAATAACTCTGTAATTTTGGGTAAGCTCTTTCCTTCTCTGTGTAATATCCCTATCTAAAAACAAAAACACAAAAAACAAAAAAACAAGTTAATAAAATGCAGCTCAGAGTTGTCACAAAGTTTAATTAAGATTATATTATGTAAAGTAGCTTGCATTAAAAGATAAACAAAAAGCACTAGAATTTTAAGCTCTTCCTGTCTTCCTTCTGAAAATGAGATAGGAACCTGTTGGACCGTCTACTGTGGAAGCACCCGAGTCAGCAATATTTAGATACATCATCATTAATGGCATCTAATGCTGCTATGCACTGCCATTCAGTTTTGCGTTTGTGCTACACTTTAAAGCTGAGCTGTACCAGACACCTCTTGTGCTCCACTTCAGATCCTCATGCTCAGCTTCCTCCAGCTAGAGCATCAGCAACCTGTTGCAGGCAGCCTTGGAGAGTGTCTCATAGTGGAACCTGAAAACACTTCTCAAACTTACACCATACCCCTAGCTTCCTTCCTGCCCTTTGGACACCATCAGAAGTACTTAGCATTCATGAGTGCTAACACCGAAAGGAGACAGCCCTTGACCAAAGAGCTGAAAGACAAATGCTTTCCCGCTGTCTCTCCCACTGCCATCAGTTCCATACGGCTTCTCAGAAGGCCCCCCAGATTAAAGTAAAGAACCAGACTGCCCTACAGTTGTACCACTGTGCAGACCCTGCCAGCTCTTCTTCTCACTGCTCCTGACCCCTACGCCGACAGATCGCGTGCTTGCCTAAACCGTTCAAATACAACCTCCCAGGCCCCCTCAGGACACCAAAGCTAAAGTAACATCCCACAGGATAATGACGGGAAGTAGGCCTACGACCCCCGTTTTATGTCTGAAGCTCAAATGGTAACCATGAAAACAACTGTCAAGATCAAAATATAAAAAATCTAAAGTTACCTCCTTGAATCTCACCAAACATGAAAAGTACGAAAGAGCTGCAGTATCAAAACAGTTTCTTCACATTTACCAGCACTAGCTCTGGCACCTAGCTTACTTTGGCAACCAGTTCCAATATCCAATTCAAAGACACAATAAAAAACAAAACAAGATAGTGATTCAAAATTAAGGAAAAAGAACATAGCAAAGATCGTATTTAAAAAGTTATTTCTGCATACTAGGGTCCATGGGGTGTATATATGCATATATGTATGTGTACTTTGTGTGATACTTTCAAGCAGGGATAAACAGGGCGCCTGGGTGCCTCAGTTGGTGAAGCATCTGACTTTAACTCAGGTCATGATCTCTTAGTTCGTGGGTTCGAGCCCTGTGTTGGGCTCTGTGCTGACAGCTCAGAGCCTGGAGCCTGCATCAGATTCTGTGTCTCCCTCTCTCTCTGCCCCTCACCCGCTCATGTACTTCTTTCTCTCTCTCTCTCTGTCTCTCTCTCTCTCTCTCTCTCTCCCCCCCTCTCTCTCAGTAAAAAAACTTTTTAATAAATAAATAAATAAATAAGGGATAAACAAATAGTTCTGAATGTAACTTAATCAGATCTCCAAAAGATTCCATCAGTAAGATGAGAAATCTAAGATTGTGATACTGTTGGAACTTTGTTTTTAAATTGAGGAAGGTATTCACTACATTACCTTTAAAATTATAACTGGGATCTTGGGGATGCCTGAGTGGCTTAGTCAGTTAAGCACCCCACTCTTGACTTCAGCTCAGGTCATGATCTCAAGGTTGTGAGATCAAGCCCCACATCACGTTCCATGCTGGGAACGGAGCTTGCTTAAGATTCTCTCTCTCTCTCTCTCTCCCCGCCCCCTTCCCCTCCCCTGTGTTTCTTTCTCTCTCTAATCAATTAGTTAATTCATTCATTAAATTTTAACTGGGATCCTTAGCCCTTTGAAAGTCTCCAGTTAATATTAAGCCTATATCTTATATTTCACTGCCAAGGAGTGTTTTTGCATTAACAAAATTCACCGCAATAAGACGGCCTACATGTACGGTATTACATTTTGCATGACACAATAGTAAAACTACAGAATTCTCTTGTGACTTAGAATTCTCTGCTCTTTTTAAACACTATCTTTTTCCTTTGTCAACACACAAACACATAGGCCATATATACACCAACATATGTTAATTAGCTAATTATGAAATAAATTTTTAAAAAGTAAAGGAGAAAATATCAAAATCTCCATTGTGTAATATCAGTTATTTTGAAGACTGAAAACCACACATATAAAGATTTCTGTGCATGTAAAAGAGTGCTCTTTTGCTTATCTGCATTTTTTTATTTCTCAGCAATTAGCATTGATACTGGTAGGCCAAAAAAGGAACCATACTAAACACGGTCCTTTTAATCTGCTTTTGCTCAGAAATATATCACAAATCTATTTCTCTACAAATAAAACTACTATAATATTTGCTTTGTATTGCATTTAAAAGAACACATTTATTTAGGGGCACCTGGTTAAGCGTCCTACTTGATTTTGGCTCAGGTCACACTCTCACAGTTCATGAGTTGGAGCCCCATGTCAGGCTCTATGCGGACAGTGCAGAGCCTGCTTGGGATTCTCTCTCCTTCTCTCTGTGCCCCACCCTTGCTTACCTGCTTTCTCTCTCTCTCTCTCTCAAAGTAAATAAAAATTAATAAACTTTAATAAAAATGAATGAATAAATGTATTAAAACACATTTATTTAAACATACCCTACTAGGGGCGCCTGGGTGGTTCAGTCAGTTGAGCGTCTGACTTCGGCTCAGGTCATGACCTCACGGTTCATGGGTTCGAGCCCCGCATCAGGCTCTGTGCTGACGGCTAGCTCAGAGCCTGGAGCCTGCTTCAGATTCTGTGTCTCCCTCTCTCTCTGACCCTCCCCTGCTCACACGGTCTCTCTCTCTCAAAAATAAATTAAAACATTAAAAAAAATTTTAATAAATAAATAAACATACCCTACTATAAGAGATTTATATTGCTTCCAGTATTTTGCTGTTTAATAATTCTGCACTATCTCCAGAGCTAAAAGTTTGTGTATACAGTTAATTATTTTATTAGGGGAATTTCTAGAAAATCTAGATGAAAAGATAAATGTTGAAAATAAATAAATTAGATGGGGCGCCTGGCAGGCTTAGTCGGTTGAGTGGCTGACTTCGGCTCAGGTCATGATCTCACGGTTTGTGGGTTCAAGCCCTGCATAGGACTCTGTGCTGACTGCTAGCTCAGAGCCTGGAGCCTGCTTCAGATTCTGTGTCTCCTTCTCTTTCTGACCCTCCCCTGCTCGTGCTGTCTCTCTCAAAAATAAAATAAAATAATAAAAAATAAAATATTAAAGAAATAAATTAGATTTGGCTATGTAAAAAAAAATTAATGTCCACTCTACAATTTTATCAGTATTTACTTTCCTCTAGTACTTCTATGATTTATTTTACATTAATTTGCTTAATCCTTCTTCAACTTACCTTGAGTGTTACACAGAGACACAAAACCAATCACTCACTCAAATGGTTATTTTACACCAACTCAATTTTTTTTTTAAAAACTTCATCTTTTCCCAACTAATTTATTTCACTTTAAATGTCTAGCTCTTGGTTTTTGAAACTTTGACAATACTTAAATTATTTTATGAGAATCAGTAGAACTTCCTTATGCTTTTTCCTATCCCCCAATTCTGTTCTGTTAACATTTTTACATCCACATTTCTAAATACTCTTATACTTTATGGTAAAAACTTAGCTCACTTAGGGGCGCCTGGGAGGCTCAGTTGGGTAAGCATCCAGCTCTTGGTTTCAGCTCAGGTCGTGATCTCACAGCCTGTGAG
>NC_043703.1:115670133-115781524 GCF_006229205.1 Suricata suricatta
GGTTCGTGGGTTCGAGCCCCGTGTTGGGCTCTGTGCTGACAGCTAGCTCAGAGCCTGGAGCCTGCTTCAGATGCTGTGTCTCCCTCTCTCTCTGACCCTCCCCTGCTCATGTTCTCTATCCCAAAAGTAAACAGAACATAAAAAATTTTTTAAATCCAGACTCCTTTCCTTTTGACCTTCCTGCTTCTTCAACTGCCTTCCCAGCACAGTATTTAAAGTTACAGCAACAATCAGGGTTAATAATTACGTCACGGAAGCATCCTGTCTCACTACCGGGCCATGTATCTACGCAATGACTACAGATATTTGATTATACTTTTTGTTTTGATTATAGCTTTCGTTTTTCCTTGAGTTTCAAACTCTCTAATCGTCTAACTATGATCTTTATTTCTTCAAAAAGCTTATCATAATTGGCACCCTATCCAGACCCTATTTTTCCTACAGGTTTAAAAGTAACCTGAGCTGATTGTTCTATAGGTCCTGCTTCATAAATGTCATTCTAGAGGGAACTTACCTTCATGTCTTACTGGGGTTAGAGACATAATTTCATCAACTCTATCTCTACCTTTCAATTAATTTAGTCCCACATTTTGTTGGACCACACCTTCAAATAATTCCTAAGAAATGAAAGATTAGAGTTAAATTTCCTGAGTCCCTGCAATCAAAAAATGACTAATGTTACTTCACATAAACTGATAAAACATTTATCTGAGTATAGAATTCAAGGTTCCTCAAATTATTGAAGGCATTGTTCCATTGTCTTCTGGCACCCATTCTTGCTAACAAGAAAGACAATGTCATTTTGACCTTCATTCTTTTGTGTATGACATTACATTTTCTCTCCAGAAGCTTTTCAAACCTCTTTACCCCAGCTGTTGTAAATTCCACAATGACATACCTTGGTGTAAGTCTTTGTGTCATTCGTTCATTATGCTAGGTAAGTAATATATCCATGAACCTTGATATTTGAGTCTCTCAAAATAAAGGGAATTTTCTCGTATCACTGCCCTGATCATTTTTTCCTTTGTCTGGAATCCCTAATGGATAGTGAATTCTCCTATAAAACCTCCTGATGATCTCTGTAACACTTTCATATAAAAAATTTAATTTTTAAGAATATTAATTAATTTTTTTGACATATGTTTCTGCATTATCTGTTCCCTCCTGATAATTTTTATTGTTGTTACTTGTTTTCTCATACTGGTAGATTTGGGTCTTTCTCTTTCCAGTTAGATATTTTTCCCTGAAATGTCTGTTAATCCTTGGGCGGCATACTGATCACATTTCAGGAATTTCTTAGTCATTTTAGAATATAACATGAATGCCAATTATCTAAAAATAGGGGCATTATGGTACTTTTTGCTTAATTTCTAACACATTAATAGGTCATTCATGCACAGAATCATTTATGCATGATTTAAGATAGGCTGGTTCATGAATGAACTAAATTTCAAGATAATCTTTATTACTTCTGACAATAGCATCAATTCTCTACAATTTTTTTTTATCATAGATTAGTTTGAGTTTTACATCCTTGATCATTGTCATCTTCAGGTGGTGATGAAAATGACCCCAAAATACCAAAATAAAGGTAAAATTAAGAGGAAAAATAATCAAGGGTGGACAGTACTTTCAGAGTAGTACTCCTCTAGGTGCTTAATATTTTGTTTTAACCTCGTCTCCCAGAAAAGATAAGGCCTACATAAGCAAAAGCTTTCTCCAAGGACCACCGAACCCCACCCAAAAAGAGCCAGAAAAAGTTATAATTAAAACAGTTTAGTCAGTTCACCCAAACCAATAGTTTTAATGATAACTATAGTATCAACAAAGATGCCAATTTAACATCGTAATTTAGCTAGCTTTCATTGTAACAAACAATAAAATTACATAAAGAGCATCAGAACATCTTACTAAACTACTATCCAAGCCATTTCTCTTTCAGAAGACAACTGATAAAATTAGGGGAAGAAGAGGAGGCATGTATCCATCAACCACACACACTCTGTGTTCGGCTGACCAACTCACAAAGCGTTTAAATCACTTCTCTCAGAGCCCATATGGCACCTCAAAAGTAAACATGTAATAAAAGTATTATTGGATAGCACAGTCATAGTATATCAGTCACCAAACTAGATAAGGAGCTGTTATTCTCCGGGTCCCTTCCCTTTCTGCTATATAAACAAATGCAAAGACAAACACCTTCCTTTTTCTATTCCATTTATAAGATTTACAATCCAAAGCACTTGAGAAAACAACAACAACAACAAAAACAAAAACAAAACCAGAAGGACACAACCAAGAACTGGAGTAAGTGAAAGTAAAATCAATAACATCTTGGGGTCTATTCCTGAACAACAAGAATTATTCCATAATCACATATACTATTGATTCACCCTTTCAGCAAGATAAAAATTCTACTATATCAATCCTTATTTGTCCATTATCTTCCTTTTAGGAAACTAGGTAAGGCTTGCCTTTTGCCAATACCTTTAAATTCTGGAATGCATTCCTAATAAAAGCCAGAGTCTCAAGAATCTCAGATGCAGAGGAGATTCCATCTTTCCAAAATCTCAGAAACAAGTCACTTTACCCAAGGCAAATATTGTTACATTATTAACACACTTCCTCATCCCTTCCAAACTCTGATGATTATACTGGTTTGAGAGGAGAGGAAGGAGGGGGGAGAGGAGGGAGAGGACAAGGGGATGGAGGAGGAGGAGGGAGAGGGAGAGAAGATGATAACAAGGAAGATGACAGCCAGGTATCACTACTAACAGATCCCAAAGGGCAAATGCTTCCAATTATAACACCGTATTGAAGGTTTCAATCCAGTATAATGTAATTCTTCTCAAACATACTGTTAGGTTTTCTCTCTATAATATCTACCATAAGAAAAATAATCCAATTAGACCCAGTTTGGAACTGTCTGTCAGAAAGACTTTTAACTTCTCAAGGAAGTTAAAATTAAGGTAATTGTTGTGACAAAACAACAAAGCAGTGTGAGCTAAGAAGGAAAAAACACTGGACAAAGAATCATGAGATGAAACTTGTAGTTCTAATTGCTACTAGTAAGTTGTATGACCTTGTATAATCTTAGTTTGTTTGCTGAAAACAAAGATCTTGAATCGCGAAAGACAACTGTAGCATTACAATTATACATGTATTATTTCAACACATGAAACAACATAAACTGTTTTAAAATGTAGAAAAAAATTTCATCAGATGTTGAATACTTCTTAAATATTGACTTTTAATAAAGTACCACTACTCTTTCTGACCAGATGCTACAAAGTTACAATTCCTATAATAATAAAAGCCATATAATTTGACTGAAAATAGTAACTTTAGTGCTATGTAAGCAATAAATTGCTTTTCCCTCTTCCATCTTCAATAAAGTGTTACACAGTGCTCTGAGTTTCTTAAATGTTATCAAGATGGAAAATATTCAATAGTATATGTTGAATATTCAAAAAACACTAAGCACAAGGGTCCAGAAAAAGAAAACGATTTTTTGTCAATAGAATAAGTTTTAAATTTTGCCTAGGAGCAGGATATTAACTGTATGTTTGTATTTCCTTTGTACGCAAGTGATCACTGAGACACAACTAACTGCCTAAAATTTAATTTTCCCCTAGAAAAATAAGAGAAACCTAAAATCAAGTTACTGTATGTACAGTGAGTCACTACAACTACTCCCCCATGTCTATTTACTTACTATCTTTTCCTTATGTCTTTGCACCAAAAAAATAATATAACAGAGCCAACATAACTTACTTGACATGGTAGTGAATGAAAAAAAAAATGATGTGTTAGAAAGCCACAGTTGAATTTAAACATTCTGTTTCAAATAAAGGCTTCTGTAAGAAGTCCAATGAAGAGAAGAAATTTAAAGACCACATCAAAGTACAGGGCAATACTCCAAACTGCCCTCTAAAGAGAGGAGACTGATGAAGGAAGCCAATTTTTAGCAGAAGAAACCAGTACCTTTAGTGTGGTTTAACTAGGAAAGCCAGGCTATGCTTTTCCTTTCCTGTAAATTACCTTGACTTTGGGGCATGATCTTAGGACTGCAGTAAAGTTACTGGATGTAAGTCATTGGCTATGGAGACCAAGAATGGGGACTCCAAATGTATAGAAGACAATTTCCCACAGAGAGTAACTCCATACAAGGAAAAACTTGGTTATGGTCCTAGTAAAATTCATACAATGTATAAACTATTGACAAAAAGCAAATCTGGAAAAATAATATGGATAACATTGTTGTTCATAAATATAAATGGAAAGTTACGAAAACACTAAGCTTATGCCCACATTCTAACACAGAGTGCCCTCAGAAAAGCTATCAGGAGGCCCAATCTATTAAAAATAGGAGTATTTACATGAAAAGCATGTGTTACTATGCTATACTTGATTCACATCCTCTGGAAAGAACAAAAATAACAAAGAAAAAATTGAAATATTTAAGATTTCCAAAGCTTAACTTCAACCACCTTGAGAAATTTTCACCTTGAGAAGCATTAAAAGTTCTAAGCAAATCATTCTCCTCTTTTATGTGAGAATGCCTAGCACTATAATTGTCCCAGGATAAACACTGGAAAATGACAGTTTCTTTTTCCTTCCATAAGCTAATGTTTTCTTGCTTTATCAATAGCTTCCTGTCAACACAGAAGATATGTTTTTCATGAACCACACTAGGGGGTAAGAAGAGTATCAGAACAGGAAGAGCATATCTCTACTATCCATTCCTTTCACAAGTGCCACAGGAGGGTGGTTGGGTGGCTCAGTTGGTCAAGCATCTGACGGTTGGGTTTAGCTCAGGTCACGATCTCAGAGTTTGTGAATTCGAGCCTTACTTCAGGGTCTTCTATAGCACCTCAGAGCCTGTGTGGGATTCTCTTTCTCCCTCTCCCTCTGCCCCTCCTCTCTTTCTCTCTCTCTCTCTCTCTCTCTCTCTCTCTCTCAAAAAAAATAAGTAAACTTTAAAAAAAGTGCAATAGAAACAACATAATTGCAGTTTAATCAACCTATGAAAGAGTAAACATAACCATTATCCAGCTCATAATAAAAAACTGAACCAAATTTCCCACAAAATTGACTTTTGATGAACCACAGCAGACAGGAAGGGTGTTATAGAATAGAAAGAGCATGTCTTTACTCGCTTAAAAAATGCCACAGGGGAAAAAAAACAGCAATAATTATAGTTTAACCAAGCTATGAAAGACCAAAATTACAAATATGAACTAGTGTACAAAAACAAATAAAAAGGCTATAACAAATGTTACATAAAAACTGAGTACTAAGCTGTAAGATTTAATCTCAATTCCAATCTGGAATATCTATTTATAAATGTGATTTTAAATGCCTCACCTTTATCCACAAAAGAAGCCAGAGATGTTCATTTCAAAAAGAAAAATGAATTTGCTATCTCGTGATGATCATTACAAGCTGATTTACTATGACACAGAACTAAAAATGAGTTAAGGCTAAGTCTTTGGTTCTAAATAGTTACTGCATATTTTGTGTTATGATGTTTTATAAGTCTATTTAATGGACTGAGATACACGATTTTAAGACACCATTTTACAATATCCTTTTGAATGGAATCATATTTTTAAAAAACAATATTATAAAAAGCAGGCTTTCTGTAAGAAGAAAAAGAGAACAAAGTTAATAAAAAATGACAGCAAAAATGGCTCAGGGCCAAAGACCCATTTGAAACTTATAAAATCTTCCTAAGATCAGATGGACATGTGTTCTCTTATTGCCAGGTGTAAAACTATACACTAACACAAGCTTCTGTTTCCAGTTTTAACTTAAAAGCCAGGTGTTTCTCAAGATATTAAAGGTTCCTATGCATCCTCATAATAAAATTCAATTTTGTTATCACAGCAGGTATCTAGTTCAGTAAAAATGATCAAGTTTACATTCATAAAATGTGTAAAGCACAGGGTCTGCAAATAATTTTGAATCTAGAAATATGACATTATGTAGGAAATACAAAGAAGAAATGTAAATGTCTAGTAATATGGAATTAAACCAGAAAAAAGAATAGAAAATTATACAACATAATGTGAAGATATATACATATATACAAGAGATATACATGTCCTGTTTCAAAGGGACACATGCACCCCAATGTTTATAGCAGCACTATCAAGAGCCAATGTATGGAAAGAACCAAATGTTTATCAACAGATGAATGGATAAAGAAGATGTGAGATATAGATATAGATATAGATACATACAATGGAGAAGTACTCGGCAATAAAAAAAAATGAAATTTTGACATTTGCAACTATGTGGGTGAAACTAGAGAGTATCGTGCTCAGCGAAAGTAGTGTCAGAGAAAGACAAATATCATATGACTTCACTCATATGAGGACTTTAAGACACAGAAGAGAGGAATGTAAGGGAAGGGGAGCAAAAATAATATAGAAATAGGGAGGAGGCAAAACATAAGAGACTCTTAAATACAGAGAACAAACAGGGCTGCCAGAGGAGTTGTGGGAGAGGGGATGAGCGAATGGGTAAGGGGCATTAAAGAATCTACTCCTGAAATCCTTGTTGCACTATCTGCTAACTAACTCGGATATAACTTTAAAAATGAATAAATTAATTAATTAAAAAAGAGGTATCACTGATATAAAAAAACAAAAACTATACAAGAAAACTACATATACCCCTTGTGAAAACAGACATATAAACATATGTAACACTTTTAGCAAACTAAAAAGTAAACTAATCAAACTGTAGAGGTGTGTGTGGGTGTATGTGGGTGTGTGTGCTAATACTTCATGACCAGATGGGGTTCATCTTAGGAATGCAATCTGGGGCTAAGACTTTTCTTACATACAACAAAACTGACACCAAATGTGCAGGTTTTTTCCACCCAAACCAACTGGGTGTCCTACAAAATTCAATTCAATTCTGACATTACCCAGAGTTAGTGTTAGACTCCACAGGTAGAAGGTCTCAGTCTCACAATTTTGCCATCGCTTCAGACACCAGCCACAAATATTGGGTGCTGAGGGTACCCACCCTTCTGTCCAATTTGGCTAAAAATTAGAAAAACTCCTATGCCCTTTTCAGGTTCAAAAATTTGCTAGAATGGCTCACAGAACTCAAGAAAATGCTTTACTTACTAATATCAGTTTATTATAAAGGATACAACTCAGGAACAGCCAAATGAAAGAGATGTATAAGGTAAAATAAGGGAGTGGGGTCAGGAGGAGGAATGGTGTCCACAGATTCCATGCCTTCTCCTGGTACAGTACCCTCCCAGCACCTTGACACGTTCACCAACTTGGAAGCTTTCCAAATCCCATGGTTTATAGGCACGGTTGGTTAAATCATTGGTCGCTGATGATTTCTGTGATCTCTAGTCCCTCCCTCCTCCTCTTCCCAGAAGTAAAGGAGTAGGGTTGAAAGTTGCAACCCTTGGGGAACCTGGGAGCTCAATCGGTTAAGCATCCAACTTAGGCTCAGGTAAGGATCTCAAAGTTCATGAGTTTGAGCCCCACGTTGGGCTTTGTGCTGACAGCATGGAACCTGGAACCTGCTTTGCATTCTGTGTCTCCCTCTCTCTCTCTCTCTCTGCCCCTCTCCAACTCACACTCCCGTCTCTGTCTCTCAACAATGAATGAATATTAAAAAAAATTTTTTTTAAAGTAAGTTGCCACCCTTTAATCACACGGTTGTTTCCATGCCCAACCCCACCCTACTTCCACCCCTTATCCCCCACCCCCCCACCAACATTCATCTAGGAGATATCCAAGGACCCACACAGAGTAACCTAATAAGTATAAACTCAGTTATGATTGAAAGAAGTTTGTTATGAATAACAAAAGATGCTCCTCTCACTCCTATAACCCAAAAAATTCCAAGGGTTTTAGCAGCTCTGTGCCAGGAACCAGGGATGAAGATCAAATATGTATGTTTTATTATACTGCAGTACAACATAGATTCACATTAAAAAAATTAACCACGTATGGGTACCTGAGTGGCTCAGTCGGTTAAGCATCCGACTTTGGCTCAGATCATGATCTCACAGTTCATGGGTTCAAGCCCCGTGTTGGACTCTCTGCTGTCAGAACTGGCTTCAGATCCTCTGTCCCCCTCCCTCAAAAATAAATAAACTTAAAAAATAAAAAATTAGCCATGTAACTCACTACCCATAAATAAATATACAAAATGAAAAACCAATGATTACCTCAACAGATGCACAAAAGAGCAACTGAAAAATTGTAATAACCTTTCAAGCAAAAACTTTCAGCAAACTACAAATAGAAGGGAACTTCCTCAAATTAATAAAGGTTTTCTACTTGAATTAAGTGTATAATATCAGACTTAATGGTAAACAACTGAACAACCAATAGTGTATACCTGTACAGTAAAAAATGCCAAGTACAGCTAAGAGAAACCAATAAAGACCAAACTAAATGGAGAAGCAGGTACATCATTCCCCGGGACAAGACAACTTATTGTTAAGATGTTAATTCTTCCCCAAGTTGACCTATAGATGCAATAAGCTCTCAACCAAAATCCCAGCAGCGTATTTGCAGAAACTGACAGGTTGATTTGACAATTTATAGAGATGCAAAGGATACAGAATAGCCAAAATAATTTTGCAGAAGAAAATAAGTGTACATAATCTACACAACCTGATTTCAGAATGTATTATAAAACTACATTGGTAAGACAGAACAGTATATATTATATTGGTATAAAGACAGACATGAAGATAGATGCAACAGAACAGACATTTATGGCCAACTGATACTTAGTAATTACAAAGGGAAAATAAGTAACTTTACAAGTGGAGAACCTTGGCAAACATCCCATTAACAAACCAATCAAAGTTAGTAATAAATACCAGTGTCACCCCCCAACTGATGCACTGAAGCCATAGTACCTCTTTGGTAGTCATCCTAACAATGTACTATGTCAATCTAATCTTTTTCTTCTTAATGTTTATTTATTTTTGAGAAAGAGAGACAGAGTGCAAGTGGGGGAGGGGCAGAGAGAGTGAGACACAGAATCTGAAGCAGGTTCCAGGCTCTGAGTAGCTCAGCACAGAGCCCAATGCACAGCTCGAACTCATGAACTGTGAGATTATGACATGAGCTGAAGTTGGATGCTTAACTGACTGAGCCACCCAGGCACCCCTACATCAGTCCAATCTTAAAAAAACAAACAAACACACACACACACACACACACACACACACACACACACACACAAACCCAAACTGAGGAGTGTTATACAAAATAACCAATCAGTGTGAAGGTCATAAAAGAAAGAAAAAACAGCCACAAATTAAATAATAATAATAAGATAAAAAAAAAAAGCTAAATGCAACAAGGGATCCTAGATTGGGTCTTGGAACAAAGAAAGAATATCAGTGGCAAAACTGGTAAAATCCAAATAAGTTGTGTACGGTAGCTAATAGATCTGTATCAAGTTTACCTCTTAATTTTAGTCAATGTTAATGTGCTACAGTTATGAAAGATGCTAATGTGAGAAGAAGACGGGTAAACGTATATGGGAAACCTCTATACTATTTTTATAATTATC
The DNA here is from genome assembly GCF_006229205.1 of Suricata suricatta. NCBI lineage: Eukaryota > Metazoa > Chordata > Mammalia > Carnivora > Herpestidae > Suricata > Suricata suricatta. Next base: position 115,679,707 of record NC_043703.1, read on the forward strand.
TCTAAACATTTTTTAATCAACAACAAAAAGACATTAAATGCTACTAAAATGTTCATTTTAAAATAGTCAATTTTATGCCATCTGAATTTCATCTCAATAAAAAATTTACACATTTTAATAATAATAAACTAAATGCACCCGGGTGTAACAGTTCATGGATAAGAGAAAACATAACAGCAGTGATAATAAGGGAGCAGAAGATGGAACTGGGAATTTTCTATTACATCTATTCTACTTGTGAAGTGGCACAGCATTATTTAAAAGTGGACTTAGATTAATTATAAAAGTATGTTGCAAATGCTAAAGCAACCAGTATAAAAATTTTTAAGAAAATATAATTAGTTGTTGAGAGAGGAAAGAAAATGAAATTGTAAGACACTCAATTACAACCAGACAAGGTAGAAAAAGAGAAGATAAAACACAAACAAATGCAACGAATAAGAAAATCACAAATATGTTATCTATTAATCCATCTACAGCAATAGTCACTTTAAGTCTGAATGGTCTAACCACAACAATTAGAAGCAACGGAAAGAGTTGATAAAAAAAACAAGAGCCAACTATCTCTTTCCTACAAGAAACCTACCTTAAATATAAAGTCACAGATAGATTTGAAAAAGTAAAGGGATGGAGAAAGCTATACCATGCTAACATTGATCCAAAGAAAGACAGACTTAACTATATCCTTTTCACACAAAGCAGACTTCAGAACAAAGAAAATTATCAGGAATAAAAAGGGTGTTACATAATTATATATATTCTAAACTTAATGAGGAACCTCTGTAAAAAGAAAATTTAAAGCACATCATCCTTAATAGTGAGAAACTGCATGCTTTCCTGCTAAGATCAGGAAGAGGGCAACATGTGCCCTCCACCACTGGAATTCAACATCACGTTGGAAGTCCTAGCTACAGTAATACGGCAAAAAAGGAAATTACATGTATACATCGGGAATCAAGAACGAAAAATGTCTTTGTTTAAAGATGGCATGATTGTCTATGAAGAAATTTCCAAAGGATCAACAAAAAAAAAGCTCCCAGAACTAGTAAGTGATTACAGAAAGATTACAGGATGGAAGTAAATGTACAAAAGTCAACTGCTTCACTAAATTCCTGCAATGAACAACCAGAATTAGAAACTTACAACATAACACAATTACATTAGCACCCAAAAGAAATACTTAAGGGAGTACCCAGGTGGCTCAGTGGGTTAAGCAGCCCACTCTTGATTTCAACTCAGGTCAAAATCTAATGGTCATGAGATTGAGCTGCACATCAGTCTCCATGCTGGCATGGAGCCTGCTTAAGATTCTCTATCTCTCTATGTCTCTATGTCTCTATGTCTCCCGCCCCCCCACATCTGCCCCTCCTCCACTCGTGGGCTCTCTAAATATATAAATATAATTAATTAATTAATTAAAAAGTAAAATAAAATAAATATGTATAAATCTATCAAAATATGTCCAAAATCTATAGGACGATAATTACAAAATTACAATGAAAGAAATTAAAAAAGATCTAAATAAATGGAGAAAAATCTCATGTTGATTGATAACAAGACTCAATATTAAGATATCAGTTCTTGCCAATTTGACCTATAGATTCAACACAATACCAATAAAATCCCAGCAAGTTACTTTGCAGATACTGATAAGCTAATTCTAAAGTTTATATAGAAAAACAAAAGAATACAGAAGAGTCAACAGAATAATGATGGCAAAAACATTAGAGAACTAATGGCACCCAACCTCATGACTTAGTACAAAGCTACAGTCATTAAGACAGTATAGTACTGGCAAAAGAACAAATGGGAACAGAACGCAGAGTACATAAATAGACTCATACAAATATAGTCAACTAATCTATGACAATAAAACAAACGCAATTCAGTGGAAAAGGGATAGTCATTTCAACAAATGGTGCTAGAACTAGACATCCACATAAAATAAAATGAATCTAGACATAGATTAATACCATTCATAAAAAAAGAATTTGAAGTGGATCGTGGACCTAAATATAAAATGCAAAACTGTAAAATACCAGAAGAGAACATAAGAGAACACCTAGGTGACTCTGGGTTTGGTAAAGACATCTTAGGCAACCATACCAAACGCATGATCCATGAAGAAAACTTGTTAAGTTGAAGTTCATTCACTGAAAATAAAAAATATATTTTTTGTGAAAGCCACTATTAAGAAAATAAGACAGCCCACAGACTGTGGAAAAATCTTTGAAGAACACCTATCTGATAAAAGAACTGGTATCCAAAATATATTTGGGATATACATTTTGGGATATATAACAAAAAACAAACAACCCAATTAAAAAATTAGCAAACTCTCTGAATAGACACCTCCCCAAAGGAGAAGTACAGGTGGTAAATAAACATATGAAAAGATGCTCACCATCATCTCTTATTAGAGAGTTGCGAATTAAAACAACAACTAGACACCATTACAGATCTATTATGGCTAAAATTAAAAAACAAATAAAACAACTGCCGAAATCAAATGCTGGTGAGAATATGGAACAACAAGAACTCTCATTTATTGCTGGTGGGAATGCAAAATGGGACAGCCACTTTGGAAGACAGTTTGGTGGTTTCCTACAAAGCTAAATATAGTCTTACCACATGAACCATCAAGTGCGCTCCTAGGTATTTACCCAAATGAGTTTAAAATCTATGTGCACACAAATGTAGTATAGCAGTTATATTCAGAATTCCCAAAAGTTGGAAGCAACCAAGATGTCCCTCAATAGGGGAATGGAAAACAAACTGTGGTGCATCCATACAATGGAATATTATGCAAGAATCAAGAAAAATGAGCTATCGTGCCATAAGAAAAGACAGAAAGGAACCTTAAATACATACTGCTAGGTGAAAAACCCAGTCTGAAAAGCTACAGTGTGTACACTGTATGATTCTAACCGTATGACATTTTGGAAAAAGCACGACTAATGAGGAAATATAAAGATCACTGGTTGTCAGAGGTCCAAGGGTGGGGAAAGGAGTAAATAGTTGTGAAGAATAGGGGATTTTTAGCCTGGTGAAACTATTCTGTATGATAGTTCAGTGATGAATACATGGCATCATGCATTTCTCAAAACCTACAGAACTTTACAACATTAATAATAAACCCTAGTGTAAATTATAAACTTTGGTTAATGATACATTATGTTGTCACCAAATGACAAGAATAATAATATATTATATTATATATATTATATTTTCACAAACAGCTGATTTCCTTCTTTCTCATAGCTGAATACTACTTCATTCTATACATAGAGATACAAAGCTACTAATACACGGACACACACCTCTCACGTCTTCTTCATCCAGTCATTCAGACAGCTTGTTTTCCTGTCTTGACTACTGTAAATAATGCTGCAATAAACATAGGAGTGCAAATATCTTTTCAATATCCTGTTTTCATTATCCTTTGATAAATCCGCCCATTTGCAACAACATGGATGGACTTTGACGGCATTACACTAAGCAAGTTAAGTTAGGCAGAGAAAGACAAATACGGTACGATATGACTTATATGTGGAATCTAAAAAAGCCAAATGCATAAAAAACAGAGAGTAGAATGGCGGTTATCAGGGGCTGGGCAGTAGAATAATTGTGGAGATGTTGTTGAAGAGTACAAATTTGCAACCAGTAGACAAAGAAGCCCTCGAGCACAGCATAGTGATGAGGGTCAAAAATACTGTATTATAAACTTCACAGCTGCTAGGAGCTATGATCTTTAAGTTCTCACCATAAAAAAAATGATAATTATGTGACATGAGAGAGGTGTTAGCTAACCATATGGTGGTAATCATGCTCATATATATATGTACATATATATATATATATATCTCAACACCATTTAAATGTACAGCACAAACTTAAACAATGTTATATGTCAATATTATATCTCAATTTAAAAAAACATATAGTATTGGTTATCAATTCTAACAAATATAACTCACTATTGCAAGATAATACAAGGAAAATTGCTAGGAAGAAAAAAGGCATATAGGAACTGTCTGTTCAATTTTTCTTTAACCTTAAACTTTTCTTAAAAAATATAATCTATTAATTTAGGAAAAAAGCCAAGAAGAACTTCTAAAATAACAAATATTAGGGAGACATATTTATATATTTAAAAAATGCCTAAGTAGGGGAGCCTGGGTGGCTCAGTCGGTTAAGCGTCCGGCTTCGGCTCAGGTCATGATCTCACAGTTTGTGGGTTTGAGCCCTGCGTCAGGCTCTGTGCTGACAGCTAGCTCAGAGCCTGGAGCCTGCTTCAGATTCTGTGTGTCCCTCTCTCTCTGACCCTCCCCTGCTCACGCTGTCTCTCTCTGTCTCTCAAAAAAAATAAAAAACATTTAAAAAAATGCCTAAGTAAAATTGCATTTTATGAACCTTCTCGAAAACTCAGGAGTTAGAAATGCAACTAAGCTTGATTCAAAATAAATTACTCATGACTGGGAAACTTGGCTACGAATGGAAGAACACCAATTATTTTAAAGTTTAATTAGCGCTAAATAACTTATCACTCATTGATAAGACAACATGAAACTTCTATAATTAGCAAAAGCTTGATATTACATAAAATTATGATATATAAAAAACTTCATTTTATATAAAGAGAACAACTAATTATAACCAGATCTCACCCCTCCCAACAAAAGATAAGAATAAAAGAGATGAAAAGAAAAGGGATATAAGAGCATTCATTTCTTTGTCCTCCATTAGGAGACTCATCAGACATTTAAAAAGAGGTAAGAATCAAAAGACAGGTTGAGGGCACACTGTGAATGCCAGGGTAAACTCCCACAGCACTGAGGACGTATCTCTATTAAAGCACCTATCATTGGGGCGCCAAGTGGCTCAGTCAGTTAAGCATCCAACTCCGGCACAGGTCATGATCTCACGGTTCATGGGTTCAAGGCCCGCATCAAGCTCTCTGCTGTCAGCACAGAGCCCGCTTCATATCCCCTTCTCTCTTTGACCCTCCTCTATTCATTCTCTCTCCCTCTCACAATAAATACTTAAATTTCAAAAAAAGCATTTATTATTTAATATTATAACTAGATCTAATCTCCTTTACTAGACTGAAATATATATAAACCCTTAGAAGACAGAGGCTGTAAACTGGTTGATCTTTGTGTTGAGTACATAGTTGCCCTCAATAAATACTGAATTGAACGGAAAAACTTCCAAAAGTATGACTGCTACAGCATGAAAAAGAACTATAAAGCTAAACTTCCATTCACGAGAGGAGTATGAGTAAAAGAATACTTTTTTCTTTTTTATTCTTTAATTATTATTATTATTATTATTATTATTATTATTATTATTAAAGTACAAGACCACATTTGTGGGCAGAAGAAAACAAACAAGGAACTGAAAATATAAGTAAAAGAAGAGATCACTTGAAACATTTTAAAGAAATTAGGATGAAGCAGGATCAAAAAAAAGCTTATATTAAGGAAGCCAGGTACTTTTTTTTCCCTCTGAAATTTGCAACGGAGGGTGAGGATGTAGGGGAAATTTGAAACAGAAGAAAAAACATTTGAGAAAATTATCCTAATGGCCTAGATCTCTACCTAGTGATCTTCTTTTCTAGGCAAAAGATCATCTGCTCAAAAGAAAAATAGAAGTAAAGTTGTAGGATTGAGCAACATGAGAAGAGTTGAGAATGGAAACCAGAACTTATGAGATAATTATAATCATTCGTAAGTAGCCCTGAATGTTTAGGTGAGTTCAGGTAGCATGATTACAATGGATAAAATGTGGATAATCATATTACTTTTTCCAGGAATGAATTCTCAATAGCAGCATTTTTTTCCTGTTAATGGATTTTACTGCCTATCTCTCTTGCTTGTTCAGTAAAACCATCACACTTCATGTGAGAAAGAGAACAACAATGAACACAGTGGCTGACAGTTAACAGAATATTCTCTCACTAACATGACAACAGACCAACCATGCTGACAGCCCACATGCCCAGCAATTAATTAAAATCTTATCAAATACCTCGTTGTTACTTCAGAACCCATTTGCCATAACAGACTGCTTAGACAGCACAGCCGTCTGATACGAACTTTAATTCCTAACACTTAGTAACTTCATGCTAAATGTGTCTTTGATTATAAATACCATACATAATTCCTACACAGACCATTGACTTCTGCTAACATATCCAAGACATACAAACTGAAATGAGCCCCAGATTCAAAAGAAGCAGGCTGAGACTGAACAGCAGCCTGAGATCAAAATTAAGCATTCTTCCTCCTCACTCAATATCCTCGGATCTGGATTAAATTAATCAGAGCCATCACTGTACGAAAATGACAGCTTCTGGAAGAGGGTGACAAACATTTTTGTGAGACCAAAGATCTGGCTTTAACGTGAGTCTTCCGCGGGGTGGGGGGTGGAGGAGGAGAGAAGCAGGAAGAAAGAAAAGAGTCAGGGTTAACTTGTGTACAGACAGATGGATTTTTTTAAAGTACTTTCTTTTCCACCAGGGAATATCAATAGCCTTTTAAGCAGTCTCGCATTTAAATGTGTGTTCTGACAGTCATGTCAGAGCCTGGGTAAAAGCCTTTTCATGGAAATCATTAAAACGAAAAGATCCAGACAAGAGGCCTGTTTTTTTCCAGGGAGTGAGGGTGGAACAGAAAAATGTCATTTTTTAAAAAATGGCAGTGCCTTAAACACTGATGGGATAGATGAAACACCTTCCTTCCCCTCCTACCCTTCCCCTGCCCACCACCCCACCCCCAGCACCTAAAAATTTTTACCTGCCGCTATCTAGAACACTCTATTAGAAACAGTCAAGGAACCCTGGGGGTAAGGTGAGGAGTGAAGAGAAAAAGCAGAAAAAGCCTACAAGCGCAAGCACACCTCAGCCTGTGATTCAAAGCAGAAGGGACCAGAGCAATCCCAGAAGTATTCCAAGGGAGCTGCCCCTCCTGGGTCTCCCGTTCCCCATGTGTAACTCACAGAGTCTCACGGCTCCCTACTTTAAAGTGCTGAATCATTTCTGCAAGTAATGTGTACCTATCTGCTGGTGAGGAATCACAGTCATTCCTTGCTTCAACAATCATTTCCTTGCTCCCCACTGTCAGGCCCTGGAGCAATGCTGACGGACTCTCCCTAGGAAAACTTGAGGTTGAGCCAGCCAGCCACGAAGGTCACTTGGTATCTTGGCTCACACACTGGCCCTCTGCAAAAGATGTTTTTTGTTCCTGAAAGACCACAGAGATACTGGTATTTCCCTTACCCAAGTTAACAACTTTTCAAGGACTTCCCCCACCCACCACATTTTTCCTTTACGGTCCTGGAGTTTGTTTTTTGTTGTTGTTGTTGTTGTTGTTGTTGCTGTTTTCTTCTTAATATCAAGACTAGATGTGTTAGAATGTTTTCTCATTTACATGTTCCACCAAAGTAGTTTCTGAACAATCATGAACTATGCCAGAAAAAAAAAAACTATCTTAGATTTATTAGTCCCTGGTCACTTGATGCTGATGGAAGTTTCTGTCACACTGATCTTCTGGAGTCCCCAAATGATTTAGTGGCTCTAACTACCTAAGGAAGAAGAATACAAAACCCAAAGTAAGTGTTATTGAAATAAGTCTCACAGATGCATGGAGATTTCCTCCTGAGAGTTAGTGTTATTCACAGCCTTAAACCAAATAGAAAAAAAAAATCTGTGAACAAAATCTGATTTCAGGTCCTTCAAAAATACTTTTCAAATTTTTCCTTTCCTCTTAAAATGAGGAAAGCCATATAATTTTTTGAGTCTAAAAAACAAACAATTACAAAAAGGAATCCTGTAATAACAATAAAAATGTCTGTGTGTGCTCTTTATGCACCAGCTACTATCCTAAGCACATCATCTGAATATTTTATTTAAATCACAAATAACTATAAAGTAGCTACTTTTGTTATTCCCACTCTAGACAAGAGTAATCTAAAGCGTGGGTTGGGGGGGGGGACGCTTTAAGTGACCACAGGTCACAAACCTCAGAGAGTGGCAGAACCAAGATGTGAAGGCCAAAATAACAACAGTGGTGATACCCTCAGTCACTGCAAGTGTCTTCTCAAGTGCATGGTAAGTACACTCTCTTACTGATCATATCACAGTACCTATTATATTTAAATTATTTAGTTCCAAGTCTGGTCTATATTATACCAAAAAGTGAGAGACTTCATTAAGACATTCCTGGCCAGGGGTGCCTGGGTAGCTCAATGGATTAAGCGTCAGACTCTAGATCTTAGCTCAGGTAATGATCTCACAGTTCATGAGTTCAAGCCCTGCATCAGGCCATGAGCTGATGGGGCAGAGCCTGCTTGGGATTCTGTCTCTCGTCTGTGTCCCTCACCTGCTGGTGCACTCGCTCACGCTCTCTCTCTCAAAGTAAATAAATAAACTTTAAAAAAAAAAAAACTAAAGTAAAATAAAATAAAACATTCCTGGCCAAAAAGAAAGAAAAGAAAAAGTCTTTCTCATCAATAAAATTTTCACATTTCACACAAATTAATTCTTCAAAATTATTAATCATTTACTCAATTTCTTGAAAACTTACAACTCAACAACCAAAATAGTGAAAGCCCCCTGTACTTGAATTCAATGGTGTGCGCACAAAAATATAAGCATCTCTCATGCACATAAGCAGCTCATAAAATCTGAAGGCAAAACATCACCTACTAAGGTCACAAGTAAGAACCTCTAACTTGGGGGGACGAACTCTAAAACCCCAGTGAGAAGGCGTGCCAGTCAGCTGGCACTGTGAAGAGACCTGGTGGAAGGCTTCCCGCCACCCAGTCCAGCTTTTCCCGTTCTTGTCTTGATTACGTAACTGTCCTCTTAGCCCAGAGGAAAAGCCTTTTGTAAGTTTTCACTACAGTTCGCACTATATCATGTTAACTTGTCTCAAAGATAAAAAGAACTAAGCAGCTTTCTTTGCATTCTAAGGCCACAAAAAGCCTGCAATTAAGAAGAAACTTTTATTCTCTCTGCTGTTGTTGTTCAATGGCAGGGATCACTTCATGGCATTTCATGAAAGATCAGACTGGCACACATGCATTAAAGCCTGGTTCAGAAACTGATGCACCCCAGGCAAACAATTCTTAGGAAGCTTTATTTATATGTCCTCGAAATCCCTTTAAACCTAGTTTCTTCATTCAGTCCTCAGAAAAGATGAAACCACAGTTAAAGAAAATATTATTATAACAAAAACTTCACTGCCATTGAATAAATTTTATAGTTTTGTAAATTCTTTTCCCTTAACCCCGTATCACTAAAAATGATAATCCTGATATTTATGACATATCATAGAATATGTGAATAACAACTCAGAACCTATTGTAAGGACTTGAGATGAAAACTGAAAATACAAAGCTATACTGTATTTACCATACATATAATGCCCTCTGCAGGCCGTCAGTGGAATGACTCAGAAAGAGACCTAAAAAAAGAGTTCTCCAAAAAGTTCAGTTATTATACATAATAAAATTTTATTTTCTAGATAGGTCACTAGTAATTGCTCTCATTTTCAGCCAAACAAACTTTGAACAAAATATTCTACATGCTTCCAACTCTTTAGGCGAAATCTTTCTCAGGTCCAATGAGATCATTTACCAAATTTATTTAAATTCAATTTCCTATAAAGATAAGTGGATCTATTTATCTACCACTATATACACCTGCCATATGTATATATACACACACACACTGCTGGGTAGGTCTATGGATTAAACATTATAAAACTATTCCATATTAGCAAAACCTTCTATCCATTCCCTTTTCATAAGAAATTATATATTAATGAGGATTCTATAAGTTTCAGAAGATAATCACTTCCAAGAAATATAAATAGTGTCCATTCACTATCTTTCTAACCTAATGTTACCAAGATTTACTCTAACACATATTCTAAGTGTCAAACTTAACAAAAGCATCCTCATGGCTAATGCATATAACACAACAAACAAGAAACTGATTTCAGTGAAATCATTTTTTCATGGGCATTTTAAAAATATTGCCATTCTTAAAACTGCATTAAAGAAAGACAGTGAACACAGACTATAAAATTTAAAAAAGCTATTTCCCAGATATGGTTAAATTGGAACTAAACCTAACTCTAAACCTCAAGTTCTTTTGCCAAATAATTAGGACAACCTTGCCTCTTATAACTTACTGAAGATACAACTATACCTATCCAATTTTTAAAGATCAGCTAAGTTTTACAAACTCTCTCCTCAAGAAGTATCATTTTTATAAATACTGTACAATGCTCCATCCAAATCTCTGGGTTAATGTTTGGAAAAATATATGTTACACTCTAGAGTCCAGACAGACACTTCCTGATCTATAAATAGGAAAAAATCCTTTTTGATGAGGTTTACATGGTAAAAGGGCAATTAACAACATGACAAATCTTCTAAGTTCAGAAAAATTTTTATATAAATAACTTTTCTAAGATTCTGGGAAACATATTGAATCAATTAATTGCCCATGTGTTAGTATCACTTATATGCATAATCTAAAAACAAAGTCAAATTCAAGGAGCAGAGAATAGAAAAGTAGCTGCCAGAAGATGGAAGGAAGGGGATGAGCAAAACAGGGAGAGGGTATTAAAAAGGTGTAAATTTTAATTTATAAGGTTAATTTTTGAGGATCCAATTTATAACATGATGATTATGCAAACTATATTGTATAATTGTATAATTGTATAATTGTAACTTGCTTAAAAAATATAATTTAAATGTTCCCAACAACCAAAAACCAGTACGTACATGAGGTGATGGGTGTGTTCATTAATTCGATAGGGGAAATAGAATTCACAAAGTATACGTATATCAAATCATCACACTGTACACTTAAGTAGCTCATAATTTTATTTATCAATTATGCCTCAATAAGGCTGAAAAATGCCCATTGTAAAGAAAAGAGGGGTATATATGTTTAAAAAACAAAGAGCCAGCAAATGATCCCAATTTAAAGTGGAAAAAAAAGACATTAAGGAAATTATCAAAAATGAGTCAAAATGAATGGAATACTGTTTGAAGGAATGATCATTCCATATAAATTCAGCAAATATGAAAGATCATCTTCAAAAATAAGTTTAAATGAATTAAACAATGCTATTTAGATCAGAATGCACAGTACTAAATAAAGGAAAACAGAAGACAATATACAAGAATCTAACAATTCTATCCCTGAACTCTTAGCATTATGGGTCTCAAAATGGAGTATTAATATTTAGTACATAAAGACCCAAAGCTTTAAGGAACTTTAAAAACCCTTAGGAACTTAATAAGGTACTCAGTACCATCACAAAGAAGATATTAAAGGGATGCAGGTATAAAAAGGAGATTACAGGGACAAACAATAAAGCTTAGCAAGATTTCCAGATACTAAAGATAATTAAATTTCAGAAAGCCTTTCGTGTGAGGGGTGAAAAATCGTCGGTCTTGGAAATCAGTGAATAGTTTATTAAACTAACTAAAAGACCTATGTATGCCTTAACGTTAATGATCAGCAGTAGCCTAATTGTTCTTCCTATATTCAACTCCATCCCTCCGCCCCAAAAGAGCCACATAGGCACATAAGCACTACTGAAACAAAGATTCTTTATAATTTCTTTTATTGCATGCTCATACACACACAGTAGCCATGAGATTTCAACTCACTTTCCCTGCACGCTAATATTTCAGCAATGAATGTCAAAGCTGAAAGAAATTTTTAAAAACTAAATTCAAAGAAAAAGGATACTCGATTAATTGTGCTATAGAAAACCACAGGAGACCATTGCTCTTGTCCACCAATAACAACAATGAAAATACATACCAAAAGGTAAATATATTTCTTATTACAAAAGAGGTATGAATGGAACAAAAATCTAAATGAACAAAGTACCAGAAGGAAATAAGCCCTTCTCAATGTTAGCAGAAAATGACATCTACTATCCTTACTGGGGACAGCTGTCAAATCTGGGTCACAGGTGAAAGGAGGAATCATCCTACCATAGATTTTTTTTTTTTAATGTTGGAACAAGGAGAAACGAGTCAAATTTTTAATACTAACCTTTGAGCTGGTATGGAAGACTAAAATGTAGAGATATGCAAACACAAACCGAGTTAGCCTGACTTTCCAATCACCACCCCCCACCCAAAATCCTCCTCTGCTCACAGGTCCATAACCAAGTAAGCAACCTATGGGAAGACAGAAATGGTATTGGAAAACAAAGGGATTGCTACAGATTTCTACAGCCTTAAGTGGTTAGTTCTCAAAACCCTGTTGGAAGAGCAAAGGAATCAAAAATTGAGACATTAAAGGAAGCAAAAGAATGTAACTCATAATCAGGAGAACTTAACAGCAATAGAAGTAGACCCACAGATGACCTCGTTGTCCAAATGAGCAAACAAAACCTTGAAAATGATTACTATAAATATGTAAAAAAATTTATGAAACTGGAAGAAATGAGAGAGATCATGTAGACGATTTCAGCAGAGAAATAAAAATTCAAAAATGAATCAAACAGAAATTCTAGTACTGAAAAATACAGTACCTGAAATGAGGATTTATTGGATGTCCTTAGAAGCAGACTAAATAAACCAGAGGAAAGTACTCATGAAATCAAACTATGAAAGTACAGAAAAAAGTACCATAGATCAATGAGTCCATATCTCACAGTCTGACAGATGTATAGTTGGATTCTTAGAAGGAAAAGAGACACAATATAGGGCAAATATATATATTTTTTTTTCAAGAGATATGAATAAGAATTCCCCCAAACTAATGAAAGATTTCAGACCAGAGACCAAGAAGCTCAGTAAACTCCAAGAAGGCTAAAATCTGATACACATGCAGCCCACAAACCCTCACCTGTAAACTGTACAACTCAACAGTAAAAAAAAAAAAAATTAAGATCAGCTAGAAAAATGACAAGCCTGACATTCAGGCAAAGAACAAATAGAATACAAAGAACCTCTATTATCAGAAACAATGGAAGAGAAAACAATGGAATGACATGTTTAAGTGCTGAAGAAAAAATACATTAACCTAGAATTATAATAGTAAAACAAAGAGTATTATATATTTATTAAGTAATAAATATGGAGATTGCAGGGATGCAAAAAAATCCAAGGAATGTTAAATGAGAATGTAGAACAAAACAGCACACATAAACTCTTACTGTTATGTAAAAACAAAGAATATATAATGGGATCAGAAAGGATCATAAAATCTGAAAAAGGAAAATGTTTTGTCATTTTTTCATATTTTACTATAAATTACTTAAAATGAAATGAAATATGAATCCTGAGATATAGATATATATATATTATATCCTGAAATCCTAACATTGCAAAACACCTAAAAATGCTAGATTAAAATAAAGCATATTCTTTCAATTTTGTATTGAAACAAATATTAAGCTTAAGCTTGTGTGGAAGTGAAAAAAATTTTAAACGGGCCAAGAATGACAGCAAGGAGGAAAGATATCTTAATAACCTAAAACATGAGTCAGAAAAACTTGGTCCATAAGCCAAATCCAGCTTACAGTTGTAAGCTAAGAACACTGTTTTAATTTTTAAATAGTTGAAAAGAAAAAAGGAAAACCTTAACAAATGGAATTCCATGAAAGTCAAATTGCAGTGTCAATAAAGTTTTTTCAAACAGCCACTCGTCATTTAAGAACTGTCTACAACCGCTTTCATATCACAACAGCAGAGCTGAGTAGTTGCAATGAACACCGTATGACCTGCAAAATCTACAATATTTTCTATCTGGCCCTTTACAGAAATGGTTTGCCAACACTTGGCCTACAATTGCATTTTTAATGAATACACAAGGGGGACAAGAAATAAGGCCTTTGGCTCATGCAGGGCAAGGAATCAAAGTGGAGATGCAGTAAAAAGGCAGTAACAACAAAGGGCTAGACACATAATAAAAACTGAACTAGAGAAACACATAACCCACAAAAGCACATGGCATAGACACAAGCCTGCTTCCACAATGACTCTTCATGAAGAGGGGAGCAGGACAGGGGACAGGGGATAAGAAGGCATGTCACCCTAAGCATCTGTGGCCACTGAACAGCCTGCATATGCATCTGGGACTCAAAAAATACCAAGTTGAAAATTTAGTTTAAATTGGACTCATATGATCAGTGTCCCCCACCCCACAAGCACCTAACTGAAACCACTACAACTTCTCTCAGAAAGACTCCAGACCCCATAAATACAGTTCCAAAGAAACGGAGTCAGCACTAACCACAACAAATCACAATAGAAATTCTAATAATGGAGAGCTAGGTTACTCAAACCAACATTCCCGCTTAAAACAAGCAAGCTGTTAGATAAAATGTTAAAAACATCACGTCAAACGCACCAAAATGCTTAAGCTACTGTCAAACCACAGAGACAAATTCCTGGAGAAAACTTACACTCAAAGAAGTAAGAACACTATAGCACCAAAGTTACCTGTGAACTGAGGGCATTGCCAGTTACAATTTCACAAACTTCAAATTTGGGCTTGTTTTAGAACCCTGAAAGAGTGAGGAGGGCAGAAGTGAAGGCTCAAGCTCACAAACCTGAGGAACCCAGGCCTGGATGGACCACATGAGTTTGGTTTAAGAAAAGTCCCGTATTAGCAGTGCTCCAAGGTACCTGACAGAAATAAACAAAATAACTTGGGAGAAAGAAGCTTTCATCCTAGGCCTCAAGGGATACTAGCCAGGTCAGAGACAAAGAAAACCAGGCACAAAAGAAAATCAAGATCCATGAGTGTAGACAAAAAGAAAAATACTCATAAAGACTTCAGGTCTTATGTGAAAGGCAAAGATATTACAAGTATTCCTACTCTGCTTAAAAAAATAAAATTATTGAAAATACCAGCCAGAAATAGGAAACAAGTGACGGACAGAGAGAGGGAGAGAAAAATAAAGGGGGGGAGAGTATAGATTTAGGGAAACAATGGAAATTATAAAAGAAAAAAACTGAAATTCAAAATTTTATGAATATTATTAATAGATGGAACACAGCAGAAAAAAATTAAGTGGAAAATAGATCAGAAATTATACAGAATGAAAACAGAGAAATGATTTTAAAAAAAATAATAGAGAGCAGAAAAATAACAAGCAGTTTAGTATGAAATTAATCTAATATACATTTAACTAAAGTTCCATAAATAGAATGCAGAGAGATTGAGGCAAAAGCAAAATTTAAAGAATGAATGACTGAGAATTTTCTGGAATTTATTAAAGACAGCAATCCACAGATTTAAGATATACAATAAACTCCAATAGTACAAATTTTTTTTTTAAAAAAACTACTTACAAATAGAATCACAATGAGGCTGCTGAAAACCAAAGACATGGAGAAAAGTTTTAAATCACAAGGCGGGGGAAGGGATACATTAAATACAAAATGGCACCCAGACTGACAGCTAACTTAAAACCATGAAAAACAGAAGCTAGAAGACAGTGAAATAATATATAATATACTGAAGAAAATAACTGCAAGCCCAGAATTACATACCTACTTTTAAGAACAAGGATGAAATTTAAAAAAAAAAAAAAACTTCAAGCCAAACAGAGGGAAAAACTGAAAATGTTAGTTAAAGACAGGCTTCTATCAATGAAAATTGTAAAGGACAAAGTTCAGGCATAAGAGAAATAATCTCAAATGGAAAGCCTGAGATCAAGGTAAAGAAGGAATAAAGAGCTAAAACTGGCAAATATAAACTAGCATTGATTGTTTGTAATAATAATGTCTAGTAGGATTAAAAAGAAAATGAAGTATCAAGGCTCCTGGGTGGCTGAGTTGGTTGAGTGGCCAACTTTGGCTCAGGTCATGATCTCATGGTTCATGGGCTCAAGTGCCACATCGGGCTCCGTGCTGGCAGCTCAGAGCCTGGAGACTGCATTGGATTCTGTGTCTCCCTCTCTCTCTGCCCCTCTGCTGCTTGTGCTCTGTGTCTCTGTCTCTCAGAACTGAATAAACATTAAAAATTAAAAAAAAAAAGAAAATGAAGTCTAAAATAATATCACAAATCAGGTGGGAGATGAATGGAATTTAGATAATGAGAGAAAATATTTTGACTAACTTTTCTAAGTTAGGGGTGTTTCTAGGCTAACCACACAAAGAATATAAAGTGTATTTAATTCTCAAAAGAGGAAAGGGGGTTTGAGAGACAGGGGATGAAATAATTTTTAAAAACTCAAGTTCAGATGATAGATGAAAATTCAAATGCCATCAGTAGCAGATTAAATGTAGATTGAATGCCCCATTAGTAAATGCTGATAAATAATATGCTATTTATAGGGACACATCTAAACATTTATTTTCCAAAAAAAAAACATGAAAATAAATATTGCACCATGAAAATACTACTAACAACAATAAAAGCTAATATTTTTTAAACATTATACAAAGCCATTATATATATCTCATATGCCAAATCTTATATACGAAACCATACTATACTACTTTAAAGGTCATAAAACCTGCCATCTTCCAAGGTCCATCTTCAGCTGAATGATGAAGTACATCCTACTTATTACTTTTCTAGAGCAATGAAAATAAAAGAACTACCAAGAAATAGATGATTCGTAGCAACACAGTGTTGAGTATAAAATCCAAGCCCAAGATGTTACCTTTTTTATCAAGACCAAATAATAAGGAAAACTAAGTAATATATTATCTGTGGTTACACACATTACTACAAAACCCAGAAGTAAATGATATCCACAAAATGTAGCATTACTGGTTATCTCTGATGGAGGAGGAAACAGAGATTTAATGAAGTAGAGCAACTCAAAGGGCTTCAAAGTTGTTGATATCTACCTTAACCTGGAGAACAGTGCAAAGATGTTTATCTAATTTTTATGCTTTATAATTTACATATATTATATATTTGACTGCATTAACTAATAACAAATGAAAAGTATAAAAACTAAATATCTCCAATAATCCGTTTATAAATACGATGCCAATGTAGTGAACAAATAAATATATGTGCTTGTATGTCCTTAAAAAATAAAATGTATTAAAATGTTAACATCTTCCTGATGACACATCACTAATGACATATATTACTTCACTGAACCTCTTAGCAGTTTCTAAGTTCTCTAAAATGAACATCTATTACTTTTATAATCACGAAAAAAAGTTCATTTCCATAAAATTAAAAATAGAAACAACAACTCAAGGCAAATGTTTGGAAAACTTTCTGCCTTAGTGTTCACTAGAATTTCAACAGATTCTAATTTTAAAAATATGGTTGCAATTTAAACAACAACACTTTTATGTTTTACATAAGGAAAGTCCCCAATAATATAGCCCTTAGGGAACTTTAAAAAATAGTGGGATACTGAAATGGCCACAGTGTTCTCAGGCCAAGAGCACCATCAAAACCAAAGATATGGGTAACAAACTATTCCAAATATCCACAACTGAAATTGGACTTAGAAAAATGCATTCTCAACTTTTAGTTCTGTTTATGATAAACCAAAAACATATTGTGTGAATTGATAATTAACTGTCCAAAGACAGATCATGTCCATGCAAGACCGCAAAGGTCAACAAACAGGTAGGCAACTTAAGTCAGGTAAAGTATTCTCAAAAGATAAAAGGTGAAGTAGAAGTTACAATCAGGTCTTCTTTCTCTCTATTCCCTGGATTTTATACTCTCACAGTTATGGGAGGGGATGATATCACAGAATCAATCATTTTAGTGTCGTGAGGAGGAGAGTGGGTCTGAGATAAGGCAGGTAAAGGAAAAGCACATTAAGTGTAAAGAATAAGAAGGTTAAAATGCAAATAGAATACAAAGTCAACTGTGGGAGAAAACGGAGCCTGAAGGTTTAGAACTAGAATCTACCATTAAAAAATCTAAAAGGTCGGTTAACTTCTTACCAAGTATTTAGCAAGTATACACAGAATTGCTGATCCTGCTGGCCATTCTCATAATTTCAGTTTATTCTAGGAGGTAACCATTCAGGTGATGGTCTCAAATTCTTCATTTGTAAAATAGAAATAATTATAGTACTTACCTCAAGGGTGTGCTGTAAGAATTAAATGAGCTAACACAAGTAAGGAGCTTAGAACAATGCATGACAAAGGATGAATACCGAAAATTGGGTTGGTAGCTATGGCAGCAGTAATGGTGAGGATGGTTGTAATAATGAAATGAATGTCAAAAGAGAGAGAGAGATGGGGATGGATATCTAGATCTCTAATTGGGAACACTCACTAGTTTGTACAGCTACCAAGAAAGAAAGAAAAGAGATATTTCTCAGGTTTCCAGTAAAAATTAATTTGAGTTTAATTTTGGATATTTTGAGCATCAGGTGTCATTTTGAGTTTCATCAAAGTGAAGCTGCCCTGTTAGTAGTCAAAAAATAGGAGTGCAGTTCAAGTGAGAGTTCAGAACAGATGAAAGTGTTTGGGAGTCAACAATACATGGATGGCAGCTGGAGTCCTAAGAATTTTCATATTTCCTTAGGCAGAAAACTTAAGAGTAGAGACAAACAAAAATAAATGGCCAAGGACTAAACCTCGACAAACAGATCAAAGCAGGCTATAGAGTCTTTTGGGGGAGGAAGAATATGTGCTGCCTTAAAAAAGAAAAAAAGTTCTTAAAACCACCAGCCAATCAAGAAGATAATGGAAAGATGAAAAAGGTACTAAAAGGGAAGAATAAAAAACATGGCAACCAGAGAAGGGGCTGCGGGGGCCGGGGGAGAGATACAAAGATGAGGACAGAGATAGAGATGGAGGGATGAAGGAAGGCCACTTCTGCCCATAACTCTTATTTTCACTCAACTGCCTAATCCCTTACCAAAAGCATCTTTTTAATCCTGCCATCTTTCCTACCAATATTTCCTATATAACATTCAAATTGTACCATACTCTCTGAGACATATATGGCTAATCCAGAGCAGTAACATAAGTAGGACACAAGCAATTTACCAGATGCGAAATTTTTAGATACTAACGAGGATCAAGACACTGTGCAAGAAGCCAGAGATGAAATGAGATACAGGAGGCTAATAATTCATTTAAAGAATTTTAAAACTTCAGTGCAGATTAGTCAAGGCAAACAGATAAAAAAAAAAAATAAGGTTCAATTAAAATCATGTGAAGACTACCAAATTAATGATCAATGAGTAAATGCTATACACATTCAAATGAAAAATAAATGCTATATAGACTGGAGTGACTGAGAAGCAAAACTAATAAGAGTGGTGGGCTGGGGGCGGGTTGTGAATAGAATCAGAAATGCTGAATTTCTCATCCTGGGTATGCTCCTGAATTTCTTTGTAATCCTCCAGTCCAATTCTAAATCTATTAAATGTAGATAATAATACCAACAGCTACACCATATTAAGTTTCTTCTAAGAATCAAGTGAGATGATGCATATAAAAGTATTTTGCCAATTGTTAATAATGTAAAAAAATTAACTGATAAAAATGAAGTAAACCTCATTTCTCCCTACTCTTCCAACCAAGTAGAACTGAAAATTCTGGACATTGTGTATAAAGTAGACATAAGATTCAGAGAGGTAGAGAAAAGGAGAAACACTGACTAGGGACTCAGAAACCGAGGAACATCAGGTGATGAGTGGCCTAGTGAATCGTTGCTGTTTCCCTTTTTGACCTCTTATATCCCAGAGTAGGTAATAGGACTAACATCCAGGTAAAGCCAACAAAAGCAGACAAGGCCAAAGAAAAACCCCTTCTCTCTAGTCGAAAGACGAGGAAAGAGGCAACCAACCCAGCAGTACAGCAAACTTTTACACAGTAACCATCCCACTCCAGCCAAACATCATACGGAAATAAGGTAAACCCCACCACTACCCCATCAGAAAAGGCTGAGTGGGGACCCTATATTTCTACCCTCATCAGGCAGCTAACAAGGCCCCTCAACATGGTATCAGTGGAGGTCATGTGGGGATCCTGGATTCCAACCCCCCAAAAGTAGTAGTGAGACCATGGTAGTGTGAGAGAAGGCCCAGTGGGAAGTCAGATTCAAGAAGCTGAGTCAACTTCAAACAAGATAAAGCCAAAGAAATCTATCCCAAGACCCATCATAATTAAACTTCTGAAAACTAAAGACAATGAAAAAAGTGTTCAAAGCACCCAGAGGAAAATGATATCTTACTTATGGGGGGAGGGGGAGGATTTTAAACAATAGTAGCTATTTCATCAGAAGCTATGGTAAACCAAAGCAAATGACACAATATCTTTCAAGCACTAGAAGAAAAGAACTGTCAACCCCAAATTTTGTATCCAGCAAAATTATCCTTTTTACGGGAAATAAGACATATCTTAGATATCTTCATTAGAATGTCTCAAGACATCCAAGATGAAGGAAAACTAAAAGAATTTGTTACCCACAGATGTACCCTAAAGAATGGCTAAAAGATGCTCTCTATATAGAAAGGGAACAATAAATGAATGAATCTTAGAACATCAGGAAGAAAGAAGAAATAATAAAAAGAAAAAAAATGAGTCAATTACAATAGGCTTTCTTACTCCTCCCAAGGTTTCTGAATTATATGATCAAAGCAAAAGTATAATACTGTGTGGCATAGATTTCAACATACATAGGGAAAATTTTTAAGACAATTATATTATCAATGGAAAAGGGTAAAGAGATAACAGAGTAAGATTTCTACCTTTTAATTGGTAAACTTTTGATACTAGTAGATCTTTGCAGTGGTGGGATAATTCTATATATTAACTATGAAATGGTTAACAGGAATCTACACAAATGCTAAAATAACACATAATACACTGAACTAATGTCAATTTCCTGGTTTTGATATTTTACTATTACTATGTAACATGTGGCCTCTGGGGGAAACTGGGTCGAAGGGTGAACAGGATTCTTTGAACTATCTTTGCAATTTTCTGTTAATCCTATAGTTATTTCAAAATAAAGCTTTTAAATTTTTTTAATGTTTATTTATTTCTGAGAGAAATAGAACGTGAACAGGGGAGGGGTGGAGAGAGAGGAAGACACAGAATCCAAAGTAGGCTCCAGGCTTCAGAGCTGTCAGTACAGAGCCCAATGCATGGCTCAAACCCACAAACCATGAGATCATGACCTGAACCAAAGTAGGACACTTAACCGACTGAGTGACCCAGGTGCCCTTCAAAATAAAGCTTTTAAAGAAAGCTAACTGAAGATACCAAAAACCTATACAAAGAAGGTAGCAGTTGATCTCGGATTTAAATGTAGTGCTGGGTTTTAAATACAAGCAAAAAATATAGGTCAACAAAGGCCCTAATGTGCTCACAGGACAAGTGTGGTAGGAAGAGACTATTTCAGTAAAGGAGCAGAGGGCAATAAAATTAGAGTGATAGGCTCATTTCACCTTTATAAAGATAAGAGGATAGGCTGGGATAGGCAGGTACAGCCTCGATGGCTGGTCTCTGTAACTTGTAACTATTCTGCAGTCAATGGAAATCTTAGAAATAAGTTCAAACATGAATGGGTAAAGTTTCATTAACAGTATAAAGACTTAGATTTAGTAAAGCAAAATAACACTAAATTTAAGAACTGTAACTAATATGGCTAGAAAACAAAACATCACATATTTTAGGCACATTTCAAAAGCACTAAAGATTGAAAAAAGCATAGACTCCAGACTGAGAAAATATAAGGAACACACATAAAGTGATAAAGCAGTTCCCTGTTTAACTATAAAAGCAGTAATATCCCTGGAAAGCAGGTAGCATCGATTTTTCCCTATGTCTCTTCTCGGTAAGTGTCCAATTAACAAGAATCTCAGAGAAGAAATATCAGCAAACAATATAGGTTTTGAAATAATAAATACTAGATATTGAGATCTTAATGTGCAATAAAAGAAGTACAGGAAATCAGTTAAACATGGGTCTGAATTCTAGCTGTACCACTTAGTAGGTATGTGACTTAGAGTAAGTAATTTAACTTTCACTGCCTCAGATTTTACCTTTATAAAAATAAGTTGATACCAACTTCACAAAGTTAATGTAAAAATTAAATGAGATTGTGTATAGAGCAGTTAAAGGAACTAAATAATTAGTGGCTTGTATTATTTTTCATCTGCATCTATTATGTCCTAGTTTTCTTGAAAAACTAATAAATATTAGATCAACTATCACATAAATACTAACCACATAAAATTTTTAAGGGATAAAAGAAATAAAGCAAGTGTGAAAGTTCTTTGTTAGCCAAAGAAAATTAGAATGATTTAAAAATTTTCTAAAAAGCCAAAAGTCTGAGGAGGTCTAAGATAGAGACCATGAAATTATCTGTCAATATTTAATAAATGCTTATTAATATAAAAAAGCAAGCATTATTCAGGGTAACCAAGTTTCTCTGAGCTGAGTCTATTGTGCTAAATTACCTTTCATTTGTCCCTAGACTCTTAAATGGAAAACAAAACTTTTAGAAAAAGCTCTAACCTTATTATCCCATATTATAGGAATGGAAAGAGTGGTAATTTGCTACTTAAATGTTTGTTTACTTTGAGAGAGAGAGAGAGCGAGAGCAAGAGTGGGGTAGAGAAGGACAGAAAGAACCCAAAGCAGGCAGTGTCAGCACAGAGCCCTCCACAGGGCTTAATCCCACAAACTGAAACCCTGAGATCATCACCTAAGCTGAAATAAAAAATAAACATTAAAAAAATTTTTTTAAATAAAGTAAAATCAGATAGTCTCAAGGTTTAAAAAGTGATTTTATTCAGTCCATCTCAATTAGACCCGATAGAGACATTTTTAAATTAAAATCATAGAGAGGCGCCTGAATGGCTCAGTCAGTTAAGTGTCTGACTTCGGCTCAGGTCATGATCTCACAGTTCATGGGTTCCAGACCCTCACTGGGCTCTGTGCTGACAGCTCAGAGCCTGGTGCCTGCTTCAGATTCTATGTCTCCCTCTCTCTCAAAAATAAGTAAACATTTTAAAACATCTTAATTAATTAAAATCACAGATATTAGAGTTAGATTAAGATTCTATTTTTTACAACAAGGCAATACATACAAAATCTTTGAAAGAGCTGCTGTTTGGCCCTAAAATTTGGATTGGAAGTAATTTAAATATCCAATAGTAGAGAAATGGCTCAATAAACTGTGGCACATAGATATGACAAGAGTCACTTAAAAATGGTTTCAAATAAACATTTAGTCAAGTGAAAAAATACTCATAGCATATTTTAAAGATAAAAACCTACATAGAAAACAGTATACACATTATATGACCCCATATTTATTTTTAAAAATTATTGTTTAAAAAAACAATATTGGGGTAGCTGGGCAGCTTAGTCAGTTAAGCATCCGATTTCTTATATTGCTTGAGTCAGGATCTCACAGTTCATGTGTTCAAGCCCCACATCAGGCTCTGCGCTGACAGCACAGAGTCTGCTTGGGATTCTCTGTCCCTCTCTGTATCTCTTCTGCTCATGCTCACTCTCTGGCGCGTGTGCGCAAGATAAATAAATAAACATTTTAAAAAACAAATATTATCAGAACTATCTTTGGGTTGTAAAATTCCATGTGATGAAATTATGTTATTTTCTATATTTTTCTAAAATGAGTATGTATTTTCTTTACAATAAAAAATGTAAGCATTCCATATTAGTACTTAAAAGCATAACTGACTTTGCAAAAAATAAATCCATAGGAAGCTCTTTCAAAATAGGGAAGGAGGGGAAAAGGCAGGAAGACAGAACCAACTTAAGAATGAACCTTTTACTAAGTTTGAAAAAACAAGAACAATCATTCAACAAATATTTATTCAGTATCTATGTGCCAGGGCACTTGTCTAGGCACAAAGGATACAGGATGGATAAAACGACAACAATCTGCATAAATGGTAGGAGGAAAAATGGATGTCATTATTTTAAAAATACATACTTTTCCCATTTGTACCTGCATATATTTGTGAGGTATCTTTTTCAGCTATGAAAGCCATAAAAACCAAAGATCAGAAGGAAAACTTATTATATGATCTTTGCTATACTGCAAAATATTAAACCAAGATTTTCCAAAGTAAAGAAGAATGTTCATCTTTCTCTACCATTGCTTTCCCTTAAAAATACTAATAAAAAGTGACTTAATCAAAATTAAAAGAAATCTTTTCCAGTTAGTAAGTGAAAATTATTTTAAAAAGTCATTTCATTATATCATAACTTTTTAACTTCTAGTTTGTGTGCATGATTTGTAATGTCACAGTGTATTACTATAGTAGCACTCATTTCTAAATTAATAAATAATATTTATTATAATATTTATATTATAGTATAGTAAATATATAATTGTATATTAATGTATCACTATATTATATATAAGTTAATACCTAAATATATAATTATATATTAATGTATTACTATATTATATATAAGTTAATACCTAAATAAATTTCTATATTTTTTACTATCAGGGATGTACTACCAAAAAGACTTGGAAAACACTGACTGAAATCCTATCACAGAACTCACTGAAGAGAATGCCTTCCAGGTAGGGCAGGGTAGAAAGAATGGTAACAAAGCATCACAGGACACCAATTCCAGTTCAAATGCTGTCTTCACAAAGTTCTAGTCTTGGTATCCAGCTCTTCAAAACTTCTGAATATAAGTTGTTCTGGTACATCATTAAACTAGCTTCCTCTCTTTAAGTGTCTGTGTTTACATGTCTATAATTTAGAAATACATTTACTTCTCATTGTGTGACTGCATATTTGCCTATCCCCAGATGGTAAAACCAAATTAAATTATAACGTCTCTTAAAGTAACTCTATTCTGCTTGGCTCAGAGATAAACAGGCACTTCTACAAAGGGAATAGTCCTTGATTCCTAGAAACTAAGGAAATTAAACATCTAATGCTTTCGGTGTGAAAAAAAGAGGTATTCTTACAGGGAAACTCCAGAATATTCCATGAATTCATGTTCACACAATTTAGGTAAATCTTTGGCAAATAAGACTATTTATTTTGGCTTATTAAAAACAGCTATCTATTCTCTGATACCATTATTAAGTATAATATATGCAGAGATTTTTTAATTCTACTATTTTCTTCCTAAACTTTTACTTTACTGATCAAATAAGCTAGGGCTGCATCTACTTAATATTTGAAATCATGAAAAATGTAAATCTGTGTTTATCCAAATTAAAAAATTATTCTGACAAATTTTATTTCAACACTAATTAATGTCAGCTTCAAGACAATTTCCCAGGATGCCTGGGTGACTGTCAGTTAACATCCGACTTTGGCTCAGGTCATGATCTCTCAATTCTGGGTGTTCAAGCCCCACATTGGGCTCTCTGCTGCCAGAGGGGAGCCCCTTTTGGATCCTCTACCACTTTCTGCCATTCCCTGGCTTACGTGTGTGCTCTCGCTCACTCGCTCTCTCTCTCTCTCGCTCTCTCAAAAACAAACATAAAAAAAAACTTTTAAAGAGAGTTTCCAACATCTTAGGCAACTTAAAATCTTGCACTAATACTAAATTTAGTTAGTTAATGGGCAGTCATTATATACCTAGACCATTTCTTAAGATGGTATATGAAAACACTAATACTAAACATAACTTAAATTTGTACACTTTTGCTTATTTTAATATCCAACAGAGAGGCTACATACATTGGAATCTGTTAATGACTGAATTCAGTTTTGTCACTTTGAAATATGTATGGGTAAAAAATGTTAAGCAAAGTTTTGAAAAAAATTGTATTTGTCATGGTCAAAGCTAACTAAGGTTTGATGGGTTTATTTGTAAGATTTTCATAAAGAACTTTAGTAACAGACATTATACTGATACAAAAGTATAATTTATGTCCTCTGTTGAAAATGACAAATTTTTCTAGAATTATTGATTTGGTTTCAATAAGAGGTTGTAAAATATTATTCTTACCCTCTTGTACCCTCTTATCTGCCTAGATAGTAAAGATTCTGTGTCTTAAAAAACTTTCTATGATTTATGTTGACTTTATTATCTCCTTGATTATTTAAAAATAAAATCTCTCACTAGAAAAGAGGTTTCTTTAGAATCATGTTGTCCCTCATTATTGCATTTAAAATCTTTATTGTTGCTCTGGTTAAATAGATAACCAAGTATTGGGCGCCAGGGTGGCTCAGTTGGTTAAGCATCTGATGTCAGTTCAGGTCATGACCTCATGGTTCTGGAGTTCAAGGCTCCCATAGGGCTCTGTGCTGACAGCATGGGAGCCTGCTTCGGACTCTGTCTCCCTCTCTCTGCCTCTCCTACCTTCACTCTATATATCAAAAATAAACAAAATAAATATTAAAAAAATAGATAACCAAGTATTATTTCCCTATAGCCATGAACCTATCTCAACCACATATTCAAATCTCTTAACAACCTTCAATATTTTGCCTTCCTAAAACTGAATCCTAAATGATATCTTTTGCACATTAAACTATCTTTGAGATTTCTGAGAGGGACCCTAGATAATCACTAAGGACTTGTTCTTTCACCTTGTAAAAAGAGAAGTGCTAGAAATATTTAAGTTTAGTTGATAAGTTACTATTGATGAGTTAGCAAATCGGAAGAGATACTTAGTCTTCCCTAGATTAAATTTGTAAAATATAGTGTTTCAGAAATCATATGCTACATGAGAAGATCCTAGAAAACGGTAGTATCCTCACTGTCCGTGATATGGACACCAGTCTTGGTGCTGTTTTGCCTGATACTAGATAACAGTACAGTGTCATCATAATGTTATTGTTTAAAGTGTTAACCACAACTTTACTTCTTTTAAGTTAAATCTTCCAGAACAGTGGTTTTCAACTAGAGGTCCACACCACTTATCCATATTTTATTAATATAAAGATATTTAGGACCTACTCCAGACCTATAGACTCTCTTTACCTGCTACACTTGATATATTTTGTGATATGTCAGGATTGTTGTGTTATATCTGAAGATATTTTTATCTGTAAAGATGGTGTCAATTTTTATGAATTAGAATATATACTCTTTGAAAATAAGGTCAATCTATGTTTTTAGACTAAATATTTATTTTAAAAAGTTTTAATTGACTTTTATATTTTCCATGCCACAGAAACAACAAAATTTCACTTACATTATTATCATAATAAACTCTCATTAGATCTTCCATTTTAAAAATTGTTTTTAGGGGCTCCTGGGTGGCTCAGTTGGTTAAGCGTCTGACTTCAGCTCAGGTCATGATCTCACGGTTCCTGGGTTCGAGCCCCCCATCGGGCTCTGTGCTGACAGCTCAGAGCCTGGAGCCTGCTTCAGATTCTGTGTCTCCCTCTCTCTCTGACCCTCCCCTCCTCATGCTGTCTCTCTCTATCTCTCAAAAATAAATAAGAACCATTAAAATTTTTAAAAATTGTTTTTAATGTTTATTTATTTTTGAGAGGGAGAGAGAGTGTGAGCAGGAGAAAGGCAGAGAGAGAGGAAGACACAGACCCTGAAGCAGGCTCCAGACTCTGAGATGTCAGCATACAGCCCGATGGGAGTCTGGAACCCACAAACTATGAGATCACGACCTGAGCCAAAGTCCAATGCTTAACTGACTGAGCTACCCAGACACCCCAGATCTTCCACTTTTAAAGTAAATCAAACATAGCAAATTTAAATCTCTTGTCACCTACAGATATTTTTCTGACGTTTCCCCTGAAAGTACCTGCAATCAATTATGGGCTAGAATGCTTCATCTACAAAATGAAATAAATCTCGAAACCCTTTGGAAAAGGACTTTGGCAGGTCCTTTTGGGTATGGGATTCTGATACATCACTTTGAAGCAAAACTAGTAAAGTAAGGATTTCTAGAATACCAGTTGAAAGCAGATGAGTTTATGAGAATGGTAACCCAAGATGAAACAGAACAAGAATTAACTAAACATATAGAACTAAATGAACTGGGAATGACTGTAATTTTTTATTGGAATATTACTCATGTTTTATTATTCTATTTCTGAATATGTAAGGAGCTACTTTCCAGTTATACTTCTATGGTCAATAACCACATATAATGCTAATAGAGAAGTTTAATCTATATTCTATTTTTAATCCTCAGTAGAAACGAAGAATGAAGATATAAAATGAGTAACTTTCTATAGTTTCTCCATCAGTTGAAGATCAGAATTGAATCTAACTGAATCTGTTAATGAATGAATTCAGTTTTGCCACATTGAAATATGTATGGACAAAATGTTAGATAAAGTTTTGAAAAATTGTATTTGTCACACTCAAAGCTAACTAAGGTTTGATAGGCTTTTGATAGGCTTATTTATAAGATTTTCATAAAGAGCTTTCTTAACAGTAAAGTTTAGTATAAGATCAGAGGATCTTATTTTACTGTATTTTATTCTAAAAGGCATTTATATAGTACCTGCCATTTGCGAGGCACCATTCTAAGTACTATACACATATTTTCCTCATGTACTTTTCCTATCAACTCTGTAAGAGAAGAAATAGACACCAAGAGCTTAGGTAGCTCCCCAAAGTTACATATATTGTAAGTGGCAGAGTTGGGATTTGAAATAAACTGGCTACAGAGTCCACACAGAATGAACCCCTATACTCTTCCTTCTACTAACCAACAATAACAGCCTGGTGGTCTGTCTGTCCATATCTTTTTCCATCCTCAAGAACATATAGTTTTTATTTTATATAAAAAGAGACATAAAAAAGACTTTCAATACTATGTAACATTTGTTCAATTATAAAATTGCAAGTGAGACTGAAACTGTCTTTTCATATTTGTCTGTAATTATACAGTCAAACACATGTCCAGAGCATGTCAAGACAGCTCTGCTAGGATCCCTGCTTTCAGTTCTCTCTCACACACGATTTACTGCCAGTCTCTGAAGAAGGACTGGCCCTCTTGCCTGTCCATAAGGATGGCAAGGATACATCAGTTTCTTGTTTCCCTTTTTGTCCTCATTCCAGAAACTCATGAGAAACTCTCACATGTAACACATCTGGAAAGAGAACTTTTCCCCCCCTAAAATTTGCTAGCATATGCCAAGAAAGGCTCCAGGCCATTTCAATTATCTCCATATTCCTGGACTACTCTTCAAGATCCCAAATGTCATACATTCTCTTGGGATTGTTGGTCTTTTACTCAATTGTATAAATATCTGAGGATATTTCTTTTCTCCTTCCATTGCTACAAGACCACCACAGTAGATCCATTACAAATCTAACTTCAGGAACTTCACCTCCAATTCACATGTTCATTTATACTAAAAAACGGTTTTCAATTGAATTTCCTATGGTTTTTACAAAACTATAACTTTTCTGTGGTTTCAAAGAGACTAAACTTATATGTTCTGGCTATCCTTCAAAATTTCTACTAATCAGTCCCTCCCTTCTGAATTCACCCTCAATCAGAATTTAATAGTAGCTTTTCCTTTCCTTTTTCAAGACTACTGCATAAATTAAGGACTTTAAAGTCACACGTTCCCCATCTCCCAGAATGCCTCACTGAATCTAGAAAACATAATAAAAAATTCCAAAACCCATTTTTTACTTGAATAAGAAATGATGAAATATAGAACTATCCTATATTCACTCTTATAGACGAACTCACATTCAACAATAGAAATGAATGGTTCTTTCCGCATTC
Organism: Suricata suricatta; assembly: GCF_006229205.1. Lineage (NCBI taxonomy): Eukaryota > Metazoa > Chordata > Mammalia > Carnivora > Herpestidae > Suricata > Suricata suricatta. The sequence goes on from NC_043703.1 coordinate 115,709,318, forward strand.
ATCAGCTGGAGCTATGGAGAAGAGAAGAGACACTAACTGGTTATCAAAAGAAGAATACCAAGGACTCCTAACAGTATTTAGAGGTTCTCTTAAGGCAATAAATAGCATAAAAGCTCCCAAATCTAAATTAATATTTTTACGATTTTGCCTCACCAAAAATGTTAAATGTGCCACTTTTAGAGGTATCTGACTATAGACTAGTCAATCCCTAAATGGGTTATTTGACAAGATGATTTCAGGGTCCCTCCAAACTGTAAGGTTCTGTGAATTCTCTTATTTAGCTAGCCTTGACCATCGTACCAACAATGATCTCTCCCTGTTCTGATAACCTGTACTATACAATGCCTATAACATTTGCTGTTTATATATACACTACCACTGTAGTTTCTATGTGTAATAGTTTTGTCTTCCCATGTAGATAATAATACTAAAAACAATATCATGACTTTTTAAACTAATTTTTGCATCTAACTGGCACAATACTTTATACATACTACTAAATATTGTTAAGTATAAGAGAGGGGAGAATTTTCCCTCCCCAGTATCCCATAATCTACATAAGGGAGAGAAAAGTCCTTTTAGTTTTTATATTGTTTTTAAATATGCCTATTAGTAATCTAAGGTATACTAATCTTATACTGTGGGCTAAAGTTTGATCCCTACCAGGCATGATCTTAATTAAGATTATTCTGATCAGGGTACCTGGGTGGCTCAGTTGGTTGAGTGTCTAACTCTTGAAGTCAGCTCAGGTCATGATCCCAGGATTATAGGATCATGCCCAGCATTGGGCTCCGTGCTAAGTGTGGGGGCTGCCTGGGATTTTCTCTCTCTCTCTACCCCTCTTCCTTCCCCCTACTACCCCTCACACTTGGGCATGGGTGTGCTCTCTCTCAAAAAAAAAAAAAGATTGATCTATGTCATATTGGATAGATACTAGTATTCAGAAGCAAATTTAATTTCTATTTAATAAAGCTGACTGAGTATTCTGTTGCAGAGGGCGGACTAGTTGAAGATTTAAGGAGAGCAGTTTCACATGAACATCTGAGTGAGCTAAGTGAGTGAGGCCAGACTGCCCTCTGAGCGATCATGGAGACAGGGAGTGAAGGCAGGATTCATGCACAGGCTTTTAGTAAGCAAAATGGAAAATCAGTCTTATTGTTTGTCTTTAGCTGTCTGAATGCTGTTCTGCATGCAAATTGTTCCTTTCTTCATCTCTGCTTCTCAGGTTACTGAAAGTCAGGGCAAGCTACAAACCAAATTCCTTCTCTAATTGAGTCTAAGACCCTGCAAATGTACATATTAAAAACACTCTCCATTTCAGCAATGCTCCCTTTACTGGTGCCACATCAGAGATCCCCGCCCAAGTGTATAATAACTTGCTGCTCGCAGAACAGAACCTTTGTAATTTAACAAACTATGTATGCTGTATGCTCTTTCTTATGCAACCAGTGTTCCATCCACAGAAATTCCTGAGCAGAAAAGCGTTTTGGAGTTAGCTTCAAGCTTTGAATATAAAAAGATTTTTATATTCAAAGAAAACAATCAAAATTACTAATAAAAGCTCTTACACGGACTAATGATAATGAAGTACCGGCTCTGCTTATGTTAATCAGTTGTCATGCATAATCTGGCCACCTTGGAAGCAATACTCTGCAGAGACCCAGCATAAACCTGTCTTTCTCATGCAATCTCTCTTTCTCTCTCTCTTTCTCCTCCCTCGCTCTCTCTGTAGAGAAGACCATATAGTGTATCCTTGATGTTTTAGGTCCTTGTATTCAGAAACTAGCCTGGCTGGAAAATCCACTCACAAGAAACACAAAAACTAGTATATAGAAGGTTGAGGTTCCTTTTTTTCTCCTTTTTGCTGTGATATTTTTATGACATATGAATTCTTGTAGATGCATTTGTTAGTCTTTGCTAGTTTTGTACATGCAAGATGCAGAGCAATTTAAAGTAGGTGATCAGATGAGCTTTAAAAAAAAATTTTTATGTTTATTTATTTTTAAGAGAGACTGAGCATGAGCAGAAGACGGGCAGAGAGAGAGGGAAACACAGATTCCGTAGCAGGCTCCAAGCTGTCAGCACAGAGACCAACGCTGGGCTTTGACCCACGAACCACGTGATCATGATCTCAGCCAAAGTCAGATGCTTACCCCAGCTCTCCTTGGATTAGCTTTTAAATGCAGTTTTAAGCAAATATAGAATTAGCAATGTTTTTAGATACTTAGTACTTTTAAAACCATGTTTTTATAGAAAATTAATTATTACTAAAATAATATTTACTGTATTGGATACTATAGGATTACATGATGTAATATGTATGAAGTCACATGTAGAATATGGAATGTTGCTCCCATCCCTTTGCTTTCTTTTTCCTGCACCCTAAACTTTTCCCAACCCCAAAAGTTCTTCTATATGATGCTACTCTTGTGCTAAAACATTACAATTCTAACCAATTTTCCATTTTAACACTCTTAAAATATAAAGCCGTATCAACAGCCCCAAAAGTTCTCTATTTTCCAGATTAAAAACATATTTTAGTCCTTCAACTCTCATCATATGCAGTTGTGTTTTGTTGGACAGCTACTCTATTTCCTTTCCCCTGAAGACGTTCTGCTTCACTTACAGCCTATTAAACTGTGGCTCCAAAGCTGAAAATAGCATTCCAGGTGTGTTCCAAACAGGACTGAATGAATGATCGTCTCCTTCATCCAGTACTAAACTGAATTCATACAGCTTTGGTTTTCCAGAATGACCACAGGGCAGTGCTTTCCTACACACACACACACACACACACACACACACACACACACACCACTGATTAAAACTTTTCCCATCTTGTACTTAACAGTTAAATTAGATTTAAGAGCAGTGCAATATACTCAAGATAAAATGTTATTGGATAAAGCCAATTCATTACCCTGTAGAGACCCTTCAGAATCTTGATTCATTCATTGTACTCACCAGCTAGTAATGAGAAACATAATAAGCATATGCCCTTAGCAGCTTTTATTCTGAAAAAGGCAAGACTCAACACAAAGGATCCTACTACACAGGACCAGCGAGGGCAGCAATCGTCTCTTCTCACAGACTCCTTTATCACTGCACTCTATGTTTGCTCAGTTATCTATTTATTCGTCTTTTTCACCTAATTCATCGTCCTTCACCCCGTATAAACAGTGACTAAGATGCCAATGGTATAAAACAGTGTTAAAAATAAGAAATGGTTATAAGAAGTAAATTATTTTCCAAACTCAGCTGATATACCACTTTTTATGGGAGGCCTCCCTTGATCACCCAAACCTGGGTTAGATATCCTTCTCCTAGGGTTCAAAACTACCCTGTACTTGCCCTATTATAACATTCACTGTACTTTATTATAATTTCTTCTTTACTTGTCTTTAATACTCATCAGACTGAAAGCCTTTGGAGGCATGAGTCATGGGTATCATCACATCACGCCAAGCCTCAAATTGCCAAAAAATGCAGAAGAGAATATTAAGGACCAGAGTTAAGAGACCTGGTTATTCACCACCTTCCATAAGCTCCGGGGACTAATTCTGTCATACCTCCCATCAGTGACTGAGGCCTGACGTCCTTTTAATCCCCCATCACCGTCCAGACTCGCCTGCACATACTCTCTAGATCTCCCAAGTGAGCAATCACAAATGTGTGACCTGCCAATATTAAGAAATTAAGAGAATTCATACCAAAATCTAGGTTTTCAACACCTCTTGGGGAAAAACATCAAGGTCTGATAATAATGGAAATAATGAAAAATGTAAAAATAATCAGCTAAAGTTGAACAGTAGCTAATCCCCTTAGGCCTGCACAGGCTTTACTACACTCATTTACATACCATCTTAATCCCTGGAGTTAACTGAATAGGCAACACCTGTCCAAATATGACCTAGTCCTGTCCATGTTCATGACCTCTTCCACCGACTCTTCTGCTGTAACCTCTGGAATCTCATTCTGAGATCAAACTCCTATAAACCTTTCTATATTGTACAATCAATGTGTATAGGGTTTCCTAAACAGAAAATAAACCTTTTCGTATTTTTGAAAGCAACAATCCTACCAGAAGTTAGGAAATACAGATTATTTTTCAAGTTAAATAAGAGAAAAGAACTCCCAAGCTAGCTAATTAAACAATCACAATAGGAGAAATGACAATCCTAAAGCATATTAACTGCATTTTTGTCCTGGAAAAAAAAATTCTAATGCTCCAGTGCAAATCTCAGGAGGAAGTAACAATATGAATAATAACGTTACAGTAGTCAGCCTAATGGAGAGTCACTGGCACCATATCAAATCACCAAACTAAATAATCCCAAAGTGATGTCCTAACATAGCAAACTACATAATAGCACATTCATCATGACTTTGCATAACCATCACCAATCAGAACATCCTACAAAAATTAACTTTTACTTACAAAGGAAAACATACCATAGTGTGAACAGGCAACATGGCATAGTTAATACTCCTTCATAGTTCTAGAGCAAAGAATTGTACTTGTGTGTATTTATAAACGTGTGTGTGTGTGTGTAAAACAATGTAATTTAAATGAGTCAAAGATAAATTACCCATAATCCCACATCACTACTACATAGGACCCCTACTATTCCATTCTGTCACTACATCTAATCATAATATTTAAGTATGACATCAAACCTGTGGAAGATAATGTACAAGCATAAGAGTATGTACAGGAGTCAAATTCATAACAAAATACACAGATTAGCCAATACATGGTGATGCCAACTTGGAAAGCAATTTAGATTTTTATAACACATCATATGCCAAAATGAATTTCAGATTGATTAAAGAGTTAAATTATGGGGGGGGAACACTCAAGCCATTAAAAACAAAAAGAAAAAACAAACAAGATAAAATATAAATATCCAAATCAAAAGCAACAATAAATCACAAATGAAAAAGATCAGAAGATACTCTATGGGAGTGGATACAAATTATGATTTGAGAAAGAAGGAAAGGGAGGAAGGGAGAAAGAGTAAAAGAGAGGAAGGAAGGAAGGAAGGAAGGAAGGAAGGAAGGAAGGAAGGAAGGAAGGAAGGAAGGAAGGAAGGAAGAGAACGGGAGGGAGGGGGGGAGGGAGAGAGAGAGAGAGAAACAAGCAAATAAACCTAGGTATTTCCTCCCAATAGAATACAAGAATGAACAAGGGAAATGACCACACAATTCGCAGAAGAGATATGTAGTGGATACGTACATGTTAAATGTTTTCAGTCTCACCAGTGATTAGAGAAATGTAAAGTAAAACAATGCCTATTAAATTTTAAGAGACTGAAGAAAATAATAGGTTCTAATGGCAAGAGTACAATGAAACAAATTCTCCAAAAGTATCAGGAAAATGTGAACAATTAATTTGGAAAACAATTTTTAATATGTAGCAAGAGCCTTAAACATATTTATATCCTTTAACTCAATAATTCCTTTTCTCAAAGAATCTATCTTAAATTATCTTAATATGGAAAAGACTATGGGCATATAGTTGGCGTTTTAATATTTTTTTAAACTTGGAAATAATCTAAATATCCATTATTTGTACACAGTGTAATTAAGAATTTGTTTTTCAAGGTATCACCATGAAGAGAAAAATTCTACAGAAAAATAAGCAAAAATTAAATGGTAATCTCTTACATTTTACTTAGTTTACCCTCAACTTTACATCTGACAAGAAACTATCATAACTGTCCCCAGGAATTTAAGTCCCATATACCAACTTCCTAATTTACACATTGGTTTCACAATGATGGAATGAGATATGAAATAACTTCTTTAATTTGTCCAACTGGGATAAACTGTACCCTCCCGAGTATTTCCACTGATAGATCTTCTTTGTATTTTATATTACAGCATTTAGTTAGTTTGCCTTATTAGTTTATTAACTCAATAGCAAATGACCAAACACAAAATTTGTTGTCTCTTCCAAATATTAAGGCCCTTAACAAACAGTACTCTATCTGCCAGCAGGTGGAGGTGCAGGGATTCTAAACATAGGAGCATATCCTTGTCTGCCTGTCTGCATCCCCATGCCCCTGAACTGGGAAAGAATTAAGCAGGATCATATAGTGTTTGTGTTGTTGTTGTTGTTGTTGTTGTTGTTGTTATTTTAATATCACTTTCCCATCCCCAACTGTCAGCAAGATTCTGGGGCCTCAGTGAGAACCACTGGTATAAGTAAAACAAAATGAGTTTGGATTCAGACTGCCACCTGAGTCTGGTGGTCCTTTCTATCCCTCCAACCTTAAACAAATTACTTCAGTCATTACAGCTTCAGCATCCTAACCTATAAAAAGGAATAACAATATCCATCTTAAAGACTGATATTAATATTTAATTAGCAAATGTAGTTAAAACACCTAGAACAATCTCTTGGAGCTCATTCAAATTAAAGTTTCAACTTCCCCTTAATAAAACTGCCCAAGTGTCAACTACTGTATTAAACATTGAAATACTGTTCTAGGGCTTTGGAAACTAGTAAATACAACAGAATTTGTTCCATTAAAGAGCTTATAAATCTTGTGAGAATAAAAAATAAACTTTAAAGAAATAGCCACACTTAGAAATTTAGAATAACACTGTTAAAAGTATGAAAGTGGACAGTGCTATGAAGCGGCACTGGGAATCTCAAACTGCTAAGGGCCAAGTAGGTTCCCTTTGAAAAACTGATCTACAAAAACTGAAACCTAAAGAATAAACAGTATATCTACGGGGCAATGGAGAGAAGAATAATACATGACACATACAAGAAAGTGCATGTGTGAAGTTCCAAAGACAGAAAAGAGTTGGATGGTTAAAAAAAAAAAAAAAAAAAAGCCGGTGGCTGTAGTGCACAGAGCAACCACGAGACCTAAGATGAGAGTAAGAAGATGAAGGCACCTATCACGTTGGAAAACTATAGCCCTTAATCCAAATCCACTCCACAGCCTGTTTTGGCATAGTCCTCCAGCTAAGAATGTTTTTTGACATTTGTAAGGGCTGTACAAAAACAAAACAAACAAAAAATGCTATACAACAAGAAACCACTACACACCCATCAGGTTGGCCAAAATCCCAAACACTGACAGGACCAAATACTTACAAGGAGGGAAAGCAACAGGAGCTTTCCTTCGTTACCAATGGGAATACAAGACGGCATAGCCACTTGCAAGACAGTTAGGCCCTTTCTTATAAAACTAAACATACTCTTACCGTGCAATCCAGAGCTGTGCTCCTCTGTATCTACTCAATGGAGATGAAAATTTTCATCCACACAAAAACCTGCATATGAGTGTGTATAGCAGCTTTATTTGTCACTGCCAAGACTTGAAAGCAACCAGGATGTCCTTCAGTAGGTAAACAAACTGTGGTACTTCCAGACAATGGAATATTATTCAGCACTAAAAAGAAATGAGCTATCAAGCCATGAAAAAACATGAAGGAAACTTAAATGCATATTACTAAGTTAAAGCAGCCAATCTGAAAAGACTACATACTTTACAGCTACAGCTACAGGACATTCTGGAAAAGGCAAAACTATGGAGACAATAAAAAGAGCAGTGATTGCCAAGGGTTGGGGTGGGGTAGGGGAAGAAAAGGCAGAGAACAGAGGGTTTCCAGGGCAATGAAAACACTCTGTACGATACACTGTAATGGTAGATATGTGTCATTATACATTTGCCCAAACCCACAGACTACACAACACCAAGAATGAACCACACTGTAAACTATGGACGTTAGGTGATTATGATGTGTTAATATACATTCATCAGTTGTACCAAAGGTACCACTCTCATGGGGAATGCTGATGATGGGGGTGGCTATGGACATGTGGGGGATGTGCTTTGCTCTCAATTTTGCTGTGAACTAAAATGGCTCTATAAAAAGCTAGAAAAATAAATCAATAAAAAAAAAGCAAACTTCAATGTCCAGAAAAATAGATATATTTTTCCTACTCTTCCTAAGTACAGCTAAAAACTCTAGACATTACATAAACATTCTGAGAGTAAGAGAAAAGACACCAGACCATCTAGGGACCTTGGGACCCAACAAACAACATGGAAGTGAGTTCCCTGGGTTTTATTTGACCCATATGTACCACACCAGATACTAGGGAAGCCAGTAACGTGGAAAAGCCAACAAAAGCAGACAAAAAGCGTCCAAAAATTTCCCTGTCTCTAGCCAAAGGACAAGGAAAGGGGCAGTCTACCAGACAGAAAACTTTTACACAGTAACTCCTCTGCTGCAGCCAAACACCACAGAAAAAAACTGCAACCCCATTCACCACCACCTCATCAGAGGCCTAATGAGGAGTCAATATTTACACTCCCTCCAGATTACAATGATGTGCTCTAATTCTTCCCCCCCTTGAAGAGATGCTGGGAGCAGAGGGAGAGTAGGAAGCCAGGCCTTTAACGCCCACCAGGTGGTAACAGGGAACCTCTGTGTGATGTCAATAGAGACCGTGTGATAGAATGGAAAGGAGACAGACAAATTCACAGTTATAGCTGGAGACTCAACACTTCTATCTCAACAACTGATAGAACAAGTAAAGAGGAAATCAGCAAGGATAATAGAACTCAACAGTGCCATCAACCAACAAAATCACATTTATAGAACATTCCCCATAAGAGCAAAATACCCATTCCTTTCAAGTATCTACAGAACTAAGAGAGACCATACTTTGAGCTATAAAACACATGTCAACAAATTTTAAAGAACTGAAACTATACAGTGTGCGCTCTGAAAACAATCAGAATCTCCCACTACTTAGAAACTAAGCAAAACATTTCTAAACAGTACATGAATCAAGAGGAAGTCTCAAAGGAAATTTAAAAATATACTGACCTGAATGAAAATGTAAATAAGGTACATCAAAATGTGTGGGACACACTAAAGCAGTGGGGAATTTCACAGGACTAACTGGACACATTAGAAAAGAGGGGGGAAAATCTCAGATCAATAATCTAAGCTCCCACCTCCAGAAACAAAAAGAAGAACAAGATAAACCCCAAAAAGCAGAAGAAAGGAAATAATAAGGATAAAAGCAAAAATCAATTAACTTGAGAACAGGAAAATAATAGAGAAAAAGCAATGAAATGAAAAGGTGCTTCTTGGAAAATATCAATAAAATTGACAGACTTCTAACAATACAATGAAAAAAAAAGATATAAATCAGGAATGAACCAGGGGACATCACCACAAACTGTGCTAACATCAAAAGGGAACATTGCAAATAGTTCTACACACATAAACTTGACAACATAGATGAAATGGATCGACTCCTTAAAAACTACACCCAGTAATCCAACTGTAGTATAATAATAACATGAAGCAATGTATCTCACAAACTGGGGGGGGGGGGGAGGAACTAACCCCAAAAAGTCATACACTGGATGATTCTATTCACATAACATTCTAAAAATAAATAATAAACAGAAACAGATTAATGGTTTCCAGGGGCTGGGGATGGGTGAGACGGGTAAGGTGAGGAGGTGTGACTATGAACGGGTAGCAGGAAGGAATTCTTTGTGCCTAATGGAATAGTGCGTATCCTGATTGCAGATTGAGGTGGTAGTTACAGAAATCTAGACATGCGATAAAATAACATAGAACTACATACACACGCACACACACTTCAATTTCCTGGTCTTAATATTGTACTATAATTATGTAAGCCGTAACCACTCAGGAAAGTGAGTAAAGGGTATATCAGACCTCTCTATTATCTTTGCAACTTAATGTGAATCTATAACTATTTCAAAATGAAACGTTTTGTAAAAAGAATATATAACAGACACCGTATGTGGCCCCAATGCCTAAAATATCTACTTTCTGTATTTACTCTCTTGACCTTTACACAAAATATTTGCCACCCAATATAGAGTATCTGGGAATGGAGAAAAGACTGACCAAAAAATGGGAACAAGAAAATAACTGAGGAGACTATTTCATCTCTCCTGAAAATGCTATATATATGCTAAGCAATAAAATTCTGAATCCCTAAAGTTTAAGAATTAAGGTCATCTAAAGAGTAGTATTATCCCAGTACTCACTAAAAAAATGAATCGAATAAAATCAGTGAATGACTAAGCAAATGAATAGCAACAAAAACAATTGCCAATTTTTACTAAATGCTACTGTGTACCAGGAATTATACTAAGGACTATCTAATACTTGATCTGCTTTAAACCTTCAATTACTATTTGAGTTAGGTTTATTACCTTAAACTATAAATTACAGAAGTTAAATTCCTCACCCAAAGCCTCACTATTTGAAAGTATAGAACCAGGATTCAAAATTCAAGTAGTCTGACCCACAAAGCCTTCAGGTCTTTTTTTAATTTGGGGGGGGGAGTGGAGGGAGAGAGAGAAGAAGGAGGAGGAGGAGGAAGATGACGATGACAGGGGCTGAGGGAGAGAGAGAGAGAGAGAGAGAAGCAATCCCAAGCAGGCTCTACACTGAGCCCCCAACACAGGGCTCAATCTCACAACCCTGGGATCATGACCTGAGCTGAAATTAAAAGTCGGATACTCAACCCATTGAGCCACCCAGGAGCCCCGCCTTCAATCCTAAGGCAACACTGCCTCTGTTACATTATCCTCCACCTTTATCTGTGAGTGAACAACCAAATAAGATGTAGAAAATTAAATTTAATACCACAATGAAGTAGCTAGGCCTAAACTGATATAAATTTAACTGGCCTTTGAAAAGGCACTTGAAAGGAAAACCTCTGAAGACACAATTATTCTAAGTATAACTAACTAATTAGAAGATGTTACAATAATTTATTTAGTGAGTGTTAAAAAGTTTATAATTGGAATATCTATAGTTATTAAGCCTTAAAAAATCAATGCTTTCCTTCTACTTAAAAACAAAATATTTAAGTATGACACAATAATATATAGAACTAGGTATAATATGGTCTGCCTCTGGCAATGATATGAATTAAATAACTTCTAAAAGTCCCTTCTAAATGACCCACAATCTCTACTTTGTAATTTATGCATTTTATAAATGAGTCACCATATGTTACTTTCCCAAATTTCTATAAAACAAAACCATACATTGCCAGGTAAGAGAATTTTGATACAGATCATATTAAATTCCAAATTTCCCCCCCAAAATAAGAAAACAAAACTGAGTGATTATACCTAATAAACACAGAAGTTGGAAAGTCAATCTTTAAAAAAAGCAGGGGAGGGGAGGGGCGGTGCAAGACAGTGGGTTAAAAAAAAAGTGTAACCATCTGGCAACCATACAATATTTGAGAAAATGTTAGTGTTCTAATTGAGATCTAATTGAGTTTGATTTACTTGTCAAGATAATTGCTTCAGTATTAATTAAATATGTCTCCTGCAGCTGCAGAGAAAGCTAAACCTTACATTCTGCTGATTATATAGGATACACATCATTCATTCAAGTCAACATTGCCAGGCTCATGTTACCCCCAAAATAGCTCTCTGTATATTGATTATTAACATCTCAGATTTTGACAGTATTTCCTCCATAAATTAAGGCTACAGTTTCTTAAATCTTGAGAGGAAACTGGTGAGGCTACCTAGCGATTAGTCAGAACACTATTCACTTATCAACAATATTCAATTCTGAACAGGTCTTTCGGAAGAGAAAATTTGGTTTCAAATACCCTTAGTATCTGAGGCACTACAATTATCTGTATTTTATTGACTAACATTATTTACATCATTTCTTTGCAAAATTTCTTATTTACAAGATTTTTTTGCAAATTAAAACAAACAAAAAAAAAAACATGGCACTTGTCTCCTGCAGTAAATAATTCCAGGATTTATTGGCAGTTGTTAAAATGTTCCCCAGGTATTGAATTTAAATTCTGCTACAGAATCAACCAAATTATTTTTCTTCTTGAAATGGTGGAGGACAAATGATCGATGTTCTTAGAAAACTAACTCTGCATGCATATACTTAAAGATAGTTATTAGATCACCCTACTATAACTTTCAGGCTACTTATAATCCTCCCAATTCCTTTAATTTTGTCTCACCGGTTCTACTTTCTAGCTCTTTAATCATCAGGGTAATTCTCTTCCAAATCATTTCCAAGTTTATCTTCTGGGAGGAAAGAGAATAAAGAGAACCCCAGGCTAATCAGAGCACATTACACGAATTATATGTAGGGCCCATCCATTGGTTCATCTCTACATCTCATCTTCATGTTTCATTTTTCATCCATTCATTCATTCACTCAGTCATCAACAATTATTTCTGAAGCTCCCACTCTATACTAGGCACTGGTCCCAATGAGGGTGTAGTCAAATGGGTTAATACAGACAAGGAAAGAGGCAAAGAAAAAGTAATGTGGAAGGTCTGATGTTAAGAAAAGTAAAGAATGCCATGAAAGTACACAGAAAGGGTACTTAACACAGAATTCGGAAGTAGTACAGGGAAGAGGAATCTTGGGGAAACCTCCCCAAAGGAAACAATATTATGTTGAAGTCACCATGAGTTAGCCAGGTCAGGGGTGAAAGAGCAGAATAGGCCCCACCAACAGTAGGGGGAAAAAGTGTTCAGACCTGAATGGGGAAACTAAAATATATTTTACATGACCTAAGACAAAAAGAGCTTAGAATATCTGGAAAAGTAGAAGTGGCGAATTATAAAAGACAAGCAAGAGAGGAAAACGTCTGGATTTTATCCTGGCAGCTAAAGACACATTAAGTGGTTAATGCTTCAAATTTGATTTTTACAAAGATTACTCTGGCTGCTGTGTAAAGAACAGACTGGAAAGGGAGAAGACTGGAGGTAAGGGGACGAGACAAAGAGTCTATTCCAGACCCAACGATGAGATTATAACAGAGTAGGTTGAAGGAATGGCAGAAGGAATGGCGAGCTGAGGAAAGATTAAAGAAATATCTTAGAGGGGCGCCTGGGTGGCTCAGTCGGTTAAGCGTCCAGCTTCAGCTCAGGTCATGATCTCATGGCTTGTGGGTTCAAGCTCCACATCAGGCTCTGTGCTGACAGCTAGCTCAGAGCCTGGAGCCTGCTTCAGATTCTGTGCCTCCCTCTCTCTCTGACCCTCCCCTGCTCGCGCTGTCTCTGTCTGTCTCTCAAAAATAAATTTTAAAAAACATTTTACAAATTTTAAGAAATATTTAGAAAGATAAAATTGATACATCTTTATAACTGATTGCATGTGAAAGGCAATAGGGGAGAAAGGAATCATGTATACTTGGGACTTTTACTTCTCACACTAAACCTGAAAAGAATTAAGACTTCCACTTTATCATTTGGTTTTTTAAATTGTTTCAATTTGTTCCTTCATTTCAAATTCTCTTCATTAGGAAAGTTTTTTAAAACACAGATTAACAAAAAGTATTTAAATCACCCACATTTCCATTATATAAAATAACCACAGTAAACATGTTAGTGTATACTATTTCAACTTTTTTTTTTTACAAATCCATGTTATTTATCTCACTTACAAAGTAAAATCACATTATAAGCAGTTTTATAATCTGTATTCTTTCCCTAAATATTTATCTTAAAAAGTGGTTCTCATAATATGGTCCCCAGACCAGCAACATCAACAGCACCAGATGCTGATCAAATGCAACCTCATGGCACCCCAGACCGGGCAAATCAGCCGGGCAAATCAGAACTTCTGAAAATAGGATCCTAGAAACCCTAAAGCACATTCAAGCTTGAAAACCTCAGTTCTAGAACACCATTCAGTACATTTTCCCACTGTATAAACATGAAATAATTTATTTAATGGTGGATAATTAGGGCATTTCCAATTTTTACTGACAAAGTACAGTATATATCCTTTTAACTAGATCATTGGACTCATCCTTGATTTTAAGTGGGCTAACTCCTCAACCTTGAAATTCTAGATAAAAGCTCTTAATGTATGTTCTTAAATTTTCTATCACTTACTAATACTTCCTCCAACCAGAACATTCTTGGTCACAGTATATTACCACTTTTTGAAAATCCCTGCCAGTTTCATAGGTGACAACTAACATCATATTAGAATTTTAAAGTATATTTTATGGAAGTTGCCTTCTTTTATAAGCAATCTGTTCATATTCTTTGCCCATTTTTTATGAGGCTCTTGTCTTTAGAGTTCTCTAAAACTCAATATATTAACTATTTAAGTTCCAGAATACAAATGTTTTCCAGTTGTTTTGTCTGTCTGGATGTTTTCAGACATGATTTTTTAAAAACTAACATTTTGCACTGGTGTGGTACATTTGTTACAACTGATGAACCAACAATAACAAATTATTATTAACTAAAAGTCCATAGATTATATTAAAGTTCATTCTTTGTGTTGTGCAGTTCTGTGGGTTTTGACAAATTTGTAATGTCATATATCTACCATTATAGTATCATGCAGAATAGTTCATGCTCCTAAAAACTCCCTATGCTCTACCTATTTATCACTCCCCACACTAGCACCCCAGCCACTGATCTTTTTACTGTCTCCCATAGTTTTGCCTTTTCCAGAATGTCATATAGTTAAAATCATACCACATGTATGTCTTTTCAGACTGGCTTCATTCCCTTAGCAAGACATTCCTCCATGTCTTTTCATGGCTGACCAATTCATTGTTTTTGGTGCTGAATAGCATCCCATTGTCTGGGAAAAAAACAGAGTTTATCCATTCACCTACTGAAGGACACCTTGGTTGCTTCCAAACTTTGTTAATGATAAATAAAGCTGCTATAAACATTCAAGTGCAGGTTTTTGTGTGCAAACACACATTTTGGGTAAAACCCTCGAAGCATGAGTTCTGGACTATATGGTAAGAGTATATTCTTCTTTTTAAGAAACTGTCAAACTAGTTTCCAAAGTGGCTGTACCATTTTGTATTCCCACTAGCAATGAAGGGAAGTCCCTGTCCCTTCATATCATCAATGCCATTTGGTATTGTCAATGTTTTAAACTTTACCCATTCTACTATTTCAAATGTTAGTATCTTCTTTGGTGAAGTGTCTGTTCAGCGCTTTTGCCAGTTTTGTAATTGGGCTGTTTATCTTACTGATGAGTTGTAAAAACTCTTTGTATATTTGGATACAGATCCTTTATCAGATTAAATATTCTCTCCCAGTCTGCAACTGACCTTTCACTTTTGATTTTGATAATAAGACAGAGATTTTTAAACTTACAATGAAATCTGCCAAATTTTTCCCAAATACCATTATACTTCTTCCAATAATCATGTTTAGAAATCCTCCTGGACTTTAAGAATAACAGTCAATCATATTGTCCAATACTTTGATGATTTCTTACGTTAATTCTTCAATCCACCTGTAGTGTTTATGTGCCACAGTGAAACCCTTAGTCTTCTAACCAGTAATTTAAAATGCTGCCTCTATTATATATCAGCTTCTTACGTGTACTAGGATTTGTTTATATACTTTCTATTCCAGTCTATTGTTCTGTCTATCATTACTGTATGCGGTAACTTTATATATTTTCATGTTAGCAGCAAATCAATAATACATACCACAAAAGCCACACACCATTATTCATGGTACTATGATTGTAGCTACTCCGCAAAGTGAATTCTGGAATCACTTTTTCATTTTACTCAAAAGAATTTCACTTCATTGTGACCCTCATTCGAATGATGTTAAATTTATGATTCCCCATCCATCAACAGTCTCTTCACTTATTAAAGTCTTATTGGGTTGCTCTTAATAATGTTGATTGTTTATTTCCTCACACAGATTCTGCATCTTCCTTGTTAGTTTCGTTTAGTTCTTTAATTGTCTTATTTTTTCCTAGAAGTATATGTATATTTAAGTGTAGTTGTTGTCAATGCTTTTGTATATAATATCTTTTTCCCATTTTTTCCACTTGTAATTTCTTACATATGGTAAAGCATTGACTTTAAAATATATTGACTAGTTACTAATCTCTCATTAGTTCAAATCATTTTTCAAGTGATTTTCTTGGGCTTACCCAATAAATGGCATTGTACTACAAGTTAAAATAATTCTTCTCCTCTTTATTTTTTGCACAATTCATTTCATATTCTTCTTTCACTTCATTGATTGAATTTCTATCAAGTATTGAACCGTGGGGCACCTGGGTGGCTCAGTCAGTTAAACAGCTGACTCTTGATTTCAGTTCAGGTCATCTGACAATTCATGGGATCAAGCCCCGAGTCAGGCTCCACCAGGGCAGTGGGAGTCTGCCTGGGATATTCTTTCTCTCTTTCTCTCTCTCTCTCTCTCTCTCTCTCTCTCTCTCTCTCTCTCCCCCCCCATTCAAATGTGGGCACATGCACACTGTCTCTCAAAAATAAACTTTAAAAACAAAATGTTGAACAGTGATCATGATAAATAGTACACTGTCTTATTTCATCATACTAAAAATTTGTATTTCATTATAAGCCCTAGTTATAATGAAGTCATATTTTAATAAACCACCAAATCTCCATCTCCCTTATAGCTTATACCTAGCTCATACATATTCTTTTCTCTTTACTCTTACTAACTTTGTATCTACATGTCTTTCCAGTTTGCTCTGACTTTATATTAAATTCAATCCTATTATCCAGTGATGATCTCCTAACTTCTTCAGTGTGATATCTTATTTACATTTATTCAGGTAAGTAACAAAACTACCCAACAACCACAGAACCATTACCAACTCTTTGGTACTGCTTGTTCTGAAAAATATTAAAGTCATAAAATGAAGGGAAATTAAATGTGATAACCACTTTATAAATAGGAAAAGCTGATTAACTTTTGAGCTGAGAAGACACAGAAATCCTACTTTTCAACAGATTTTACTGCCATAGTGCAAACCACAACAAAAATCTGCCATAGTGGGGCGCCTGGGTGGCTCATTCAGTTAAGCGACCAGCTTTTAATTTTGGCTCAAGGTCATGATCTTATGATTCATGGGAATGAGTCCATGTCAGCCTCTGTGCTAAAAGCCCAGAGTCTCCTTGGAATTCTCTCTTTCTCGCCCTCTCTCTGCCCCTCCCCTGCACTCTCTCTCTCTCTCTCTCTCTCTCTCTCTCAAAATATAAACTTAAAAATATGCCATAGTGACTCCAAAAATAATTCATATCACTCACCAAGACAATGTTGCTTTTTTTAGCCAATAACAGAGTAAAAGTTTCTAAAGAAAAAATACTCTTCCTATCAATTTTTGTGATTAATCAAGTGAAACTTTGCAATTATTAGCAATGCCCAAATGACAGAAATTTTCTAATTTGTTGCTAAAGACAATCTAATTACAGTCTCTATTGCTTACCTGTCGAAGCAGAAAAAATTCCATGAAAATAAGCCACACACACACACACACACACACACACACACACCCCTTATCTATATAATAGATATAAATTCATATGTATATAAGTGCACATATATTATGCATACCTTGTATATAAATTGTAAAACATTTCATATATATAATTCCACAGAAAAAAGAAAAAATTACTTTTATAATCATTATGCCTTTTCCTAGAAAGCAATATATTAAAGCAATATCTTTCAATTGACACTGAGTTGAAAGAAACTTTGAAAAATCATCTAGTTTTTTTTTATCATGATAAGGACCAGTTGATGTATGGAAGGAAGTATTGAATCACTATACTGTACACCTAAACTAATATAACACTGTATGCTAACAGGAGTTAAAATTAAAACTTAAAAAAATTAGTTCACCAAAAAGATAAAAAAATTTAAAAAATATCATCTAGTTTTACTGCTAATCCTGAATACAGAAATATACTCTAAAGAAGGAATAATATCAACTGACTGGGCAAAGATATTAATTTGATACATAACATTTAAGCATACATGTATCAGTAGTTTTATCAAATGTAAATATTTCCATACATATGCTTCAATGGGATATACCAAGCTTCCACGAGTAATGATTGTAGCATAGCTAGAATCAATCTAAATGGATACTAAGTATTAATAATATCAAAGGGTCATAGGCCTAGTGAAAGTATACTGGTTTATAATAAACATCCTGCACTTAATTTTTTAAAAACATGCTGTTAGACATTAGATTTTCTTCCAGATTTCAATCTACATAGACGTCTTTAACAACTGTCTTCTAGGAAGTCTTATCTTATTCCCAAAAGATGTATAAATTGAATCCTGAGGTAAGTCTCCTATTTCTCTCACATTTATGATTACCTGGGTTAACTAAGAAAAACTCAAAGGAAATTAATAACAATCACTTGGGTTGAGGGGGACACTAGATTTTAAAACTGACATATAGAGCCTGGGTAGCTCAGTCGGTTGAACGTCTGACTTCGGCTCAAGTCATGATCTCACAGTTCGTGACTTCGAGCCCTACATCAGGCTCTATGCTGACAGCTCAGAGTCTGCAGCCTGCTTCAGATTCTGTGTCTCCCTATCACCCTGTCCCTCTTCCACTCACACTCTGTCTCTCTCTCTCTCAAAAATAAATAAACATTAAAAATATTTAATAAATTTTTAAAAACTGACATATAGAGTTTAAGTCTGGTTTTGTCCTGTTATGTTTGGCTCCTCTAGAGATGTAAATTAAACAACAAAGTGCCTTTTCATATTTTCTGAATATATGAATTGTTTACATACTGGACACTGCAAGTAAGTAATTTCTTTTTATCTCATTCTCTCTTTCTTCTTTTTGTCCCCTTTTATTTTGCATTCCTTGACCACGCAACTTTATACTAGAGCTACCTTAAATTCAAAGCCCCCAAATATAATGCCCAACAGCTGTTATCACCCACACATCAAGACTGCCACAAATGCTCCAGTCACAAAAATATCTCAACAAGTCAGCAGGCTGTATGATATTATAGGTTAATTAAGCAGAAAAGAGGCTGAACATGTTTCTTGGTTTTTACTCTACATGAACTGTCTTAAATACTTTCCAAGAAAGACGCAGGGACACTAACTAAAAACAATACCATATATAAATAGTAATATAGAATTAATTTATTCTTCTTATTCACATATATTTATCTTTTCAAAATTGTTGGCCCACGTAGAACCAAGTCTAAATCTAAATCCTACTCCACAAGTTAGTCACAATTAACCGTCCTTCTGCCAATAAGTTTCCTTATTGAACAAATACGCTTTTCTTACTAACATGGGACACATACTCAGTGTCCAGAATTACTAAATGGTTCAAACAATTAAGTAAGAAGATTTGAGCAACCACTCCATACAAATGTCTGTCAGGAGCAGCGAAGTTTATGCAGAAACAATTGTAACTAGGATCACTCACCTCAAGAGCTAAGGGATATGAAGGTCAATTACAAAAACTACAAGCACACATTATAAATAACTTTTTGCTAACTTATTCAAAATGATCAGTATTTTTTTTATTCCCCAAACTTATAGACTTTTGTAAAGATAAGCTAAGCAGAAAAATCAAGCAGACATGAGACTTCTCCATAAATGCCAGAAGACAATGGAGGAAAATAATTCTGAAGGGGAATGTGGGGAATCCCCACTTAGGAATCCCCCTCAGCAATGGGTTAACAAGGCATAAAGAAGTACAAAACCATAGGAGGCTCACACCCGAGTTTGGGTGAACAAGATTAGCATCCCAGAATAGCGAGGTGCACAGGCATCAAGAATAGGGAGGTGCAAAGGCACCCCAGAATAGAGAGCAGTTGCAGAGCCCTCAAAATAAAGAGAGGGTACAGAGCTCCCAGAATAGAGAGGGGTGTTAAGGCACCCAATACAAAGATATATGAGGAAGCAAGATTAGGCATTCAGGGCAAAGCGCCCCCAATTTACTACTATAGCAGAAAGCTGCTTTCACAGGAAGGAAGAACCAAGTTAGGTAAACAGGTAAACTGGGCTGAAGACCACTGCGCTGCAGGTGAAGCAGCCCCAAGTGAAGATGATTAACACAAAAAAGGTGCCTTGTGAACTCTGAGGTCAGGTGTCCTACAGCTCTCATCCCCTCGGCTAGCTAGGATAAACAGAGCTGGTGCCTCAGGTCCCCTGTAAACAACCCTCCACCTGACTGCATCGGCGTCAGGATTTTTTTTGTATTAACCCAAACCCCTAACCCCAAATATCTTCAAGATCCCCTTTCCCTCACATCCACAAGTTAATGTTCACAGATTCATCGTCTCTTTGTACACGTCCACCACCATGTTTGTAAGCCTTTTGATCCTAATAAAAACAGGGCAAGGACACTTATTTGGGGCTCTTGTCTTTTCCAGGACATTAGCCATCTCTCGCTTTTCATCCTGTGTCCCACTCTCTCGCTAGATGAGAGAGAACTTTAGACTCAGAGTCTACGACAGGGGAAAGAAAGCACATGACACAGAATTCTATATTCCAAAACACAGTTATTTGTGGGAGAAAAACTGAGGGAAGAAATAGATACACAATAGTTTAGATATACAATAGTTCCACAAGATTTTCATCCATGTAAATTCCAATGCATGTAAACTTACTGAAAAAAGTATTCAAAGATGCACATCAAACACAAAATGAATCAAAGAAAAAACCCAAACCAGTGTCCAGTGCCTAGAAACGAGCACTGAAATTTTTAACAAAGAAACAGTCTATTCATCCACAAGTTAGAAATTTTCCAAAATTTAACAAATTCTTATGAAATATAACTATATTTTTCAAAAGAAATATTAGAAATGATGGAAAAAATAGATGAAAATGTCTCAAATAATTTTCAACTAAAGAATAATGAAAGGAAAGCTAAAGATCAGAGTATAGTATAAAGTGATGATAGTTGAAATAGTATTCAATAGAAGAAAAATGAATAGAACAGAAAGTCCAAAAATAGCCTGTTTGTGAAGGTAGCATTTCGAATCAGTGAGAAAAAAATTATTTAATAAATGGGATAAATAAATAACCTTTGGTGAAAATATAAAATGCCAGGTTTCTCTCTCCTACTAAAACAATGACACTGTAAGGAAATACAGGAGGGGCGCCTGGGTAGCTCAGTCAGTTAAGCATGCGACTTTAGCTTGGGTCATAGTCTCACAATTCTGTGGGTTCGAGCCCTGCTCCCAGCACTGTGCTAACAGCTCAGAGACTGGAGCCCGCTTTGGATTCTGTGTTTCCCTCTCTGCTCCTCCCCTACCTTTTCTCTCTCTCTTCCTCTCTCTCTCAAAAATAATAAATATTAAAAATTTTTTTAATTAAAGGAGGGGGTGCCTGGGTGGCTCAGTTGGTTAAGCATCCGACTTCGGCTCAGATCATGATCTCACAACTTGTGGGTTCGAGCCCCGCGTTGGGGGCCCTGTGCTGACAGCTCTGAGCCTGGGGCCTGTTTTGCATTCTGTGTCACCTGCCCTCTCTCTCTGCCCTTCCCCCACTCACACTCTTCTCTCTCTCTCTCTCTCTCTCTCTCTCTCTCTCTCTCTCTCTCTCTCTCTCCCCCCTTCAAAAATAAAAAAAAAAATTCTAAAAAAAAAATTAAAGGAGAAAAACTACTTACTCTTGAAATGGGCAAATACTTTATAACAGAAAACAAAGGAAAAACTCATTAGATAGGATTATATAAAACTAAAATTCCTACACATAAATGCAAAGGACCTAAAAAAGGGCAATGCACCATAGAAGAAAAAAATTAAATTATAAATCAAAACAGATATCAATTTTTCCTTTTTATACTAGAAAATGTTTATTTTTAAAAAACAAGGAGGCGCCTAGGTGGCTCAGCCAGTTAAGTGACCAACTCTTGATTTCAGCTCAGGTCATGATCTAACAGTTCTTAAGTTTAAGGCCTACATCAAGCTCTGTGTTGATGTGTGGAGCCTGGTTGGTATTCAGCCTCCCTCTTGTTCTGCTCCTCCTGTTTGCTCTCTAAATCTCTCTCAAAATACTAAATAAGTAAATAAACAAGTAGGTAAGTAAGTAAGTAGACAGATAGAGAGATAGATAATTAGAAAGACAGACAGGCAGATAAAACAAGGCTGCCAACTATAAATAAAAAGCCAGACTCATTCAGTACTGGTGAAACTAAAAATCTTCATTTCAAGATGTTTATCACAGAACTATTTTCAAACAATTTTAAAACCCATAACACTGTTCAGAGATGACTACTACCATTTTGTTTTATGTCCCTCCTGACATTTTTTATGTGTATGTGTATATATGTGTACATGTACATATTTGCATATATACATATTATAACCTGTTACTTGTTCTTAACCATGACTCTTCAACATTAGGCCTTCTTTTTTTTTGGCTCCAAATTCTTCTGGCTGAAATACAGACAAGGCAACTAGAACTTAGTCACCTTGGATGTGGGAAGCACTGACACATGGCAGACCAACAAGTTAGGACAAGTCTAGGTCTCTCATGATTTTGTGGAAGAGTCACTGAATCAATTGCGGAGAAGCTACCAAAAGGTTTGTGCATAAAAGAAAAATAAAGTACTCAACTAATATTAGCTATTATAATTATTGAAGAATATATTCACACATAAAAATTGTTCACAATGCACTACAGTACTAGATTTTAAAAACTAGACATATAAAGAATCATAGGAACATACACCAAAATATTACCAGTGGTCATGTCTAAGTATTAATTATAACACAATTTTCTTGTTACTTATTTTCTAGATGTCCCGCACTAAGCAAGTAATATGAAAAATCGTATAGATAATTGAAATAAGGGCAATAGACACTGGAAAACAAAGTCCAAAGAACAGGTTAATTATCCAGTCCTGCTCTTGAGTTCTAACTTTCTCTATAACTATACTGAAGATCACACAAAAACATCCTCAAGGAACAAATAGAGACATTGATCCTTTAAAGGATCAATCTTTTCTGAGACAAAGAGAAAGAACAGAAGATGGAAGAAATCACAAGTAATTTATATATAATAGTGGAAAAAAACTAGTTTTTAAAAACATACTAAATCAGAGCACCTGAATGGCTAAGTAGATTAAACATCTGATTCCCTTTCAGCTCACATCATGACCTCACAGTTTGTGAGGTCAGGCCCCGCATTGGGCTCAATGATGACAGTGGCATCTGCTTGGAATTCTCTCTCTCTCGCTCTCTCTCTCTCTCTCTCTGCCCCTGCCCTGCTCATACGCACTTACTCTCTCACTCTCTCTCAAAATAAATATTTTTTTAAATACAAAATTAACTTAAAAATCTAAAACCACTAAAAGTTCAATAATTTAGGCCAAATACCACTTAACGGCAAAAAGTGTACCACAGATTTCTGTCTGTTAAAATAATTTGTAATTATTGTTAGTTTCATGGGTGAACTCCATTTTTCCCCCAAACATTATAATGGATCTGAGGAGGAGCGTTAAGTCTCAACTGCAGTGTTCCCTCCCTCCGCTGCCTTTCCCCCCCAACTCTGCCACCTTCATATTTCTGACAGTGTGGTACTGGAACCAACCAAGGGCTTTTGCTTGCATTTCCTAAGTGATTGGCCATTTGACTGTTACAAGTCTGACTGACAAGAAAGAGAAAAAGAGACTGAGAAATACAAAAACATTTTCTAATAAGTGTATATATTTTTATAGATAGTAATTTTCTTTTTTCACAAATATACTTTGTTTTTAGCCATAGTTACTGTTTTTACCTATGACCCCCCACCCCAAAAAATCAGGAGTTATCTTTAATTTGAGAAATGAAACAAAACAAAACTCTGCATTCTCTTAGAAACTGCCAGCGGGGTAAGTTAAACTTCTTTTTAATCACACAATGATGAAAATTACCCATGTTGTCTTTTTTAACCTTGCATGATAGAAAATTCTGGGTAAGGTTACCAACAGAAACATAGTAACTTTGAGTAGATCAATTTCCTAGTATAGTTATTTCCTCTTCCTTTTAGTTATAACTCCTATCCACTATCATTTTCATTACGATATTACTGTTCATTTAACCCCACTATTTGAAGGTCTCTGTCTTTTCCCAGGAGTACCTCAAATTATTTTAGGAAGTAGACAAAAGTATATAATAAATTAATAAACAAATTGGAATATATACAAAATGAAAACAATGCAGTCTTTTGGCCACAGTCCAAATTCATAAAATGATCTAAAATGAGATATTATCCTCCCAACTGAAGAAGATAAAAATCACACAAAATATTTCTCCATGGGATCTCCATCCTTCAAGTGACTGCTCATCATTTACCAACTGTTCAACAAGCAAAATCCTTCCCACCAGCCCATGATGTTACACTGAATTCCTACAATTCCTCTCATTTAACCCTAAGAAAGAAAGTGAAAGAATTGTCTGCACAAGTATATCTTATTTTCCCCAAGCCTACTTAAGGGTTATTTATCTTGTTAGTCAAATGCAAACAGACTTCTGTGAGGTTTTTGGTTTGTTTTGTTTTTTCTTTCTTTTTATTTTATTTTATTATTTTATTTTATTTTATTCTATTTTATTCTATTTTATTCTATTTTATTCTATTTTATTCTATTTTATTCTATTTTATTCTATTTATTTTATTTTATTTTTTGCATCTAAAATGTCACTATTGCAGTGACCACAATGCTGGCAAATGCCTCCTGAACTGGAAGCAGAACAAGATTTCAAATAATTTATAAATAATCATTTCAAGAACACATCTTTTCTTCTTTTATCCCACAAAAGACAGTATTTTCTTCAAGACCCACAAACTGTCAACTTCTCAGCATACCCCAAATCCCACTTAGTTCTCTATTGTAAACAGTGTAGTATTTCGCTACCACATCAATAAATAAAATTCTTGAAAGAATCATTTTGTGTTTGATTCACATTTGTTCTACATATGCCAATGAACCTAAGGTATTTGTAATGTTAAGCTCTTAAAGGCCTTAGCTTACAGAAGAGTCAAACAATCTGAAAACAGCAAAAGGTCTAGCCCATATAGATGAGCCTGACAAAACCCAAAATAAATCAGATCATAAAGTGATAGAATATTCTCCTTTACTACTCTTATTCTCTGCTTTAGTAAACTTTTATTAGAGAGAAGAATGGAGAGTTGGCTATTAAAACTCAGCTTTTTACAGATAGGCAGTTCTACCCTAACTCTTAAAACTATTATTTATCTAACCAAAAATTTGAAAGAAATAAAGCCTATAATAAGTTATAGTTGATGCTTTAAATATGCAAGGATGAGAGGGACCAATCCCTTAAAGTCAAAAAATCCACATATAGCCTGATTCCCCAAAAACTTAACTACAATAGCCTACTGTTGACCAGAAGTCTTACCAAGAACATCAACAGTTGATTAACACATTTTGTATGTTTTATGTATATACTGTATTCTTCCAAGAAAGGAAAATGTTATTAAGAAAATCATAAGTAAGAGAAAATACAGGAAAGCATTTACTGTACTGTATCTATCATAAAATCCACTTATAAGAGGATTCATAGAGTTCAAACCCATGTTTTCAAGGGTCAACTGTACTGACCTTATATTATAGACATAAAGCTCTTTCTAATGGCACAGATAAAGAACTAACCTATGGTATCTTGGAATTTCCTCCAGGAGTAGTGTACAAATGCTATATTAAGATTCATTGCCCCCTAGGGTCGCCTGGGTGGCTCAGTCCATTGGGCATCCGACTTCAGCTCAGGTCATGATCTCACAGTTCATGGAATCAGGCCCCGCATCAGGCTCTGTGCTGACAGCTCAGAGCCTGGAGCCTGTCTTCTGATTCTGTGTCTCCCTCTCTCTCTGACCCTCCCCTGCTCGCACTGTCTCTCTCTCTCTCAAAAATAAATAAAACATTTTAAAAAAATGAAATACCACAAAGTTAACAGTAAATTAACCAATTATCCTTTTTTTTTTTAAACTTCTGTTATCTCCAAGCTTGGACTCAATGTACCAGAAACCTGGAAGTGGGCAATGAAGCTTCAGGACCAGCCCTCAGTTTTAGCCCAAGGAACAGAAAAGGTACTACCTAATGTCCAGGGAGCACAGGAATATCCCACTTTTTCCTCTTTTCTTCTCCATCCTACCACAGCCTATAAAGCAATCTCTAAGCAACAGTGGCCCTGGTCACTAAGGGAGTCACAGGAGCTAAAACTCTAAGGGAAAGGAGGAACCTCTCCCTCCATATAGTGGAGCTGTGGTCCTAACAGGGTGCGGCCAAACACCATGCGTTTTTCTTTCTATCCTCTCACCATATGGCTTAGTACCAGAGGGCAGATAGAGAAGTCTACAGCAAAGCAAAGTAACAAAAGCCCCAGTTTCCTAGGCAGAAGATTTTTAAAAAAGAAAGAAAGAAGGAAAGAAAGAAAAAAGTCAGGGAACTGAAAAGTACCTGGTCAATGCAATAAGACAAGAATGAAAAAATAAAGGAATACAGTTTAGAAAGAAATAAACAAAACTCACTATTCACATGTGATATGATTAACTACCTTAAAAATACCAAAGAATCTTTTTAAAAAAAAAAATCTTCCTACAATTGAAAAGTTGAGTTTGGCAAGCCTGCAAGATATAAAGTGAATATACAAATATCAATTGTACTTCTATAAACTATCAATAACAATTGAAAACTAAAAAAATTTAGTGTCATTTACAACGGCTTAAAAAAATATGAAATAATTGGTAGAAATCCAACATACATACACAGGACCTATATGATGAAAATTATAAAATACTAATGAAAGAAATCAAAGGAGACCTAAATGAACCAGAAAGACATACTATATCTGTGGATTAGAAGACCAAACCTAATAAAGATGTCAATTCTCCCCAAATTGAATCATAGATTCAATGAAATTATAAGTAAAATCCCAGCACAATTTTTTATAGATATAGACAAGCTTGTTCTAAAATTTATATGGAAAGGCAATGGAACTAGAATATTTCTTTTTAAATTGGAAAAAGAAGAATAAAATGGGAGGAAACGTACTACATACTTTTGAGACTTAATTTAATGCTACAGTAACCAAGACCGCATATTATTGGTGAAAGGACAGACACATACACCAAGAGAACAGAAATGACAGAAACAGACTCAACACAAACATTGCCACTTAATCTTTGACAAAGGTGCAAAGATTATTCAATGAGAAAAGACAGTCTTTGTATCATATGATGTTGAAACAAGTAGACTTCCACATGCCCAAAAAACAAAGAATTCTTAGATATGACACTGAAGTCCTCAGACATGACACCAAAACCATAATCCAATTTTTTATAATCTGATAAATTGAACTTCATCCATATTAAAAGCTTTTGCTGTATAAGAGATCCTGATAAAAAAAATTTTTAACAAGCTACAGACTAGGAGAAGACATCTACAAATCACATATCTGACAACTTGTATCCAGAATATATAAGGAACTCCCAATATTCAAAATAAGAAAACAAAAAGCCCAATTTAGAAATGGGCAAAAATATTCGAGCAGACACTTCACCAATAAGAACACCTGGATGGCGCAAAAATGCTCAGGATCATTAGCCAGTGTAGACAGATCAATTCAAACCATTATAACATCACTACACATCTAAGACGCAAAGGTAAAAAATACCAAGTGCTGGGGAACTTGAAAACATTGCTAGGGGGCCATGCTGAGGACAGTCTGGTCAAATGCTAATCATTCACCGACCCTATAGTCCAGCAATCTCACTCCATCGTACTTATCCTAGATAAGAGAAAACTTAGGTTCACACAAAATCCTGTACACAACTGTTTATAGTAGCTGTTTTAAAAACTGAAACAACCCAAATCCACTCGACAGAGATTGGATAAACAACTTGTGGTACCTCCATACAAAAGTATAATACTCAGCAAAAAATAGGAGTGAATTACTGATACATAACGATGGTTTGGATAAGTATCCAAGCCATTACGCTGAACGATATGTGCTGGTGTCTCAGAAGTGTCCCTATGTCCACCAGTTACGCCATCTTTGTGACAGTCTCAAAGAGACAAAACTATCGTGATGGAGAATACACCAGTGGTTGTCAGGGGGTAGGGATGAGGACAGGACTGTAGAGGAAGAGCACAAGGGAATTTTAGAAACGAAGAGCATAAATATAGCTACAAAAATCCCAAAATACTTATAGAATAAAACACACACACACACACACACACACACAACACACACACCCCTAAATAACACATGGATCAAAGAAGAAGACTCAAGAAAAAAGTAAAGATATTTTGGTTGGGGGGGGGTAATGTTTATTTATTTACGTATGTTGAGAGACAGTGTGCATGGGTAGGGGCAAACAGAGGAAGAAAGAGAATTCCTACATAGAGCTCAGACTTTGGGCGCAGGTCTCAGCCTCAGGTCCGCCCTGAGGCCGAGTCTGGGCCCCGGCTCCACCCACCAGCTGTCCTTGCACTGTCCCCATGCCGGCCTTCTCGCCCCACAACCGTGAGATCATGACCTCAGCCGATATCAAGAGTCCGATGCTCAATCCACTGGGCCACCCAGGCACTGTACGGGTATTTTGTACTAAATGAAAGCACAACTTATCAAAATTTGTGTGATGAAGAAACAGAAGTGTATACAGGGAAATTTAGAGCAACATGATTCCAAGTGTCTGACATTATGGAAAAAAATTATGGAGATAGTAAAAAGTTCAGTGGTTGCCAGGGAGCAGACAAGGGAGTGCAGGAGGGATAGACATGTGGAGCACAAGAGATTGTTAGAGCAGTGAACTAGTTTGTATGATACTGAACAGAACACACATGTCATTACATGTTTTTATTATTATATATATTTGCTATTTATATTTATTATTTAAAAAAGGTTTTTTTAACATTTATTCATTTTTGAGAGACAGAGACAGAGCATGAGCGGGTGAAGGGCAGAGAGAGAGGGAGACACAGAATCCCAAGCAGGCTCCAGGCTCTCAGCTGTCAGCACAGAGCCCAATACGGGGCTCAAATTCACAAACCACGAGATCGTGACCTGAGCAGAAGTCAGATACTTAACTGACTGAGCCACCCAGGTGCCCCATATTTGCTATTTATATTCTTATAAAATCCACAGACTATACCACACAAAGAGTGAACCTACATAATGTAAACGATTAGTAACATTAATAATAAGATATCAATTTGGGCTCATCAATTATAAAAAAATGAACCACACTAATGCAAAGATAGAGTGAAGGGGGTATATGGAAATTCTCTGTGGTTTCCTCTCAAGTAAACTCCTCTCAGTAATCTTAAGACTGTTTTTTAATAAAATCTGTTAATTTTTTTTAAAAGACAAAAAATCATTCAATATTCAAATCTGGAAAAATAGCTATAAGTCTTGGGAATATTAGTCACCAGGAACAATGCAGCAGCTAAAAGTTCCAACCACTACAAGTGACCAACAAATTTCCACAATTCCCAAGAAATAAGTGAGAGGTTCACTACAAGCTTCCCTAACTCAAAACATAGCTGTAATCTAAGCTAATAAAGAACATTAGCCTTTTTATAATTTTTTTATAAAATAAAAGGGAAAAACAAAGTCAAAGAAGTCAGTCTGCTTTATAAGGAAGTGGGTACTATTTTCATCAAATTGCATTTATATGCTTCAGAGGGAAAAAATGAGAAATTAACACAAAAATAAAGATATTATGGCTAGGACCACAAACTGTTTGAATGTACATCTATACAATTACAGAGACACCAAAAAGTATCATTTCCTAATGATTCATAAAAAGTTCCAACATAACATTATAATCCACCATAGGTTTCTCCTCAAAATTCTTTAAAAGAAGGAGCACCAAAAACAGAGAGATGAATGTGCTACTATGCCTTAAACTAGGAATTTGTACTCTGTGTCAGAAAGGAGATATTTAAGAAATCATAGAAGTTTGGTTATCACAATAACTGGAAGGTAGCAAGGGCCTACAGGCAGTTAGTGGAAAACTCCAGGGATATTAGAAATCCCGCCATGTGTGGGATGGTCCTACAAAAGGAAGAAATGTCCCACATCACTCTAAACCATCTGATGCTCCAGTGCACATTCATGTAGTCCAAAAACGTCTGAACCCATAACTTAAAGCTTCTGTCCGCACAGCATTAATATACAATGAACTTTCAGAAATGCAATGACTACGTAAATTGAGGGGAAATTGCATTCTGCGGTTTGTTCAGAACTTTACAAAGAGTTGTTCACTAACTCAGAATATCAAGCACCAATGGTAATGCTGCTTATGGCATTTAAATTGCAAATACAACATTCTGGTATGAGTCTATTACATCTCTTACACAGAAAGTTAACAAATTCCTGACTCTTGCATTATGCCTTTGATATATTCCATTATGTCTTCAAGTATTTTTAAATAAAATACATAATTATTTGGCTATTGTTGATAATGTTGCTATAAACATCACTGGCATGGTGAATGTATCCCTTCAAGTCAGTATTTTTGTTTTTCCTTTGGGTAAATACCTAGTAGTGCAATTGCTGGAGTGCAGGGTACTGCTATTTTTAACTTTTTGAGAAACCTCTATGCTGTCTTCCAGAGCGGCTGCACCAGTTTGCATTCCCACCGACAGTGTAAGAGGGTGCCCTTTTCTCCCCATCCTCCCCAGCTCCTGTTGTTCCCAGGCTGTTCATTTTAGCCATTCTGACTGGTGTGAGGTGATATCTCATTGTAGTTTTGATTTCTATTTTGTCCATGACTGATGAATGGATAACAATGTGATACAGATAGATAGATAGACATCACACAATGGAATATTACTCAGCCATAAAAAAAGAAGGAAATCTTGCCATTTGCAATGACCTGGATAGAACTGGAGGGTATTATGCTAAGTAAAATAAGTCAGTCAGAGAAAGACAAATATCATATGATTTCACCCATATGTGGAATTTAAGAAACAAAAAAAATTTAACATGGTGGGTTTCTGTCACTGGAAAGAAAAGAATTCTTACCACAATTGTAAGCATGTATTTAGTTTTTAAATCCCTTAAGATTGTTCTTTCTCTACCATCAACCCCCAAATAGACAGTAAAACCCATGAGCTAAAGACTATTTCCTTCACACCTGTATCTACAGCATTCATAGTACACTTTCCGATGCATAGTAGGCATTCAATAAATATTTACTGACTGAAACCAAAAGAGTTTTTTAACATTTAAACCTTCCCTTCAGTTACAAGTGCTACTGAAGAAGGACTTCTGCATTAGCAGAAAGGCTAGATTATATGACTTTGAATTTTCCTTTCGGTTTTAATTGTATGAATGTATGATTTCTTTATTTTGGTGAAGTAGGAATCTAGCAAGTCCTAGACATTCCACTCCCCATCTCCGCAGTTCCATCCTTTCCTTGATGCCATTTGAGCGTCCTCCCAACCTCCCTTCAATGACACCACCCTTCTGAGATTTCTCTCAGGTCTCGCTCTATGATTAAGAAAGTCCCATCTTTTACAGATGATCAAGCTCCATACCTTTCAATATTCTTTCAAATCCAGAGTTCCATGTCTTACACCAAGTATTTTTTTAATTAATGGTCTTAGAACCAATGGTATCTCAACTTTCAACATTCTTCATTTACTTTTCACACTTTTGTACACATAAAACAAGATACATTCATTTCAACTACTTAATATCTATCCAATATAATGATTCATATATCCTCTATTTTTTTATTTTACTTTTATTTTTATTTTAGAGAGAGAGAGCATGCAAGGAGGAGAAAGGATAAATGAGGAGAGAGAGAAAGAAATCTTTACCAGGCTCCATACGCAGCAAGAAGCCCAAAGTGGGGCTCAATCCCATGACCCTGGGAGCATGATCTGAGCCAAAACTAAGAGTTAGATGTTCAATTGACTGAGCCAATCAGCCACCCTAATTTATATACCCTTTAAAAGGTGAAGCAATTGACTGAAAAACAATAAATAATATTTAGCTATTTTAGCTTACAAAGGCCAAGAGAGGAGATAGTAACAATTAACAGTGTTAAGTTGCTCGGTGCACAAATAAATATGTTTAACAATGATGCTTGAATGCTTCTTAAATATATTGCTTTCCTATCTTTAGATTAATACCAACCTTAGTTGCATATCCTTCTACAAAATCAGGATGGCATGTGTTTTACATACCACTCAACACAAGCACAACTAAAATTATCTTGCTCCACCATTATACAGGTATGCACCCAACAGAACACGATCTAGAGGAGAGGAGAGTCATTGATAAACGCTATGTGATCAGGGCATATCACTAACTGGTTCTTTTAACTTTGTGCTGACTTTCATATCTGTAATTCTATAATATAAATTTTCTATAGGTTATTTTCAAAAGATATAAAAAGCGAAGATCTCTCACAGTTTAAAGATAACATTTAAAATATTCTAATAGTCTGAAAGATAGCTGCAAATGACATATCGGATAAAGGGCTAGTATCCAAAATATATAAGGAACTCACCAAACTCCACACCTGAAAAACAAATAATCCAGTGAAAAAATGGGCAGAAGACATGAACAGACACTTCTTCAAAGAGGACATCCAGATGGCCAACAGATACATGAAATAATGCTAAGCATCATTCATCATCAGAAATAGACATATCAAAACCACATTGAGATACCACCTCACGCTGGTCACAGTGGCTAAAATGAACAAATCAGGAGACTACAGATGCTGGAGAGGATATGGAGAGACAGGCACCCTTCTACACTGTTGGTGGGAATGTAAACTGGTGCAGCCGCTCTGGAAAACAGTGTGGAGGTTCCTCAAAAAATTAACAATAGAACTCCCCTATGACCCAGCAACAGCCCTGCTAGGGATTTACCCAAGGGATACAGAAGTGCTGATGCATAGGGGCACTTGTACCCCAATGTTCAGAGCAGCACTGTCAACAATAGCCAGAACATGGAAAGAGCCTAAATGTCTATCACCTGATGAGTGGATAAAGAAGATGTGGTGTGTATATATATATATGTGTGTGTATATATATATATATACACACACACACACACACACACACACACACAATGGAATACTACATGGCAATGAGAAAGAATGAAATCTGGCCATTTGTAGGAAAGTGGATGGACCTTGAGGGTGTCATGCTAAGTGAAATAAGTCAGGCAGAGGACAGATACCATATGTGGAACAGGAGAAACTTAACAAAGGACCATGGAGGAGAGGAAGGGGAAGGGGAAGGGGGATGGGAAAAAATAGTTGGAGAGAGGGAGGGAGGCAAACCATGAAAGACTCTTGAATACTGATAACAAACTAAGGGCTGAAGGGGGAGGGGGTAGAGAGGAAGGGGGTGATGGGCATGGAGGAGGACATTTGTGGGGATGAGCACTGGGTGTTACATGGAAACTAACT
Organism: Suricata suricatta; assembly: GCF_006229205.1. Lineage (NCBI taxonomy): Eukaryota > Metazoa > Chordata > Mammalia > Carnivora > Herpestidae > Suricata > Suricata suricatta. The sequence continues at coordinate 115,742,524 of NC_043703.1, forward strand.
TGACAAACTATAAAAGAAAAAAAATATTCTATTAGTCTGATTCATTAAACAGAATCTCCTTAAAAAATCTACCATTAAAAGATGGGATTCTCTGCAAGTAACTGACCGTGCAAACTGGACCAATTACTTGAATAATTATATTGTGGAATCTTTATGGCTAAGATCCCCTCGGGTAGTTTCAAGCAGCTAAAGGCCTTAAATTCACATGCCAAACATCAGGATCAGGAAAACAACACACAAAACACAAATTCTTCAATGTGTACTCTATTACATGGTGTTTTCCTCTATGTTCTATTAATGTGTCCACTGTACCCAAATCAAGTCATAGCCTCCGCTGTAGAATTAAAAAAAAAAAAAGAACATACGCAAATAAAATACACATACACACCCCCTCAACAGGGACAGAGATGTCTATTGACATGAATAGACAAAGCTTTGAACCAATGTCTGTGCATCTTATTTTAGTTAGAAAAGTAGTTTTTCAATTTTTGAGGGGAAAAAAATCAGTTTCACTTACAATAAGTCATTCTTAGTCTTTAGAGAATGCCCTGGCCATTTTCTGTCTCTCAACTCAACCTTTCAAATGATTTTTTTTAAAAGGTTCAAACACTACAGAGCATCTGATTTAGTGAAAAGCACTTTAAATACCTCTCCAAGTACTCCCCACTGGATCAAAATGTCATAGAAATGCTGTAAACACTATCAGTCATGTTCCAGAGAACAATTTAAACAAACATTGTTTTGCTCTTTTGTCTGGAAAAGTAATTTCTGAAGTGAAGAGTTCAAAACTTTTAGCCCTGCATATTATGCAGTAAGAAAAAAAAAATACATCTTTTAAGCATCAGAAGCAGAGTACACAATAGGCTTTGTCTTGTTAAACAAAAGAACATGCTTTTCCTTTCAATCATTTCCAGCTGTATGATCTGGCCTTCATGGAATCAGAAATTAACAGCATATGGCATCGGGCTACCTGCACAGACTGCATATAAAATCCAAAGTCTTCAATAAGATTAACGGGTCTAGCTGTTGAGAGTGGAGAGGGAACCACCAAACACTATTTCCAAAATTGAGGCAATAGCCCTAACTCAAAGAAGGCATGAAAAATTAGTGCCTATCTGGTCAGATGTCAATTGTATTCTTGAGAAATGACTCAAATCACAATATCTTCTTGCCCCCTAGACAATTAAAGAAGATCCCACCACTGACTCATAACTATTTTGGTTCTCAGACAAGGAAGGAAGTAATACAAAAAACAAAAACAACCCCAAAACCCCAAGAAGTTCTGGGTTAACCCACCTTATGACACAACAGAGTGATATTCTACACCTGAGCTACGAACAAAAAAGCTCAAATAACTTACTACTCTTACAATAAGTTCCACTAAGTCTTAATACCAGAATGTTCAAATATATAGAACCTTGGACTAAAAGGTCTTCAAGGGCCTTCCAAACTAAAAGCATTCCAGACAAAATATTAATTTGCCTTTCTTATTAAGATCAGCAGGCCAAAAATCTATCACCCAACTCTGGGAATATTTTTCAGTGTTTCGGAATCTATTCAAACCCTAATCTCTACCCTGATTCTCAGCTGTCAGACATAAATCCTACACCTTCCTTGCTGCAGTTGTATAGGGTGTGGAGAAGGAGTGCACAATAATAAAGAAAAACTAAGTACCCTCAAACTTAAAAGAAATAGTTGCTCAAAATGCCACAGATTGATCTTTTCCGGCCCCTCCTCAATGCTTTCTTCTCCAGCTTCAGGCACTCAACACCTTCAAATCTACTCTTCACACTTTTAATCTTGTTTAATACTTTTATCTGGACCCTCTCCAAAGCATTATAGCTGAGCTTCAGTGAGCCCAAAAGTCAAACAGTGATATTCCTTGACAGTTTACTTCTAAACTACTAGAGGAGAGAGAAAATATAATTTATTAATAAATATTATGAGAAGTAGGCTTAAAATAATTTCATCAATAAAGTTTAATTCTGCCCTCAAGCATTTGGATCTCATAAAAGAGTTCAACAGTGCCTTAAGTGAAGACAGAGGAGGAAACCCAAACACATTCAAAGGCAGAATTAAAATCTCATAAAGGCATACATTCAGAATAGACAAAATAAAAAAAATGGGCAATCTATGACAGAGATAACCACTTTAATATTTTTTAAGGCACGCAGAGCCTAAGCACAGTCAACCACGGGAATTCCTCTAGCAAAAGCTCTTTTAGGGACTATGAGAATTACTAGATTCCAGTAGAACTATCTAGATTTAAAAAAAAAAAAAAAAGAAGAACAAAAACCTACAAACTTATTTTCATCTCAGATTCTTCAACTCCCCACAGTTCTCACCAGGACCCTGACAGCCTGACAACATCAATGTATTGCATACCCTAAGGCACTAGGTCAAATGCAGGAATCTATCACAGCTGCTAATGTTTTATCTTCCCTTGAAATTTCAGAAATGCAAATGCAATGCACCAACAGCTGTTCACACTTTCAACTTTTTTTGCAAAGCTGGTCATGAAATGCGGCTTGCTGAACATTTTTAACACTATTACCGATTTCTGTTTCAGTGGCTATCTGTGCGGCCGCCACTAGCGTGTGATCTGATTTCACTGCCCAGTAGTGACCGGTATTGGTTCCCTGAAGGAGATGGCAGTGGGGAGGAGACAGGGTTGCTTATTAAGGAACCAAAGCAGACTAATAGCTAAAACATACACGATAGTAGTCTATTTAAATTAGGAACATGGGTATACTTAACATGTGCATACATCAGACGGGTGTGCAATGGAAATTTTCATTAAGTGCATTTGATTAAAATTTGCTTGGACTTACTATTTTATTGCCTACTAGGAGTTCATAAGGCACACAAAAAATGTTTCAAGATACATCCTCTCTCCTCTAGAAGTTAACAAACTAACAGAGTAATTTGTAAAATTATTCTGTGCTATCAATCTTGAAACCCTAATGAAAGGTATGAACCCTCTGTCCAGAAATATATGCAAATACACATCATACTACATTTAATTGCAGAGGGTTAATGGACCTTTTGGACCTATATATAGATCATGACCCACAATTAAGAACTCCAGTTTTTTTTTTTTAAATCCTTGGGGCGCCTGGGTGGCTCAGTCAGTTAAGTGTCCGACTTCGGCTCAGGTCATGATCTTACAATTCGTAAGTTCGAGCCCCGCACCAGGCTCTAGGCTGACTGCTCAGAGCCTGGAGCCTGCTTCAGATTCTGTGTCTGTCTGTCTGTCTGTCTCTCTCTCTCTCTCTTTCTCTCTCTTCTTCTCTCTGTCAAAAATAAATAAACATTTAAAAGAATTCCTTTAAGGTAAACAAAGAAAATGTGGGACTCTTGTTGGAAGTGTATTCTCAATGAGAGAAGAAAGAAGTTTGAGAGAAAGGGTAACACTTTTCTAACATTAATAAATTGGTGATTTCATGGGACTCCACTGACAGTATTATAAAATGTTTTGGGAGGAAGTAACAGAAAAAAGTGTATATTTATAATTGGAGAAAAAAGAAACCTTGAAATTATTAAATCATTGAAGCTGATAGACATGGCAATGGATTTCAAAAAAATAAATAAATAAAATATAAGCAATGTTTAGCTGAAGACAGTGATTCTGGTAGTACCTGCCATAGGACCAGCCCACAGGAAGCCTACACAGAATGGAAATTAACACCACAAACTCTGAACAGTGATGTGGGATTGGATCCTCGACCAGAATAATTTCTTTTTCTTTTAAAAAATTTGAATAAGTTTTATAAATTAGGTAATATGAATATTAGTTTCCTGAGTTTGATAATATGATTATATGAGAGAATGAATTTTTTAAAGGGGGGCGTTAAATCTTCAGCTAACTCTAAAACCAATTGAAAAATTAATAATAGGTATTCGCAATGTTATGTAGAGAGAGGAGAATGAAGCCAATATGGTACAATGTTAACATTTGGGCAATCTGGATAAAGTGGACTGGTTTGTACCATTTCTGCAACTTTTCCTTAAATCTGAAATGACTTCCAAAAAATTTTTAATCATGTGCTCTGCAACATGGCTCTAGGTTCAAACCCTGGCTCTGGCACTAATTAGCCATGTGGCCTTGGGCAAGTAAGTTCTATGAGGTCACTCTGCCTCTGTTTCCTCATTTGTGAAATAGGAATAATACAGTACAACTCCAAGATGTTGGAAAGGAATAAAAAAAAAAAAGATAATTCATGTAAAGGGTCTATTAGACCAGTATTTGATAAATAGGAAGCACGCAAATCTTACTCATTATTGTTGATCCTTTCCAAATATCTTTATTCCCTCCTCCTTTCATCCCAGCAGTCTTAGCCCAAGCCATTAAAGAAAAACAAGGACAAAAATGAACAGTGAAAAAAGTCATGGTTTTTCATCTCTAGCTTTGAGTTTGTTGATCCTCTGTGTGGGCACCCTGCTTCCAGGCTGGTCCTCCTTTAACATACTCTGTTTGCTGTCAGTGGGGGGTTATTTTTTATTTCATTTTCTTTTTTTTAGTAGTCTCTCTGCCCAACACAAGGCTTGAACTAACAATCCCTAAATCAAGAGTCACATTCTCTACCTGTTGAGCCAGCTGAGTGTCCTGCAAGGGAATTTTTTATATACACAACTTTGATGAAAAGTCAATGCTTTCCTTAACACCTTAACATTAGCTATAAGAATTAAAATTCCAATTCATTTAATTTACTATATGAAGTGCACCATGATTTGGTTTCAGCATTCCTCTTTGTTCTCATCTGCAATGCATTTCTACAAATATTCCTTCACTCAGGCCTCAATGAACTACTATAGTTCTCTGAATACAAAGTTTCAATCCCCAAAACAGAATATTCTCTCTGCCTAGGATAGGACTTCACCCTCATTCATCTAGCCAACTCAAAGTCACCCTCAAAACTTATTTTAGTATGATGCAGATGCCTCTTTGAGCACACAAAACCCTACATGCACACTTCTACCACAATATCATACTATAATTACTGATTACGGTATATGCTCATTAGGTTCTAAGCTTCTTAAAGGCAAGTACTGTATCTTTCTTAATTTTTTTTATTTTTTTGAGAGACAGAGAGAGACAGCAGCGTAAGCAAGGGAGGGCCAGAGAGAGAGGGAGATACAGAACCTAAAGCAGGCTCCAGGCTCTGAGCTAGCTGTCAGCACAGAGCCAGAGGCGGGGCTCGAACCCACAAATCATGAGATCATGACCTGAACCACCCAGGTGCCCCAAGGCAAGTACTATATAAGTCTTTGGATTTGAAGGACAAAACCTGATATAACATAGGCTTTCAACTACTGTTGAGTGAATGAATCTCTACAAGAATCTCTTGACAAGAAATTCCAATACGTGTGTACACACAGAATAATGTATTCAGTAGCAAAAGCATTAGCCAAAGGCAGAGGGGTTATGCTCCTTTTAACTAAGTATACTTTTAACTATACTTTTAACTAAGTATGTAAGATGTCTGTCATGCAAGTTTCAATCATGAAAAACTAGCTCCATGCCTCTAAAATGAAGAAAAAATAGACAGCAGTCCAGTTTGGTAAGAAAGGGGATTCCCTTGAACACATGTTCGTGGATTTCCTAACAGACACCAGCCACGACAATATTGTGGCATTAAGCTGTTAAACACAATATTAATAACTGAAAATATTTCTGCTGCCAGAGCAGCCATACATTCCATATAAAATAAAAACTCTTCTAGTCCTTTTCCCCACTACCCATGAAACAGAACGGCCTAATTTCAGTTCATAAAGTTATTTCTAACCAGAGTATCTGAAAATCTGAAAAAAAGAACTAACGCAATCTGTCTGAGAAGGCTTTTAATCTTGCTAGTCACAGTGCCTGGTTAATTCCTGTAGCTAAAGCCTTGACCAGAGTTCCCTTTCACACCACGAGCCGGCAAAACACATGGCCAAATAAAAAAGGTGCTGGAAATAGGCCCTTGAGCCGTATTAAACACAATGGAAATAACACTTGAAAACAGTATCCTTCCCAGCTGGGTAAGAAACACAATGGCTCCAATCTTCAGCTCTTTCTTCCTAAGATTCTTTCTTCACAATGGATAGACTGACTGACTTATTATTTACTCCATTCAAGAAACAAGATCCCAGAGTTGAAGATCACAATTTAAATCAGATAAAATTCAGACAGTTATAAGATAAAAAGTGTACAAACTCCTAGATATATTCTATTGTGTTCCTTTTTATATTATATTCTCCACATCCTTTACTTCTGTCTCTAAGTAAGAAAACCCAGTAAGAAGCTTCGTGGAAGTAATTCTAGAGTATGTCCTAGAGTGATTTTGAAGTGGAGAGACGAGGGGCTAGAATGCAAACAAACCACTGGGTAACCGTAAGAGATGAGGAGAAAGCACAGGGGATCCCCAACCATTCACTCATTTGATAATCTAAAAAGATTCAAGTCATTGGTGACAAAGTAACCATCCATTAATATATGAAACAATTTGCCTCTGATTTTATAAATGTAACTAAGGAGAAAACTATAAAGAAGAACTCCATCTTGATTCCATATGAAATAGAAAGATTATGAATCTATTCCATGGTATTGCTTTATAACATGTTTTATAACATCTTCAAATCCCATTTGTAAGCAACTGGAAGAGACATATCCCTATTAAAATGATTCTTTCAATGAGCCCCCATAAAGTTCTCATGCGATTCTAGGACTCTGTGGAACAACATCTGAAAACCAGAGGAACAGGTTTTTCTATTCCCAACTGCAACTAGTTTACCATACTTCTTAGAATACCAAACTGTATCAAAATTTGGCAAATCTCACTGCCCGGATGCACAGACAAAGAAGGGACCAGCAATAGTCATGGAGGTCTGACAAAGTTTTTGCACAAACCACCACCTACTCTGAACATTCTGCAAAGAAAAACACTTACTTTGAAAGCTTTCAGCATCTGATTCAGTTTCACTGGATTATGAGTTCCTAGAAGGCAGAACTACATCTTTTTCATTTTTGAGTGAACCCAGTGCCTCACATAGAGCTTTATACACAAAAAGGACTCTTAAAAAATATTACAAACAACCTAATATCCAGAAATAGAGGAATAGCTAAAATATGTTATTTATATAAATATACTATTAAAAATGATTTAGTAGCTTTATACTCTTGGACATTAATTATGTCTAAGATGTAAAAGGCTCTAGTTTGTATGCATAGTTCAAGCCCATTTTTGCAAATATGTAATGCTGACATGTGTATACACATAAATGACTTTCATTTATACATAGATTAAAATCTTTTCATCAAAAGATTACCTGTGAGCTTTGGGATCTTTAAAGAATACTCACATTCCTGTTTATATACACCTTTATACAGTATATGAAATGTTTAAATAATATTAATCCCTCTCATAGATATCAAAATAATAAAAATGTTTTCATGCTGGAAAAAAGTTAACTAAATTTAACTCTCTACACCAACTACTATCTTCTCCTTGCCAAATCCCTGATGTGACTTCAGCCCTGGAATCCCTCCAGGCATAGCACCCTGGTCTCTTACCTGTCTTCTCACTCCACCTTTCTGTTTTATTTTTCTTTGTGTTTTCTTCACTCACTTCATCTACATCCAACAAGACAGAAAATTCACCATCTGGGCTATTACTATTTGTTTTTATGCCCCTTCCATCTCATTCCTCATTTCCCACACTAAGCCAAAAATAAGTTTTGACCATAATGAAATGCTGTTACACACCCACCAAAATGACTAAAATTAAAAAGACTGAGAACAATTAATGTTGACAAGGAAGTAGAGCAATTGCAACTTTCATACATTAATAGCAGGAATATAAAATGGTATGACCACTTTGCAAAAAGGTTGGGCAGTATTTCATGAAATTCTGACCCTTAATTCTACTCCAGGTATATTTACCTAAGAGAAATGAAATGAACGTCCATAAAAGACTTTTACAAGGATGTTTACAGTGACTTTATTCATAGTAGATGAAAAGCAAAATGTCTCAAGTGTCCATCAATAGATGAATAAACTCTATTAAATTCATATAAGAGAACAAAATTCAGCAATGAAAAGGAATGAGTTACTGAAACATACAATATAAATGCATCTCAAAATCACTGTGTTGAGTAAAAGAAGGCTTCTCTGTATGATTTGATTCAATTTATATGAAGTTCTACAACATACAAAACTAATCTACTAATCTCCTCTGAGGAAGAAAGGTACAAGACTGAGTGGAAAGGAGCATGACAAAATTTCTGCAGAGATGATAGTGTTCACCATCTTGACAGGTGTTTAAGTTAAATAGGTGTATACGTCTGTTAAAAACTCACTTGGATTTGTACATATCATCGTATTTGAACTTTACCTCAAAAGAAAAAATAATCCAACATTAAACTCTAGCTAATGTCACTTTACCTCAAAAGAAAAAGTAATCCAACATTAAACTCTAGCTAATGTCATGCATGCTAAAGTATTTAGTGATGAAGTGTCTGATGTTTCAAACTCACTTTGAAAAGCATGACAAGGATGTGATGGGTCGATGGATGACAGATGGAGAGAAATACGATAAAGCAAGTATTGTAGGGCGTTAATTGTAGAATTTAGGTGGTGGGTAAACATTGGTGTTAACTTTTCTATAACGTGAAATTTTTCAAAAGAAAACATTAAACAGGAAAAAAGTAATCTCTGATCTCCAACTCAAGTCACTTTTTGCTCAGTCTCCAGAGGCAGACGGCCTCATTTTGTGGCAAGTCAAGTCCAGCTTCCCTCTACTGAGACCACTAGGCAGGCACACTCCGTGAGGCAGGCATACTCCGTGTGCTACTTAGCAGGGGAGTCAGAAGTGGTAAATCAACAAGCTGGCCTGGAGGGAAAGGAATCCCCAAAGGATGAGCCAAACAGGAAACTCACTGGTACAAAGCAATCGAAGAGCAACTACACTACTACAAACTATAACAAACAGCACCTTTGGTGACAACTTTCTTGAGCTGAAATACCAACAGCATTTTCAATCAGGACAAATCCCCATTAGGGAAGTCCGCCACCACCACCCAAATACTCACTAACATTCTTAGGCAGCTTTTCTTCCCTAAGTACAACCAGAAGTACCTTCTAACAAAAACACACACAGCTTTGAATTGTAGCATGGGACAGATTTATGGAATATGGAAGACATTAAAGTATTCGCTTTCTCTCTGAAAATAAAGAGCACAGACTCATAAACAATGCCTGAAAGGCATTTCAGCAGCTTAATCCACACAGGACATGTTTTGCTTTTTCAGAAAATCAGGAACTGTTGGGCACAGGAAGCCATAAACAACAAGAATTTGGCTTAAGAAGGAGAACAAAATAAATGTTTTTTATAGAAATCACTTAACATTTTTGAAGAGGTTTATTTACCTGTGACAAGGTCTACCAGACACAACTTGTACATAAGCAGCAGCTCTTACAATATATTTAATATTGATTGGCTTTTCACAACAGTGGCACCAAGCAGAACCAATCTGTCAGCATTTCCATCAACAACTAAGTTTGCTGGGCTTAATAATTCCCTTTTTCCAATTTTCTCCAGACAGAGAAAACCACTTAACTGGTTCTCAGCATTCAAGCTCAGCCAAGAGTTTCCTTTTAAGTTCCATCACACATGAAGTCTGGGGTTTTGGAAAGTGCATTTCCTTAGGTAGGCGCAGTCCTTCTAAGTTTAAGAGGCAAAGACTCATGACAGAAAACCACCCACAGAATTCTGTAATTTAACAAAGATGCCGCACACAAAATTCACTGAGTTAATACAATGTAAGATAGAATAAACCAATCAAGGCCATGGGTGGTAGGTGAAAGATTATCTCTTAGAGAACAATTACTATTTTCAATACATATCTTAGAATATACAATTGTGATCTGAGATTCCTACTGAAGCAAAACAAGTTAGGTAGAAGACAGATTTTTTTGTCATCAAGGATAGTATCTGGAAAATTCCAGGCTTCATAAATGAAGGATTAGTGTTCTGCTTTGAAACTTTTGTGTAACCATAAGCAACAATGTGAATTCTTTATTTACCTATCAATAAAATTAACCAAACTTTCTTAATTATTTATGTTCAAAGACTGTGAACTTCTCAAATAAGCAATAATAAATAAGCTATGTTCTTATTTCTTCCCACTATAAAAGAGGTCCTGCACAAGACACATAAATAGTACCCCCAAATGATGATATTCAGCACAAATATTGGACATAAATTGAGAATACGTCTCCATGCACACTAAAATCGTGAAGATCTTAGTTGATCGTTAAGTTCAACTTTCATTTCTATGTTTTTCTTACTGAACAGTATTTTATGAATACTCTGAAAAGAAATAATTGTTTGAAATGTTTTCCCTCAGGTGCTCAAAAACATATAAATTGTTAACTTATTAGGACACTATGTACAACCTACCATTTTATTCAATACCACTGGCTGTACAGTCGCCTTTTTTTTTTTTAATGTGAAAATAAAAGACCATACAGGGTGTGTCTGGATGACTGGGCAGGCTAATCTGACAACGGTCTTAGAGAAGAGTGCTTTCGATTACACTGGAAAAGTAGTTGAGCCACACTGGCAAGATTCAAATGACCAACGGGGATGTTTAGATCTTGTTCTAATGATAATGCTGAGGCATGGAACAATGTGAACAGACAGGTGCTGGGCGGGAATGGGAATGCAGGAATATTAAACAGGCACATTAGATTAAATGCCAGTTTGACAAGGGAGGAGAGATGGGAAAGAAGTCAGAACACAGTATCTAAGCTTCTTTTATTATGTTTTCTTTGGTGAAAACTAACTCACATGATTTCAAGTTAAAGTTGGCAGACTGAGCATGCGCACAGAGCTGAACTTCCTCCTTAAAACTCCACAGCCTCCAAAATAAAACTCAACAGCCTTTTTTGAAAAGGCGTAAGCCAACAAAATCAAAGACTACAGAAGAACCAATAGCAACAAAATGCTGAAAACGGGAAAGCAGAGGGTCCCACTGGTGACCAGACAAAGCAAGGAGTAGGAAAAGCCAAGTGGCAGCCTGACCTGCATCACATTGGCAGAATGAGGTAACTGGAAGGGAAGGGAGAAAATACAGCTTGAAAGGGCTTAGCTGAAAGTCTGCATAGAAGCAATTAAACCTCAGATTCCCCTTTCTAACGTCATCTGGCCAAGCACCTATCCTTCCCTCACCAGAGCAAAAGGCGAGGAATTTATTTTACAGAAAAGATAAAACAGAAGGTCTCAACTTGAGAAGTGTCACTAGTGAGAAGATAAGTATCATCCTGAAAATGAGGAATTAAGTAATGAAGAATGCACTTACTGATTACTGAGATCACTAATCTCTTTTTCCCACTTATACTCCTTAAAATGAGGACAGGCAGAAAGGATTCTAGAAGTTCCTACTTGGAGTGAGTAATTTGATCAACCCAGGGGAAAAAAATCACCAAAAGATACTGACAAAGGACATTTCTCCCCAAGGAAATCATCCATCCAAATCATCCTACAGGTGAGGGAAGGGGATGGGGGAATAAGTTCAATAGAAGCTGGAGTTAAGTAGCTACATAGGCGTGCTTCGTCTTGGATCCACTAAAAACTCACATTTATTGATAATTTTGTATAAAAATAGAATCCAGACTTTTCTTTCTTTCTCTTTCATTTTAGAGACAGCATAAACAGGGGAGAGGGGAAGAAGTGGGGCGGGGGGGACAGAGAGAGAGAGAGAGAGAGAGAGAGAGAGGATCTTAAACAGGCTCCATGCCCAAGCAGAGTTCTCCCATGACACTGGGATCATGACCTGAGCTGAAATCAAGAGACAGACATTCAACCAACTGAGCCACCCCACACGCCCTGGATCCAGACTTTTCATTGCTATTGACTACTATCTTATTTTTTTTCCCCTAGAAGGAGAACTGGAGATGAGGATTCGAGTCTAAGGAATTTATAAGAGAGAGGACCCCAGGAAGGACTTGTAGGGACATGAGGAAGTGACACAATAAAAACAATGAAGTCATTAAAGGGCATCAAGCAAGTTATGAAGTAAGTTAGGCCAACTAAAAATTCCATGGAAAACTCAGAAATAGTATAGAACACTTACTCAGAGGTATTCCCCACCATCCACCCACAAAGGGCAAAGGAGCTAAGATATTTATACAACAGCTTCCATCAATAATTGATTGAGAGGCACTAGGACAGGAGGATGGGCAGAAAAGTGGCATTAACTCCCCATTCCTGGCATCCAAAGAAAGCCGTTAGGCAAAAAAAATGCAGAAGCTGACATCTGGAGGTGTGGTTAGCATACACGGAAATGATAAGAGCTGAAGGGATGTAAACAGGGTACCAACAGCATCTGCTAATGGTCATCATGATAACTAAGCTCATTTCTCACTATCTTACCCAATGTAAGAAAATAATTTCTTGTACGTTCACTCTTGAATCCTTTGATTTCCTTTTACTAGCCAAAGCCGTACATCATTTTGGTTAATGGCACTAACCTTATCAAACTCTACTGGAGATAAACTTTAGCCACCCCTATTTCACCAATGAGAAAATAACTCCAAAGCAATGCATTGGAGTGATGCATTAGATCCAAAAGTAAACTGAGGTTTAAAAAAGAAAAAAAGCTAAACTCATGGCTTCCATTTTCAACTTTGAAAATACACTGCCCGCTCACATTCACATTAATTATGCTGATTTCTAGCACTAAGAATTTTAGTCCAGAGTAGCTGGCCAAAAAGGTACATTGATTTGCTTTATTTCATGATTAAGTTATCAAAACTTAAAAGTTATACCTGGCTGCAACATTAAATCTGTGAAAGGTAAATACATCCTGAATGTCTCCTAGGTCCCTCAATCTGAATACCAGTTAGGCTAGTCGACTAATATTATGTCTCCAAACGCACTGGCTCAAAAACTTCATTTATCAAAATGACTGGACTTCATTTTCCATTCGTCATATTCTCACAGCCCACTTTCTAAGAGTTTTTCTATTCTATAGAGCAATGTCTTCTTTTTTAATATCTACTCTGTCTCAAGGTGACTACCCCACAGTAGAAGGATTGGAACTCCTAATGATACCATCTTAAAGTTTCCTACCCTAAAGCATTCAATTGCTTGGCACTAGAGTGAGGTTAGAGGAAAAGACCAGGTGAGAATGGATGGATCAATGTTCCTCCCTAGCCCTCTGGTCCTGTAGCAAAGGATCCTTCCTTGCACATTAACTTCTCCTGGGGGTCCCACTGCCTGCCCTTGCAGTCTGCACTTCACCTCAGCTTTTAGGTATTTGTAAATGTGTGCAGTGCTGGGGCACCTGAGCGGCTCAGTTGATTAAGCATCCAACTTCGGCTCAGGTCATGACCTCACAGTCTGAGTTCGAGCCCCGTATCGGGCTCTGTGCTATTAGTTCAGAGCCTGGAGCCTGCTTCGGATTCTGTGTCTCCCTCTCTAACCCTTCCCCACACATGCTCTGTCTCTCTCGGTCTCAAAAATGCATAAACATTAAAAAAAATTTTTTTAATAAATGTGCACAGTGTTTACCTTCTTTCCCCTATGGTCCATGATGTAGCAGACAAATGAAGGACACAGCCAGGTGCTGTTTAAGTGTCCCTGAGACCCCTGGGACAGCTAAGGAGACTGCCCCAAACATCCGCATGACACATCCACTGTGGTATTACTCAACTTCTCATTGCAGCCTGGACTGTACCAGGACATTCTGCTACATGAGTTTGAAGTCTTCACAGCAGAAGGACAGAGATGCTTATTAAAGTCCAGGAATTAAACCTTCAGTTCCAACAGGATTATCACGTTTCCATACCCAGCCTGCCCAAAGAAGTTGCTTTTTCTCACAGCACTTACTTTTCTAGACTATAAGGCAGAGAGGAAAAAATACTAACCTGCTTCACAAAAAATGTCAACAATAACTACAAAACCTCTGAACAGATGCTTCATGTAATCAATGATCATTTCATCATTTAAGTACACCTGAGTACATGATGACCAAGGAGAGAGACATTATAATTAACAAGCGACTGGTGGCTTTCTTCATATCCTCATGGGTAGGCATATTCCAATTATCTCATTTCCAAAAACAAGAAATAAAAAGGACAGTCTTCTTTTCTAAATGAAACTAACCTCATTTTTCCTTTATCCCCAAGTTGCTTCAATAGTTGTAATATCAGATGACAATATGTCAATTCACCTTTCCTAAAAAATTCATAATCAATGTATAACGAGACCATCAGTGTGAGCTTTAATCCAATATGACCGGTGTCCTTATAAGAAAAGGAGAGGGGACACAGATGCACAGGGAGAGTATCACGTGATGAAGGAGGAAGAAACTGGAGTCACGCTGCCACAAGCCAGGAACACCAAGGGCTGCTGGCAACTCTGAGAAGCTAGGAGAAAGGTGTGAAACAGATTCTCTCTCTGAGCCCCCCAGAAGCTATCAATCCTGTCTACATCTTGATCTCAGGCTCTAGCCTCCAGAACTACGAAAGAATGAATTTCTGTTCTTGTTTTTTTTAAGCTGTCTTATTTGTCATATTATGTATAGCAGCCCTAGAAAACAAATACATCCACTTTAAGTTTAACAATAAACTGAGGGGGTGCCTGGGTGGCTCAGTCGTTTGAGCATCCAACCAACCCTTGATTTTGGCTCAGGTCATAATCTCGCAGTTCAGGGGTTCAAGCCCCGCATCGAGCTCTGTACTGACAATGCAGAACCTGCTTGGGATTCTTTCCCTCTCTCACTCTGTCCCACCCTCTCTCAAAAAAAAATAAATAAACTTAAAAATAGTAATAATAAAAATAAATAAATATATGTTTATATATTTTTATAAAAAATGGAATAACAATAAATAATAAACTGAGAAATCAAATTTAAAAGAAAAAAATTAACAACAATATGGTTAGCTATAAAACTTATAGGAAAAACCAGGCTAAATAGGCAATGAAATTTATGGAGTCCTAAAAAGGTTAATCTATGGTATACTATAAATAACCTTTACTCTATTTTAGGTTAATATTTCAGTAAACTTTAAAATATATAGTAAAAGCCTGGATGGCTCAGTCAGTTGAGCATCTGACTTTGGCTCGGGTCATAATCTCACAGTTCATGGGTTCGAGCCCCGTGTTGGGCTACATGGTAACAGCTCAGAGCAGGGAGCCTGCTTCAGATTCTGTGTCTTCCTCTCTCTCTGCCCCTCAACTCATGCCCGTGGACATGTTCTCTCTCTCAAAAATAAACATTAAAAAAACATTTTAATAAAATAAAATATATAGGAAAAGAAAAACAAAAAATTTAACAGTAATGCTTGAAGAAAGAAAACATAAACTAGCAAGAATTCTAAGGATAAATACAATGTTCTAGATGTTCTGAGAAGTGTTTCTAGATAGGAGTCCTTGGGGATCCAAAGACTCACTTAGCTCCTGCAGATTAAGGGTCAGCAAACTTGCTCTAAAAGGGCCAGACAGTAAACAGTTCAGGCTTTGCAGGCCATATAGTGCCTATTACAACTAGTGAACTTTGCCTCGGCAGCACAAAAGTAGACAACAGGAAAACAAACTGGTATGGCTGTGTTCCAATTAAACATTGCTTACAAAAACAGGTGGTCTGCCCACAGGTTACAGTTCCAACCCCTGCTATGGAGTAATGGTTCTTAACTGTCCTGGAATTGTAGGCATATAACCGTAATGTGTCAGCTTGGCTAGGTCAAACTACATTTCCCACCATCCCACCATCCCCGCACAGTAGGGGGAGGCACAAGAGCTATTCCCGTGCAACATGCAGAGAGTGGCAAGGAAGCAGCAGCTGTTTTGTAGCTCACACGTGTCACACTTTGCTAGGTAAGCTTGTTGGCATGGGGCAGTGGCCAGAGCTGTGGTTACCCCACTTTACCCTGGATCCTCCTTCAGCTTCTCCTGGGCCAGGTATGTATTTAGCTCCTAGATGCAGGGCACCAGTTTCCCTGGCAGCTTACTTACGCACATCATCACCGTCAGAGACAGTAGGAAGTACCATGAGTTTCAGTCCATCCACCTGGTTCCAGCTCATGCGTGCAGGTTCCAGCTTGTCTTTGCTCTCCCTTAATCTCGATCTACCTTCCCTTCTTGACTACCTTCCAAACAGACTCCAGCATCAGACACCAAGATAACAGCCCTGCTTGAGGGAGTGGCCAACTGCTACTGTGGGAAATGGGTGAACACTCTGCTAGGGGTTCTGCTGCCCTGACTGAACCCAGACTGACAGAGAAACTACCGTGAGAGCCCATGAAAGCCATGAGCCATGACAAGGCACACATACACAAACAGGGACAAAATGTGAAAACACTGTGAGGGGTTCAACAAGTTCATCTCAAAAACTCTACTATAGAGTAAAATACGTAAAAATTACAAGCATCAACCCAAAGACTGAAGAATCTGAAAGCTTCCAGCCCTGAAATAGTAGAATACAAATGTGCTACCAACCTGGCTGACAGGTTGGCTAAAGTTAGCTCATCAAAGCTGTCAACTGCAACAAAAACAGGAAAAGCATCCAAATCTGCTTTTGATATATAGATTTATAATGCAAAAAATCTTCTTTAATCCTCGTTTCAAGTACTTCTCTAAAAGAAAAAAAAAATAGATACTACTATCCAGGGATCTGGTATTGTATTTGGCTTTGCACTAAAACTACTATAAAAAATGGGCACAAGGAACACCTGGGTGGCTCAGTGGTTTAAGCATCTGACTTCGGCTCAGGTCATGATGTCATGGGTTGTGAGTTCAAGCCCTATATCAGGCTGTCAGTGTAGCACCTACTTCAGATCCTCTGTCCACTTCTCTCTCTGCCTCTCTCCAGCTGTGCTCTCTCTCTCTATCTCTCTGTCTCAAAAATAAATAAACAAAAAAAATTTTTTAATGGGGACAAATAGAAAATTTTATGCCCATTTACTTAATAAATAGTTGTTTATAGTCAGAATCTGGGCTACCAAAGAAGCAAAAGCATGATGTGCTGCCACTCAAAGATACCCTAAGGTCTAACAAAATGGTGACTTTCAGCTGATGTGAGAAGACAACAAACCTTGAAAATATAACTAATTTGTAAGTATCTAGCTGTAGAACACCAAAGGACTAGACATCTTATCCAACCTCAAATAAACAACTAAACTCCCCCCTCCTGCTTGATTTCCCTCCATTAACAAATAGCACCGACAAATACTATACTTATTTGTGTATAATACACTCAACAGGCATTTGTTGATTGAAATAATAAATGAAGTATATCGTATGTTTTCACTCATATGTGGATCTTGAGAAACTTAACAGAAGACCAAGGGGGAAGGGAAGGGGAAAAAAATAGTTACAAACAGAGAAGGAGGGAGACAAGCCATAAGAGACTCTTAAATACAGAAAACGAACTGAGGGGGATGAGAGGGGTGGGGTAGAGGGAAAATGGGTGATGGGCACTGAGGAGGGCACTTGTTGGAATCAGCACTGGGTGTTGTATGTAAGTGATAAACCATGGGGATCTACCCCCAAAACCAAGAGCACACTTTATACACTGTTATGTTAGCCAATTTGACCCAAAAAAAATCAAGATATTAATATTAATTTTTTTAAAAACTGTATTCAAATTTTGAGGTATTACTTAACAAGGATAATCTTTCACACTTAAATGAATTAGTAAGGTGAAGCATTATATAGGGAGAATGCTACAGGATCACTGCCCAATTGCAAATTGCTTTTCATTCATTCTTCCCCCTCTTCTACAATTTTCACTACACAAAGAAGGGGGGAGAAACTTCCTCTTCTTTTGTCAGAGTACTCTTTACCAATTAAGATTGCTTTCCATAAGGTGAAACCTCCATTCAGTAAATGGCCCATCTGAAGCTCTAAGATGGTCTTGGGAAGGAAGTGGCATTCACTAAGATTCAGTGGCTGATGACCTTCCAGTTGCATTTTCCTCTCTGTGCAAAATATTCTACAAAAGCCCAGGAGAGGAAACGAGGTGGAATCTTAGGCTTCAAACTTCTTTTTGCACGAAGTCAATACTAATATCCTCAGGGCAGATCCTATTTTGACCCAACCAGGACTCGAAAAGAAAGAAAAACAGACTATCAATCTCCCATCCCAAACCACTCTTAACAGAAGTTTATAGTCAAAAATACTCCTTAGAAACAAGAATCTTCGTGACTGGGACACTAGCACTTTAATACCAGAGGAAAAGGAAGGAACTCTGTGGAATTTAATAAAAACTCCAAAATGGCAGGCAAACAGGCAGCCTTTTCTCTTCCTGTTCCCTGCACATTCTCCACCCTCCTTTCAAAAGGGTAAAGATGCAGAAGTAGGGGGAAGAGAGGAATAAATCTGACTTAACAAAGAAATAGGATAAATCACAGAAAACACTTGAAAGCAGAACAGATCTGATAGTCTCACCTGGAAAACTGAATATATCCATATGTATAAGGCTTGCTTTTATTTTATAACATAGTTTATAAAAGCAAGTTCTGAACAGTAAAATGCATTTGTCTTTCCCAATCCAGGATCTGATGTACCTAGTGCTTTTCTTTGCTTTTCTATGCCTTCCCCACCCCAGGTATAATCTAGGTAATAACAAAGTCCTGTAGTGAGTCCCCAAAGCCACCTTGTGGGCCATTTTGAGAAACAAAAGAATACGGCAAAGGGTCAAACAATTCTTCACTCTCTGCAACAGTGAGTAAGTGTGACGAAATACATCAATGTTTGATGGGGTTATTTAAATCCATAAATCAATATAATAGTGGCCACTTTTTATTAATATTTCATGCCCACTCCACATTTTATAATGACTAATCTTTTGTCCGTTCCCTCTGGTTTACCCAGATTAAAAGGCTAGCTCATCTTTCTCTATTCACCCTCCTCTTTCCACCAACTTCTTCAACCTTTCTTTCTGCTTCCCCCTGCCATACATGCAAACCATTTACCCTTCCTACTCCTCTACATTCCGTACATTGCCTTTAAAAATATCTAAATTCCTTTAGAGAATTGACCGGTGGCCTATCTATCCCAACCTATCATAATAGCAGGGCAAGATGTCTAATGAAAT
This sequence comes from Suricata suricatta, assembly GCF_006229205.1. Taxonomy (NCBI): domain Eukaryota; kingdom Metazoa; phylum Chordata; class Mammalia; order Carnivora; family Herpestidae; genus Suricata; species Suricata suricatta. The sequence continues at coordinate 115,761,604 of NC_043703.1, forward strand.
GTGACCTGAGACTCTACTGCTGTCTATGCTGCCGTTGAGGAAGGGTTGATCTATGCTTATGATAAAAATACATCTTTTTAGAGAGAAATCCTAGGAAACCTTGAACCTAAAAAGCTCAGGATTCAAATGTATCTGCTGTGTAAAAGCATATTTCCTTCAAGAATGAACTTCATAGATCTCATCCCAGAAACCCATAAATCTAGCTTCAGAAGGTAGAGAAGTCTTCCATCTCTGTGTCTTTGGTCCAAGTTAATAAATGTTCAGTGGGAATGGCACACTGAAGGACAGTGTAATGCAAACTATTATTTCCATATGGGTCTTGCTGTTGTTGTTGTTTCAAGGAGAAGGAAAATGAACAGGCTTTCTCTCCCGTTAAAATGCCAGAGGAAAAAGGAGTCGCGGAAGAATCCCGGATGCTCCGCAGGCTGTGTGCGTACAGACGCCCAGCGTCACCTTTCCTCCTGCAGGCATGCATGTTGCTGAGACAGAATTCAGCCCTTCCATTTGTAGCAAGACATTTCTCTGTATGTCACTTGGCAGATGCAGTGGTGCGGCTCTGCCAATTCACCCTGGAGCCCTCCATTTTAATCAGCATCACATAAAGTTTAACACATGCTTTGAAATGTGCACCAGATCCAGAGCTTTGCCTGGGGATGGGGGTGGGGGTGCCTGCTACAAAAACACACATAATCCCGGCCGCTACTCCATAAGCAATTATCTTTCACCTTTGGCTGAACCAGGAGAACTGTCAACACCAGCATACTGCCAACCAGAGGAGAGGTTATAGGGTCAGAGCAGGAAAAAAGACTGAATGCTTTGGGGTTTGGCTTGGCTATTTGCTAATCTTGCTGGCAGCATGGAAGAAGCGCTCTTCAAAACACAAAAACACAGCTATCAAAGAAGTAGTAGCAGTGAGTACACTACAATTTTATCAAAGCTTTTCAAGTACATAGTGCTTTAGAACTCCTTAGTAAAAGCCCAATGTTCCAACAGTACACTAGGACAAGCATATATCAAAACCTAAAGAACTCATATAAGTACACATACGTACATGAGGAAACTGCAACCGTGAACTGACTTTCGCAGAGAAGAGGATGAAAACAAACTTTATATGCTGCTAAGAAACACCTGTTTGCCAGGCGCCTGAGTGGCTCAGTCATTAAGCATCTGACTTCAGCTCAGGTCATAATTTCATGGTTCATGAGTTTGAGTCCCACATCGGGTGAGCTCGAGCCCCGCTTTGGGGGAGCCTCACTTCTCTCTCTCTCTCTCTCTCTCTCTCTCTCTCTGCTCCCCGCTCACTTGTGCCCTCTCAAAAAGTTTTGAAAAAATTTGTTTTCATCTCCCATCTAAACAAAGTTAAAACTATATGAAAATATTCTGAAGTTTTCCTTTGAATATGTAAACCAAAAGAAAGTTGCCATTGATGATTTTAAAAAATAATTACTAAAGCCAAGATGGAAGGCCATAATCTCCCCCCAGCTCCCTCATAGAAACCCTGAATACACACACTGCTGATGAGATCTTTCCAGAAATGCCAACTATGAAATATATGAACATTCTACCTCTTCCACAAGTAAAATTAACGTCTTACAACCAGAATAACAAACACATTTTATCTCCTGTGCCACCTATGATCTGTCTGGGAAGACTGGCCTAGGTCACTGCCTTGAGAAGGACTCTAAGGCTTAGCTAGTACAGGGATAAGAGCACCATGCTGAGTCACTGACTCCTGTCAGCACTGACACTGATGGGCCTAGGAGTGCCACAGACTTGTGGCATATAACTGTTCCCAAATATTGTCTCCAAAGTGGAGTAGGTCTACCCCCAAGCCTATGCACAACAATTCATCAGTACTTACACTTCTTTTCATCTTTAAAAAAAGGAAATAACTAAGCTTTACTAGCATTTGATTTAAGAAATGACACTGGCATCCTCACTCTCTATAGGTCAGAAGGTCATGTGTCATATATGGAATTCAAGATATACTACAGTGAAGAAAGATAATGCAGAGTGGTTGATAGTAATGTTCTGATTTGTTGATTCTCTTTCAGTTTTTTGTGATGTATTGTGGATTATATGTGCTTAATTAAAATTAGATTATATCATCTAGTTTTAGTTAAACTTGTAGAAAATGGACAAATGGTCTTAACATATTCCTGGAAAGAAACTGCAGTTTGAAAATAATAATAATAATAATAATAATAATAATAATAACAACAGTAACAATAATGCTAGATGGCTCAGTCAGTTGAGTGTCCAACTCTTGATTTCGGCTCAGGTCATTATCCCATGGTTCATGAGTTTGAGCCCAGCATGGGTCTCCATGCTGGCAATAAGGGAGAGTTTCTCTCTCTTTCCCTCTCTCCCTGCCCTTCCCACATGCACACTCTCTCTCACTCTCAAAATAAATTTTAAAAACTTAAAAAAAAAGCAATGCTAGTACATGTAAATGACAAGAAAATAGCAGGGTTAATTAATACATGTCTTCATCCTACTGTGGTGAGACCATTACAGTGTTGGTCTCCAATGAATCATGCCTCCTTGTGTGCATGCACCGTAGCAATGTGACACTGTTGCTTCTCCTAGCAGGAGGTAGAGACCATTTCTCCCACCTTCTTGAATCTGGACTGGCTCTGTGACTTCCTCTAGCTAAGAGAATGTGACAAACATTGTCAAACTCTGGGGTCAAGGTTCTAAGAGGACTAGCAGCTTCCGTTCTCTCTGTCTGTCTAAACCCTAAGACCTTGTGATGTAAGGAAGCACAGTTCAGCCTACAAGTGGATAAGAGTCCATGTACAGAACTAAGATAACAGCTGGTCCCAACTGCCAACCCCAGGAGTGATGCCAGTGTGGCCAGCAGACAAACCCTCTAGCTGTGCCTAGCCTCAAATGCTGACCCATGGAAACATAAGAAATAATAACAGCATTATTTAAAGCCATTAAGTTTTAGGTGGTTTGTTAAACTGCAGTACGTAACTGATATGCCTATAAAAAGCCCTGTGTCAAATACATCATGTAGTAAATATAAGGATGATCAAAGTATATCTGACAGAAAATAAGCCCCCCCATTGAAACTATCCAGAAGACTGTTTGAAAAGAAGATATAAATGCATTATTAATAATGGACCTCTCCCCAAACATATTTCCTGCTCTAAGATAGTAGCTAGTGAGAGGAGTGCATATGTATATGATTTTAAATAAACAATATATACATACCGGGGGATTTTTACACAAAAATGGCTTTCTAAAGGCAGTCCAATCCGCAAAGTTTAGAACCACTGAGTTAATGAAAGAAGTACACATATATAATTTATAAGATACAAATATAGGTATAAAAGTTCAATTTCTTTTTTTTTTAATGTTTCTTTCTCTTAGAATGAGAGAGACAGAGTGCAAGCAGGGGAAGGGCAGACAGAGAGGGAAACACAGAACCTGAAGCAGGCTTACCCAGCAAAATACAATATAGGTCAACTTATTCTCTAATGGCTATCTACTATGTAAACTGGGCTACGCAGAAAAGTTTACCAATACCTTGAACCTACTTTTCAGTGTGTTAGTGAATATGGCCTCCATTTTTACTAATGACATATAATTAAATTCTAGACAGCCAAATCTCTAGTCAACCCTTTCTACTATGTAATCTTCACAAATCATAATTAAACCAGAAAAGAAGCAGCATAGACTGTATTACTGAATCTGACACTGATACTATACCTTAATAATACAGATGGCTCCCACAAAAGATATATAAAGGAATACATTTCAGAGAGTGTCTAAATCCCTTGACATTTTATTTAAAAATCTGTACTCACATGATAATTTTTCTAAGGAGAGCATTCATGACTTTCATTAGTTTCTCAAACAGTTTATATCCCTAAAATCTGTATGAACTATCACTATTGATATCTCTCTTCTCCAATGTTAAAAGACCAACTCTGCCCAAAGACCTACCAAAAAAAAAAGGAGGAGGAGAAGACAAAGAAGAAGAAGAATCAGAATCATCTCTCCCTCTGGCCCTCCTGTGCACACAGGTGTGCGCTCTCACTCTCAAATTAAAATACATACATACATACATACATACATACATACCAATTTTAAGTTTACTATCCTATGCTATCTCTAGCTATTTCAAGTCAAAATTGGAACATTTTTCCATGGTTATTTTGCCCTTGTCTATTTCTTCTGTACTACCTGCACAAGAGAAATAAGGACAAGAGAAAAGAAAGAGAGACAAAAGCACATGAGAAGTCATAGCCAAACCAGAGTCTGGAAATATAATCTTATCCATCTTACCCAGCAAAATACAATATAGGTCAACTTATTCTCATGATTGTGGGTTCGAGCCCCGCATCAGGCTCTGTGCTGACAGCTAGCTCAGAGCCTGGAGCTGCTTCAGATTCTGTATCTTCCTCTCTCTCTGACCCTCCCCTGCTCGTGCTGTCTCTCTCTGTTTCTCAAAAAAAAATTTTTTAATAATAATAATAAGGTTTTTAAAAAAAGACCACCATGGTTCAAGCTAACCAGTAACAGCACTAAACATAAAACCTAGGGTAGATATATTTTCATTTATCTTGTGAGATACCAAGACCCCAGAAATACACACACATGCAGACTAGAAAGACTTTAAGAGTAAGGGCTACTCCCACTTGTTGTCAGAACAAACTCTTTAAGGAAACTGAAGAACAGAAAAACCTATCTATAAAATTTGATAATTACAACCTTCTTTTTTTTAATTTTTTTAATGTTTTATTTATTTTTGATACAGAGAGAGACAGAGCATGAGAGGGGGAGGGTCAGAGAGAGAGGGAGACACAGAATCCGAAGCAGGCTCTAGGCTCTGAGCTGGCTATCAGCACAGAGCCTGACGCGGGGCTCGAACCCACGAACGTGAGATCTGACTTGAGCTGAAGTCAGAGGCTTAACCGACTGAGCCACCCAGGCGCCCCTAATTACAACCTTCTTAAAAGGCTGTTGTGTGATTTCCAGTTTTGCTTTTTGTCTCTTTCTTCCCTATAAAGCGATCATGAGTTCCTCAACATATATACAAAAGACTACTTCTAGGGCGCCTGGGTGGCTTGGTCGGTCAAGCATCCGACTCTTGATTTCGGCTCAGGTCATGATCTCATTCATGCTCAGGAGTAGGAGCCCTGTATCGGGCTTCACAGTGAGTGTGGAGCCTGCTTCGGATTCTCTCTCCCTGCTTCTATCTCTGCCCCTTCCCTGATTTCTCTCTCTCTCAAAATAAATAAATAAACATTTTTTTTTTAATTTTTAAAGACTGTATTTGCTCAATCAGTACTGGAGCATAGATTAAAAACTTAAAATTCACCGGTTAAAGGGTTTCATTTTTGAAAGATGAAAAAGTTCTGGAGATAGATGGTGGTGACGACTGCACAACAGTGTAATGTATTTAGTATTTAGACTGGACATTTAAAAATTATGAAAAAGGTAATTTTATGTTATGCATATTCTACCACAATAAAAAATTTTCACTGGTATATAGAAGGGAAAAAGAGTCACCAGAGGAGAGTCCAGATAAAATGGTATCTAAGTAAAAACACTTCACCTAAGATTTTAAAGAGATATTGCATCTTGAGATATCAATGCTGAAGAGAATACTCATAGGTGTTGTCACGAAATTATTAGCCTAAGAAGAGCAGAAAAATACTAAAACTTTCATAATATCCATGTAGATTCCCTGTCCATGTAGATTCCTTGTCCTTAACTACAAAAGTGATCTGGCGTGGGTAAAGAAAAGTATATGACATAACAAGAATTTGCCAAATGGTACATACAGAGCAGTGTGCTAGGTTCTTTGGGGACAAAATGATGAAACCAACTCAGACACACGCCCTCGAAAAATGCCAGTAAATGACTCTCCTCTTAGTTCCACTTCCTGAACTCTGTCCAGGGTACGGGTCCCCCCTCCTCCAAATGCCTGCCTCAGATCCCTTTTATTACCTAGTATTCTGCAGGTGGGTCCCCTATGATTTATAGTCCGCTCTTCCCACGGTAGAAAATGCTGCAGGACAGAACACACCTTAAGCACTGGCCACTGCAAGACTGTTTGTAAAAATAAAGGCTCTTACATTTCCTGTTTCCCTCTCAATCTCATTAACATCTCATTGGTAAAGAGTGCAAATCACCTCCCCTGAAAGTCTACTCTGATTTCTAAAACAATATTTTTTCAATTTTTAGAAACTTCCAAATACTTAAAAATTTATATAAACATCCATGATCACTGTTCTGTTTTAATGGCCAACCACACTCAAGAGGCCTCAATGGTTGGCTGACTTCGGAGTTTAAGCAAACACACACACACGTGCAAGGAGGCACCACAACCTGACAAAGTCTTTTCTTCCCCCGGCCCAGACAATTGCCCTAATCTGCAGAGAATTTTCTCCTCCACATGCATGCACACAAGTAATAATTGAAAGCTGTTCTAAATTTGCTAAATATGGGCAATTAGAAAAGTATGTCAGGAAGGTAAAGTAGCCTGGATTTGTCAACAAAACTTTTTTTTTTTGGTGCAAGCTTTCAAAACAAGATGTAGCCAATTGAAAATGTTCAGCTCACAGTGTAATCTCTTGCTCATTGTGTTGTGCAGTAGTCTCTCACAAAGAACAGAGTCTAGGAGTAAAAAATTCAACTCTAATGGTCTGACCACTTCTCATACTTTCTAGTCCAGGTGTTACATTCCCTGGCCATCTTGGTGCTGCTATATATCTATTCACCCTCTAATGAAGACAGAAAGAATCCATCTCTGTAGAGTGAGGTTCCAAGGTCACAGAGCCTCTCATGCTTAGAATTGGGGCCTAGAAAAAGCAACAACTTAGGTGATCATCTGTTACTACGTAATTGAGAAAATTAACTTTTCTGTTTTTGGTTTGAGGTTTACTACTCTACTGAGATCCGAAACAAACAGATTACATGAAATGCACATTTTCAATCAGTGAGGAGCCTAGCAATAATTAATTACAGTTTCCAATAGTCCTCATTATTGTTCAATGTGCTTCCTAGCCTACATTTTTGATACACCTCATGATCAATGGCCAGTGGTTACAGGTAAGAAAGTTTAATTACAAAGGGGCAGCCCAGGGGAATCTGGAGGTGAAAGAAATGTTCTGTATCCTGTTTGTGATGGTAGTTACATGAATCTATGAATGTTTTAAAAACTCGTGTATACAAATTACTGTATATAAATTTAAAAAATTTTTAACTACTTTAGCATTACCTACTAAAACTTTTTAGAGCTTTAGAGAAATCTAGAAGGATGTAAGATTATATAACTAAGCTAAATTCCTCTTGTTCTAGAACATCCTTAGGTCCATTTATCTGGACCTGCTGTTTAAATATTTCTTTTTCTTCCTTTTTTTTTTCTCTCTCACATATCAGTTCCCTTAGCATTATTTTGATTTTTTTGTGCTCAGTAAAGAAAACATCTGGCAGAGGACAAGAATAAAGCATTTGCTAAAAATACAATAATCCCAAGAATTCTCAACTGGGTTTCTCCAGGGTCAAGTCAAAGGGCACACCATGGGGACTTAGGAAAGGCTCTAGATCCAAACCTCAGACTTGGCTCCACTACGCTCAGCACACATGGCTGGGGTCTAGGGATACTGAAAACAAAGTATAGCACACCAGTAACCTGACCTATTAATACCAAGAATATCAACACAGAAGGAGATAAGAAAATACTTTGAGCTCACTGTAGAGGTCAATCTAGTAACTAAAAAATATAATCACCAGATGCATAGTGAAGTCATTTGAGGAGACTGTAGAAAATCTAAGACAATTTCCAACAACAAAATAGAGATCCACTTAAGTCTCACTAATCTTAGTGGCCTAAGTAGCTTATTTAAACAGATGTAATGTTTGCTTTATCACGGACATTAAAGTGATCATTACAAATATAGTAAAAAAAAAGAAAAGCAAATAAAACCCTGCATTTATTAACACTGAAGCCTGAAAATAACAAAGAAAAACTCTTAAGGTTAAAAGAAAATGTCCCCCTCCAAAAGTATCGGCTCATGCTTTCTCTGATCACTTTGTTTACAAACACTCATGAAAGGGCACCTGGGCGGCTCAGTCGGTAAAGCATCCAACTCTTGATTTCAGCTCACGTCACGATCTCACAGTTCATAGAATACAAACCACCCCACACCCCCACACCCCCCGCTTTGGGCTCTGCGCTGACTCCTCCTTGGGATTCCCTCTTTCTCTCTCTCTCTCTCAAAATAAACATTTTTAAAAAATAAAAACAAAACACTAAAAACACACATGGAAAAAGGCAATTGCAATCATTTAATAAGAAGATGGGGAGCCGTGGAGATCCAGTTGGTATCAGGCTATCAATACCCAAGCTACACCCAAGTGAAGACTTCAATTATCTGAAAAAATCCTGCAGCTCCCAAAAAAATATCCCAAAAAGCCATATTTATTAAGAATGTGCTGGGTGTTGGAAACAGTGCTAAGTACTTTATATACATCATCTTACTTGACCCTTATTAATAAAAGAGGAAACTAAGACTTTTTGTTCAGTCATGTTATAAGTGTTAGATCCAAGTTTTAACTCGGCTTTCTGACTCCAAACCTATACCTTTAATACTGAGTAAGGTACTAAAAAAGTTCTTCTACAAGAAAGACTTGATCAGGAATAGATAGGAGCTTACTTTCTCTAAAAACTATTATAAAGACAATTGATTGATGTTCTGTAGGCTGTATTATTGGTAAGACTGTATGACAAAGATAAGGAAAGGCATCGCCTCTCCTGCTCTTCATTAGTGCAAGTTCTCTTGACAGGCATAAAGTAAATGCCTATCGTCCTTGAGAGTGTCAGCAATGGAACACATCTCCTTTCTCCTAAACTTAAGTCTATTAAAGGTTCCACATTCTCAGACCACTATCTCAAAGTGTTTTTATAACCACTGTAACCAAATGCAATCTTTTAAAAGTAAAAGTATCTTTGGTTAGTGTTAATTCCCCTTGATGATATTTTATAACTCATAATTCTTCTATTTACATAATGTTACAGTAACTTCTACAGTCACTTACATAAGAAACCTATCTTCTTTAGGTATAATGATCCCTGCTAGTTCAATGAAAGTATTAATAAAAGACAACTGAAATGACCAAATATATCTATCATGCCCTACAAAATCTACTTTACAGAATTATATTAAACAGATCTAAACATACGGTAGAGAAAAACTAAATGTGAGAAAGCACTCATCAAATTTAACATGGAATTAAGATAGTAGGATAAATTGCTATCTGCCAGCAGCGTCCAAGAATTTAATCACATTTAAGTAAAAAATGACCAAGATTTACAATCATATTTTTTAAGGTTTTTTTAATGTTTACTTATTTTTGAGAGAGAGACATAGAGCGCAAGTAGGGGAGGTGCAGAGAGAGAGAGAGAGAGAGACATAGAATCCGAAGCAGGCGCCAGGCTCTGAGCTGTCCATGCAGAGCTCGGGGCTCGAACCCACGAGCAGTGAAATCATGATCTGAGCCGAAGCCCAACACCCAACTGACTGAGCCACCCAAGTGCCCCAAGATTTACAACCATTTTAAAACACATGCTTGTTGTCCTTATTTGCTTTGTATATTTTTCACTGTATTGGCATCAGATTAGATATTAGAATTTATCTAATCTAATTAGAATTAGTAGGGATGATATATCAGAGTGTCAGGAAAAACTGGGATCTGGAAATAACCAGGACTGATTAGTTCTTATCCTTCTTTGTTTGGTTGGTTGGTTGGTTTTATTTATTTCTGAGACAGAGAGAGATAGAACACAAGTGGGGGAGGGGCAGGGAGAGAGGGAGACACAGAATCTGAAACAGGCTCCAGGCTCTGGGCTGTCAGCACAGAACCTGATGTGGGGCCCAAACCCACCAACTGTGAGATAACAACCTGAGCCGAAGTCAAACACTTACCCAACTGAGCAACCGGGCGCCCCTGATTAGTGCTTATCTTTGAATTTAAACCCTCTAGAAACATCATACTTGGAATTGTTCTGTAGACCAAGGAACATTATCTACACAGCTAAACATATATATAATAGCAAATACCATGACTCTTAAATTTGATTATGGTTTTAAATCTTATATCATGGTTGATTTTTAAAATATAAAAGAGGGGCGCCTGGGTGGCTCAGTCAGTTAAGCCTCCGACTTTGGCTCAGGTCAGATCTCATGTTCGTGGGTTCAAGTCCCACATCAGGCTCTGTGCTGACAGCTAGCTCAGCGCCTGGAGCCTGCTTCTGGTTCTGTGTTTCCTTCTCTCTCTGCCCCTCCCCGTCTCATGCTCTGTCTTTCTCTGTATCAAAAATAAATAAAACATTTAAAAAATAAAAATAAAAAAATAAAAGATTCTCAGTTGGGGTGGTCAGCATGTCAGCCTGCTCAGGAAGAAGCTAAATCCTCAGGTCCTGCAAGCAGGATTTCTAGAACTAGAGAGGAAAAAAAGAAATGGGAGTGGGGAAGGAAGAGGGAAGAAAAGAACAGAAAAAGAAGGAGACAGGGCACCTAAGCCGGTAAGGTTAAATATTTATTCTTTATTTTAAATATTTTTTCTGTATTATTTTTTTAAGTTTATTTATTTTGAGAGGAGAGAGAGAGAGAGAGAGAGAGAGAGAGAGAGAGAGAGAGAGAACACGCACACAAGAGAGCAAGGGAGGGGCACAGGGAGAGGGAGAAAGAATCCCACGCAGGCTCCATCCATGTTGTCAGAGAAGAGCCCAACATGGAGCTTGAACCATGAGATCACAAACCATGAGCTCACAACCTGAATTGAAACCAAGAGTCAGACGCCTAACCGACTGAGCCACCCAGGCTCCTCATTATTCTAGATCTCAATCATGCAGTTCATATACCTGACTTGAAAAAACACCATCCATATACAAGCAAAGTAAGATAGTAACTTTATAAACAGATGTAGCACAAGAATACTAGCTCATTCAGACCTATAATGTGAGATCACTACCTTTAAACAGAAGCTGTAATAGTTCATTCCCAGGGTGCCAGGGTGGCTCAGTCGGTTAAGCCTCCAACTTCAGCACAGGTCATGATCCCACGGTTCATGAGTCTGAGCCCCACGTTGGGCTCTGTGCCAACAGCTCAGAGCCTGAAGCCTGCTTCGGCTTCTGTATTCCCCTCTCTCTCTGGCCCTCCCCCTCTCATGCTCTGTCTCTCTCTGTAACAAAAATAAATAAAGCATTAAAAAAAAAAGTTCACTCCAATGATGAGATGAGAAATACATCTTGCCTTCATTACTCTTTTAGAAAAGCAAATAGAGGCTGTCCCTGAGTAGATCTAAATTTTATCTGATAATAAGGTGGCTGTTCTTAGGCTCCCCTGTAGTAATATTGAACAGCACTTAGACTGTATATTTATTTATATATTTTATTTAAGGTACTGTTTTAAATAACCTCTTACATATCCTTGCATATTTCAGAAGTTAAATTACATTATAAAAACATAACCAGATAGCATCTTAGTTGTTAATAAGATCAATTCATTTCTACCCCATAACACAGATCTACAGTATTGATCTCAAGTTCAAGTCTAAAGTTAGTTCAGTGAACTGAACTGAACTTTCACATTAGTGTAGTACATTTATTCATGACACTTGGGGGAGCAGGAAATCCCAGGAGTGTTATAATAGAATGAAGTTCAGTTATTGTGCCAACCACCCAAGAAAAACTTGTTAGTGTGGGTCATGTTCCTTTATTTTAAATTCAACAGAAAGTTTAGTTTCCCAATGAAGTAATAATGAGGCCACTGGCTCTCTCCCACAAGCTAATGCGGCCAACCCAATTATACAAAGATTAGCCTATCAGCACTACTTTCATTCACTGTTCTTCTAATTCACTCTTTCCTCATCTTCTCCTGAAGCTACATGGGCACCACTCACTCACTCATCAGAACACATGCCCAAGGACAAATGAAATGAGTGTGGGGCCTGCAGTAATGGCAGGGTGGGGAGTGTGACATTTTGCAACCAAAGGAGGCTACTGAAGAACTCGTATTCTCTTCTGAACAGGCGTAAATATTTATCTTGAGAATTCAAGGCAGGGAAAGAGATCATGCTGATTATCACAAATTTTCAACCTTTATCATCACCTTCAAGATTTTTATATTTATAGAAAAACATGAGCTTTGTTGCTCATTATATTAAATTTAATCTGTTCTCTTCTATAGTAGGCACACAATATAACAGAGAACCGAATGGACCTTAATTTAACTTACATCTAACACATAATTACGATCCCATCTTGTTACAGCTAACAAGAAACCTGAAAAACGGAGACTCCTCAATTACCCCACATAAAGCAGAAAAGAAAATCAATAATCATAAAGATATATGTAAGTAATCCCTTAAATAAGGGGAACTCTTCCTCTGTACCATGAAGGTTGGAACCTTTCCTACCTCATATCCAGTCCAGCAATAAATCCTGCCTACTGCACATGCATTCCAAATCTGATGACTTATATTTCTTTTTTTGTTGTCCAATATATTTTATCTAAGTTATACATATAAAGCTATGCATAATTAAGCTGTACACAGTCAATCATTCTGTAGGGTTTATTATGAAAAGCAACAGTTTCCTCCTCTCCTCTTTCCCCCTAAATCCTGCTCCTCGGAAGCAACCATTCACTTGATGTTTATTTACTTTACCCTCTTTACCTTTATATAGCATGCTTATGTGTGCTACAGCCTGGGTAGGTTTTTTTTGGATTCTTTTAATTATGGTAAAATTTACAAAACATAAACTTCTCCATGTTAACCATTTTTAAGTGTACAGGTCTGTGACATTAGGCACATTCACAATATACAACCATCATCACCATCCATCTTCAGAATTTCTTCATCTTCCCCAACTGAAACTGTGTAGCCATTAAACACAAATCCATCATCTCCTCTACCTCCCCCCCGAAAATCATCATTCTATTGTTTATCTTTATAAATGTGACTATTTCAGGAGTGTCATAAAAGTGGAATCATACAGAAGTTCCCAAGTGGTTCAGTCTGTTAAGCATCCAACTCTTCATCTCAGCTCAGGTCTTGATCTCAGGGTCAGGAGTGCAAGCCCCATGTTGGGCTCCATGCTGAACAGGAGGCCTATGTTTTTTAAAAAAGTGGAATCATACATTATTTGTCCTTTTGAGCCTGGCTTATTTCACTTAGCATAAGGTCTTCAAGGTTCATCCATGTTGTAGCATGTGTCAAAACTCTCTTCTTTTTAAGGCTGAATAGTATTCCATTATATGTAGGGACCACATTTTGTTTATTCATTCATCTGTCATGAACTCTTTGGTTGCTTCTACCTTCTGCTATGTGTTAGTTAGATTTAAGCACTTCTATTGACATTCCATCATGGAAGATGAGGAATTAGGTCTCTTTCAAATACACAACCAGCCCCACATACCTGCATGCAGTGTCCATTCCCCTACTCCTCCAAAGCAGAGCTAAATCAATAGATTTATTAGAAAAATGAACTTTTAGCACTTTTTAAAATTTTTTAAATGTTTTTATTTATTTTTGAGAGAGGGAGAGAGAGACAGCATGACCAGGGGAGGGTCAGAGAGAGAGAGAGAGAGAGAGAGAGAGAGAGAGAATCAGAAGCAGACTCCAGGCTCTGAGCTAGCTGTCAGCACAGAGCCTGATGCGGGGCTCGAACCCACAAACCGCGAGATCATGACCTAAGCCGAAGCCGGATACTCAACCGACTCAGCCACCCCGGTTCCCTGACTTTTAGGATTTCTTACACCTATATAAGTGCAATTCACAGCCAAGCCGTGTCAGAAACTATAATCACTTTTTTTTCTTATACAATTTTGGTTTTCTGGAATTAAGTTTTATTTTTTAAAGTTTTCTTATTTTTAAGTTTGCTTAAGTTTTTTTAAGTACTTACATTACTTTGTTCCCAAATTCTCCCCAACTATCTGAATTTCCTCAGTGTCTACGAATACATCCAATATTCTACCACTTTCACCTTCTCAGAATACTTCTTCCAAACTTTCTAAAATGCTCCATTGTACTGTGCTGGTTGGACTTCCTGCCTGCTTCCCCACTGTCTGCCAACTCCTTCCCTTTTGAGCATCATCTTAGAAACTCTACTTGTCCCTCTCCTCTCTCAGGTTATCTATGCCCTCAACATCTCGTATCTTTCTTTGGTGGGGTGGGGGGTGGGGAGAAGCAGTGGTCATAGGAAGCAAATTTTTGAGGACTCTCATTACTGAAAACATCTTTATCCTACCCTTTCATTTGCTTGATATTATAGCTAGATAGGGAAATATGGATAGGTAATCCTTTTCCCTTAGAACTTTAAAGACATTGCTCTGTTTCAATCTACCTTCCAGTTATTGCTATAATCCAAAATCATTTTGACACTGAATCTTGTTTTCTATCTCTAGAAACACTTAGGATTTTCTATTTGTTCTCTGGCTTCTGAAATCAAACAACATGCCTGGACCTAAGACTATTTTGATCCTTTTTGTTAGGCATTTGATGGTCATTTAATCTGGAACTTCATGTCTTAGAATTTTGGGAAATTTTCCCATTATTATTTCCATGAATTGCTTCCCTTCATTTTCTCTGTTTTCTTCTTCTAGAACACCTAGTACTCAAATGCCAGATATCCTGGACTAACCCCCTAATATTCTTAGATCTTTTCTATTTCCCACATTCTGTCTCTTTTTCTTTTTACTCTTCTCTTTGGGGCATCATTCCTACTTTATTTTCACAACTCTCCTTTCAATGGCTTTTGCGATCATATTTTTAATTGCTGAACATTCTTTCTGCTCTCTGAATTTCTTCTGTTGTGTAGCTTTCTGATCTTGCTTTTACGTACAAATTTTTTTCTCTTATCTAACTCAATTGGTTGTTTTGCCTTTTAGGTTTTCCTCTTCTTGCATAGTATCTTCTCCATGTTGCTTCTTTATATGTGCTTGTTCTGACCTCTAACTGTCATGTTAAGAGGATTTTCTCACATGTCTGCTGATCCTTAGTGATCTGCTCATATTTCAAGTTGGGAAACTAAAAAGCTAACTGAGCGTTTTGTGTGCGTGCATGAGTGTAGTCAACTGTGGGCTTCAAAATTATCTGACTTGTCCATTTGGTTGGGGACTACCCAGTGGACATACCTTCAGGACAGTTCTTTTGGACTAAACACATATTCACAATACCTTCCAGTCTCAGACCTGAAGGGTATACACCTGGCTAGCAGAGCTCTAGCGACCAAATCAGAGAAGAGGACTGTAAAATGCAAGTTGAAGCTCAATACTCAGTATGCAAACTTTCACTACTTTTATGCCCCCAGCTTGTGTCTGTTTTCCTCTGGTCTTCTGCTAGAGCATAACTCGTGGAAAAGGCTGGGGAAGGAATCAGGTTGTCTAACTGTTTTTGAAATAAACAGTCAACCAATCCTTCTGTCTGAACATCAGTTTACCACCCCTTTCCCAAAGGAACCTGATGCTCTCAATTTCTTGGACATGCGGGTTCTGTAAAACACTAAAAATTTGCTTGTCCTCGAGCTTTTACTACTACTGGCTTAGGACTGAATTTTCTTGGATACTCTAGGACAATTAACACATGCCTTCCTACTTTCCACCTTCCAAAGTATGTTGCTGTCATCTAACCCTCCTATATTCCTTACATTTGGGAGCTCACATTAAAAAAAAAAAAACTTGGCTATTGTTTTTACAAGTTTGAAGAGGTAGAAAATATAAGTGGATATGTTGACTTCACCATTTTTAACAAGAAGTCAATTTCATAACCTCTTAGTATCTCCACAGTACTTACAGAAAAGGTCAAAATCCATTCAAAAAGCAATTATAGATATTATCATATACTTCAGAATACAATTGGAGACTAAGAGCATATACCATAGAACATTTTTTTAAAATATATCTTTTCCTGAAAACCGTTAAGGTGTAGGTATATTAAATTTAATTAAATAATACAGAGGGCATTAATTGATTAACTATATATTAATTATCTACAATCCCTAAGTACTATGCTAGTAAGGTACTAGAACTAAAAATATAAAAGCGTACCTCCGTCCTTACACAGACCACAGACTGACTGGGAAGACAGTCGCTGGTTAGGAAGCAGCAATCACATTAATGGAGTCCCCCACTGCTATGAGATGTCACCTTGGAAGGCCCTAGGGGCTCTCTGCCTTCACCATTCTCCTAGCTTAGCAACAAGTTAATTCAGTAAAACTGACTTAGCTCCTCTGAAGAATACGAGGTCTCTTTAGTTGATGTAAGCGGCATTGATAGGAGAACTCCCCCTTAACCAAGATGTTTCTCTGACCAGCAAGGATCCACCCAATATATATTGACCGTCTTTTGCTTCCTCCCAGCTTCCCTGTAACTGTTCTAGAGCAGGGTCCCTCTCCTGAGGCACATCCTGCTGTCTGAATAGCAAAGCTGAACCTATCAGCTCCCTCCAGAAAAGGACAGTCGAATGATGTTCCCATGCACTGTGCTGACCTTTCTGCCTACAGGGTTTACTGAGGGAATACTTAATTTACACCTACATAGTGTGACGCTCGCTGCTGTGTGTTCATGCTTCTTGAATGAAGCCACCTTTGTCACTTATTAAATTCTTACATATATTTGGGTCAATTTCTATACTTGTATTCCACTCTGTTAGTTTATTTTTATGATACTATATTTTATTATTACTCACAAGCCAAGATTCAATAAGAGGAATATTCTTAAAAATATTTAATCTTAAAGTAAGTGAAATACACACACACACACACACACACACACCCATCTATATGTATATATATTTGTGAGCAATGATATAAGTATTGTAATAACTGCTCTTCCTCTAGCTAAGCACTGTTCCATTTCAAGATGACTACACCACAAAACCATCATAAGGATTATTTTCTCTTAAGTTTCATAAAAAATATTTCTCCTAATAAGCTGGTATGCTTTGCTTGGTCAGCGCAAATAAATATTATGTTTATTATAGGTGCACACACATACATATGCCATAGCTTCCTTTTTACCGTTAAAACAGAAAGTTCAAAACCAAACGGTGATACTGTCTTCAAATTATATTTAAAAACTCATCTTTTCTCTCTCATCCCAACTCAATACTAATACAAGGGTACTGATTTTCTATGCTTCATAGTTGTCTAATATATACATGATTTTTAATTGAAATCAGATTCAAAATGTTTCAGAAGTACATATAAAAAATAATTTTTTTTAAGGCAAGGAGACAAAAGCTGTCTAAAAATGGGATCTAATTCAAGGCCGAATACTGCCACCAGAAATTTAATTTTAGGGAGGACAAAAGTATTTCAATAAATCAAGTTTAACCCCTAATTATCTTCTTCTCCACAGTCTTGAGTCTATTTGCATTCACCATTTACCTTGCATAGTTCTTTTTTTTTATTATTTAAAATTTATTGTATCCCTGGGACTGAGCTAAGGTACTTGATTTCCCTAAATGTTTTCACATCTTTGAAAAGAGAATTAAAACTTCCAACTTCATAGAGTGTGAACACTGAAAGGGATGCTTAGGAACTTGCTCATTGTCCTGTAGCTAGCAAATGGCAAATCTAGGAGTCTAACCCAGATTCCAGTGGCTATTCTGTTAAATATCATATTACCTAATAGTAAACTCAATCCCTGTTAGCAGACTACCTACCATATTCCGACTGCTATTCTGATTGCTGCATATTTCAAGAATCCCTACAAAACAGCTCTCATGTTCCCCTACCCCGCCCCCAGGCCATCTACACCATCAAAGACCAAGGAGTAAAAAGTAGTACAAATATATAGATACTGAAATCAAGAAGAAAAGAGAATATAAAGTAAATCCAAGAATACCAGACCAACTGAGCACCAGCTTCTGTGACTCCAAAAGCCACTTTCTGTCGGAGTTTTGCATAGCATCAGCACACAACAGATTTCAAGGGCACGACTGCTTTTTCTTGGCAGTCATCACGCAGCCTGTGTTAACTCTTTCTTTTATGGGCAACCAGTTTCTCTTCTAAGCAGCAGTTATATAACCCATATAATTTGGCAAAGCCAAGTCAGAATCTTAAAAGTAAATAAATCCCTCCCTTTGTTAAACAGCCTCACATAGAAATCAACCTAGCTAAGAATGTTTATATTACAAATGTTACTTAGCCTCACAAGGCCTAAGGTAAACTAATCAAAATAAGAAATACAGAACTTTCCTCCCGCACAAATCAACTCCGTAACAAGTGAATTACAGAAATCAATTTCAAGAAGAAAACTAGAAAACAGCAGACAATTAATAAAAAAATGTCTCTAGACAATTTTATAAAATCACTTCAAACCAAAATGATAATTCTAAAATAAGATATGTATAGTATTTTGGAAGCATACAGGAAGAAGATCAACTTAAAAAATAAGACGGGATAAAAGGTAGGGTTTTTCTACCTACCTTAAAGATGGCTCTATTGCCCATGGTAGAACCCACAGGTATCAATCCAGTACCTTGTTAAAAAATACGTATATATATATATATATATATATATAAATATGAAATGAAGGAATGAATATCAAAGATTTTTTGAAAATAAAAACATTTTAACTTAAAATTCAACAAGGTAATAAAGAGCAGAATGGACAATTTGCAAATTCCTCCTCAGATTCTACTAAACGGTTGTACTTCTAATTTTCATACTTTCACATTTTCTTACTTTTCTGCAGCTTTTTAGGTACATTGGAAAACAGGTGAAGAACTCAGAGACTTTTAGCTGCACACCATTTTAAACTACACTATACCACTGTTTCCTAGCTCCAAAGCAAAATAAAACTGTACACAGGTTGGTAAAAAGTAATTCTACTCAGACCAAAATGATAGAGTATATTAATTTTCTATTCCTGTAATAAATTCCTATAAATTTAACAGCTTACAACCACAGAGTTATCTCAGTCTCCATGGGTGAGGAGTTCAGCATTTTCTGCTGGGCCTTCTGCTCAGGGTATCACCAGGCTGACATCATGGTGTCAGTCAAAGCTATGGTCTCCTCTAGAACTCAGGGTCCTCTTCTCAATTCACTTCTATTATAGGCAGAATTCAGTTCCGAGTGGTTGTAGGATTCTGGGCCCCATCTCCTGGCAAGGTGTCAGCTAGCAATACCTCTCAGCACCTCAAGCTGCCTACAGCTCCACACCACACGGTCCCTCCAAAATTCGGCAATTTACTTCTTCAAGACCAATAGTAGTGCATCTGCTGGAGCCTTAAATCTCTCTGACTTCTATATGTGATCTCCATTCCTTCTTCTAAAGGAGTCTGCCTGATTAGGTCAGGCCGCACATTCATGGAGGAGGATTTTAGAGGACGCATGCACCAAGAGGGCAGGAATCTAGAGGCCTACCACACGCAATCAAAGCAAAAAGCTTCCTACTGATTAAAGCTTTATCCAGAGACAACAGAACACTTTGAATATAGAGGAAGAAACATATATCCTTCATTAAATCCAATTATACAGCAAACACTCCCAAAATAAACTTAGATTGTATTGTAGTTTCACTGAACAGTATATAAAATGCTGTGTTGTGACAGTATCAACTATCCATTAGATACTGAATCAATTTTTCTTAAGCACTACTCACTGCTTGCTTTTCTTGAAGCTAAATCATTCTGAAAATTTTCCTGTTAGACCTATGAGTGCAAACATATGGTATCTGTCCTTCTCTGCCTGACTTATTTCGCTTAGCATGACACCCTCAAGGTCCATCCACTTTCCTACAAAGGGCCATATTTCATTCTTTCTCATTGCCATGTAGTACTCCATTGTGTATATATACCACATCTTCTTGATCCACTCATCAGGTGATGGACATTTAGGTTCTTTCCATGATTTGGCTATTGTTGACAGTGCTGCTATGAACATTGGGGTACATGT
>NC_043703.1:115781624-115860392 GCF_006229205.1 Suricata suricatta
GGTGATGGGGGTGGTTATGTTTAAATGAAGTTGCTTTCACAACACCAAAGACTTAATCATCCATTGCCTATATAAAAGGTAGCTACTTTTTTGCATGGACCTCAAGTATATTGTAGTATAGAGGTGGAATTTAAGGAAAGGTATTAAGAAGGCTGTGTTGTAGCTTATGGGCAAGTAATAAATTGTATCATTTATCTTGAATATATCATAGATAAGCTGCTATATGACGATTGCCACTTCAGATAGCTGTGAAATTAGGTGATTAACTAGTTGTTACTTAACCTTCTAATTTCTGTATAAGTCTAATTACCAAACCTATTCCTTGTTCCTCCTGGTCACACAGATAGACTGTATTTCCAAGCCTCACTTGCAGTATGTAAGGTACAGCTGATGCAATATTGGCAGCAGTGATTTGTATCACTTATAAGCCTGGTCCATAAAAATTCCCCAGGCCTTATTTAATCTGTTTCCTTCTGATACAATGTTAGAAGCCTGTGTTGCAGTGATAGAGCCATAAGTTAAAGAGAGTCCTGGATCCCTTGATGGTCACCTAAAGAAGAGCTGTGCTACCAGGAAGATCCATTTTTGACTACTGATGTGCAAAAAATGAAACTTCTATGGTGAGATTTTAGAGCTTAACTATTACAAGTTGCATTATTTAAGGAAAAGAGAAACTCATCTTGAAAAAATGGTTTTGCCTTAAAAATGACAACAAAAAAAGTAAAATAAATGGCGGTTATACAGAGGGCAGGCAGTAGTCAGCAAGAATATGTATTTCACAAGTTGAAAGCCTGGAGAACCCTGTAATACTGTGGCAAAATAACCGGTAAAACTGGAACCTATAATAAATGAGAAGGCACACCACATGCCTATTGGGCCTGCAGCTCCATAAGTGAATGGAGAGTCAGAGTTAGAGCATATATTGGCATTTACTTTCTGCTTTTAGCAAGGTACTACATAAAAGAGATAAGAACAGAAAGAATCTGTTGGTTTGCAAATAAAATTATAGGAAACAGAAGAAGTCCAGACACTTGGGCCTCAGAGAGTTAGAACACTGAACACATATAGAGTCCCAACAGTAAAAGAATGGTAAAGGTTTGCATCATAACATCCAAAGAATACTTCCAGTTGAACAACATGACAATTCTGAAGCAAAATCAGATTCAGGTATGGTTCTCTTACTCATTACTTCTTTTAGCCTCAAAACAGGGCCATTAAGGCAAGAAAGGCATGAGGCAAAGGCTATGCTCCCTCAATTCCACTACCTTCCCAAATAGGGGAGAAGAAAAAAATCATTCCTCAAAAGTATAGTTAGATCACTTCTTGGCCTTTTGGCTAAGATCAAGTGTAAAAGTATAGTTAGAAAAGAGCACTGGGTCTGGTGTCCACATAGAATCTACTAGAAAGAAACAGATGAGAGGCTTACTAAGTTTGAGGTAACGATAATGCCCAAAACCCACAAATCAGGACTAAATAAACTTTTGACTGTTTAGAGCCTTAAAACAACCCTTGGGCCCCTAAACCCGCAGAAGCAGGAAACAGGCAGTCAAAGATAAACACCCACACATACCTATGCATAACTATAGGGAGTATATACATAAATATATATATGTATGTGTGTGTACATATATAGTTATAGATATATATATATAGTTATAGATATAAATGTAGATGTATCCAGAAATAGTGAGAGAGAAAGAAAATGAGACAGAGAGATAGTCTAAGGAAGGTATATTCCACAGCATCTGCTTCTTTTTGAAAAAGAAAAACCCGGCCAAGGAAAAAACAGAGTGCAACTAGGGGTCCAGAAGAATAGGCAAAAGAGTTCCTCTCAGAGTGTTAATGTCTAAGCAAAAAAGATCCACTACTACCAAGAGAGAAGATTTCCCAATGATGGCACAAAAGGATTACATGATTTGCTGAAGAAGCAAGGAATACTGTGCATCTCCCATTATTCCCCTTTTTATATATATGTAAGTTTCTGTTGTAGTTATTCTATACTAGCTTCTTCATTGGATGTGGGGGAGGACACAGGTATAAATAGCTTGTCATCTAATTTCCTGGTCAGCAGCCCCTCTGGATCTGGAGACACATCTGGAGATGTGAGAGTTGTGAGAATCCCTGAAACACACTAGACTTCGAAATGGATCTAGTAACTCAATGGGATACTGGAATACCCTCCTTGGGAAGGGGTAAGTGTCTTCTACAGAAAATAGGAAGAGTGAAGAGTTATTTGATGACCAAAGGGAAGACTGTGCCAGAGACTAGCTACTGTTCACCAAACCTGTGTCATTCTCCTCTTGATGATAGAGTGAGATTACATTCCTCAGCCTCCCCTGCAGGTCAGTAAAGCCAAGTAATTAGGTTTTGGTCAATGAAACATGAGTAGAAGTAATAATGTGTTGCATCTACGACTAGCCCTTATAAAAATTATCCCACATGCAAAATTGCTTGGCCCTCTGTGCCAATCTTCAAAGCCACATTAAAAATGGCAGAGCCACATGATGAAAAGATTCCCTAAATGACCAATGTGAAGAAAACCATCACAAGTCAGAAACACCATTTTTGGCATGACATCAATGAAAAATAAACCATATCCTTTCCCTCTTTTCCAAACTCCACAAATTCAAAAAAATATTTATTGAACAACTATAATGTACAAAGTATGTGGTAATATCTCTCCCTCCTACTTTCCTTACTTTTTTGGTACTACAAATATCTTAACTATCATAGCATAGAATAACCATGCATGCAAGAAGAGCTATATTTAATATAAATTTTATAGGAAGAATAAAGGGTTATTGGTTAATTAAAAGTACTGTAAAGGTTTCTTCACCATTTCTTTATATGACACAAATATACCAAATAGCTAATAGTTTACACAGATTGAGTATCACAGAAGACAAATTTTGCCTCTGTTTAACCTGAATTCTACTACAGGATCTGACATTTACAAACTATCTGAACTTGTGCAAGTCACTTCCCTGCCCTGGGCCTTAATTTTTTCAGATAAATTAAGAGGTGAAATCAGATAATCCATATTAAATGAAATAATAATATCCTCTTTCACCAAAAAGGAAATGAAGTCAATTTCTCAAGCAGAGGCCTAAAAGAAAAGGCAAACTTAAAAAAGAATGCTTCCAGGGTGCCTGGCTGGCTCAGTCGGTTAGGTGTCCAACTTCAGCTCACGTCATGAGTTTGCAGTTCATGAGTTTGAGCTCCACTTAAGGCTCTGTGCTGACAGCTCAGACCCTGGAGCCTGCTTCGGATTCTCTGTCTCCCTCTCTCTCTGCCCTTCCCCAACTAGCGCACACGTGCATGCTCTCAAAAATAAATAAACATGAAACAAACTTTCTTTTTAAGAATGCTTTCAGAGACTTTGTACTATATTCCCCTACATTTTGAAAGTTTAGGAAAAAAATTGTCAAGCACAACAGAGACTTGTCTTGCAGAATACTTTCATTCCTGTACTCAAAACACTGATCCAGTGACACAGATATATTTTCAATGATTAATTTTGTTTCTTTACCACTAAAAAAATGACATGATGTATTATTTCCATCAGGTTATCATCAGCTAGTTTTAAACTTTCCACATTAGAAAGTCTAACACTGACAAAATTTGAAAGAAGGGGGAAAGAATATCTGCATTGCCTTAGGAAAGGAATTTCCAAGAGGCAAATCTCTTTCGCAAAATCAGACATCTAAAAGATTACCCAGACTTGCTGAGATCAAAAATACAACCTGCTCCCTCCTTCCTCCCAGAATGATAAGAACTATAAATGACTTATTCAAGAACATAGTTGTTTGTAGAACCAAACAAACTTTCCATAAACAACCAAATCTTCTATTTATTGTAGAATATACTGAGACATTTTAATAAAATCAATGTGATTTAAATTTCAAAAGAGCAAGTAACACTGCAAATCATTACTGCCCTTTTATTCACAATGATAAAAGAAATCAAGATGTTCCTTGGTGGCTTTCATAACTTAGAGATGAAGATACTGCAATAAAAAATTTAAAAAAACAAAAACAAAACCTGAAAATTTCTAATATGTTTGTTAACTTATGAGCTATAAATAAATCCCTTTCTGTGATCATTAATTCACAGTATTTTCCAAAAGGCCTTTTCTCATTGACACCGACTGATTTGGAAATAACAATCACAGAAATATTTATAAATAACACAACATCTTGTTTACATAATAAGTAATCAACCAAAGGAATCTGCAGCACAATTTATCTCATTACCGAGAAAGAGATCTTGTAAAAATCTTGGGCTTCAAATCATATCCAAAGTCAAAGAAAATATTCAAAAAACAGAAAAACCTCTTCAAAGTCCCAATATAAACCATCACAATAAATACACATTTATTGAACATTCACAGAGCAAAACACTAAACTAGTAAATAATTCACTGCTCTGTAAATAAAATAAAACACATTTTTTAATCACGTGTTCCCATAAAGAGGAAGGAGTTCCCAAAAACGACAAGAAAATTAAGACACTTAGCAGAGAAAACCCTGTATTTAACAGAGCACTAGCAAAGTCATTGGCCAACCTATCATAAACCCAAGACCTACTTGCTTCATGGCAGTCTCTCCAATTTTGTCTGAATGTTTGCGGATACTCTCCAAAAAGTCTTTGAGATCAGACATAGAAACATCCTTAATTTCTTCTCGAAGCTTGGGGATGTTGTCCACCATCACCTTGCAGAATCGATAGTGGCTTACTTGAGGCAGATAGGTATGCTCTAGATGTTCCAGAGTTTTCAGTGCAGGATAATGCCTATAAAAGGAATTGTATCACCTTTAGCTCAACTCAGTCTTCTTTAGGGCCACAGATATATTCCTCAGGTAAAATTTCTAGCCTGAATTCATTTTGATTGTACATTAAGATAAATACAGTATTACATTTCAATAAAAACATCAATGGGAAAAGTCAAACTACTAAAAATTAATATATGCATTAAAGGACTCAATAAATTCCAATCAAAAAAGATTTTACCCCAAGAAAATAGAAAACTTAGGAAATCTACCAATGAAATTATACCAAAAAAATGAAAATACAAAATGATCATATCAATGCCAAAACAATCAACCTATAAAATAAAGTACCTAAGTTTAAACTTCCAACTATGGCCCAGGGAAGAACTCAGAAAATCTTCTACCAAAAAGACAAATATAGTTAACCATTTCAGGGCTCTGGAGATCGACCAAAGGAGAAAAAATTGAAGTGTTTTTTCATGAAAAGTGTTTTTCATGAAAACTGTTGAACAATGGAACTCTGTGGTGTTCTCCCATGGGGCTTCCTCCAAACAACCCTCCAACTCCACCCACTCCCCATTCCCGCTCCCTCCCACTGGTTATATTGGCTCCTCATGAAAACCAGCAGCTCCCCTGTCATTACAAGTTGACATGATTTTGAGTGGCATTATTAGGAAAAGTAGCAAACTCTAGATGGATGGATGGATAAATGGAAGGAAGGAAGGAAGGAAGGAAGGAAGGAAGGAAGGAAGGAAGGAAGGAAGGAAGGAAGGAAGGAAGGAAAAATAAGAAAGAGAGAGGGAAAGGAAAGGAGAGGAGAGGAGAGGGGGTGGGAGGGAGAGAGGGAGGGAGGAAGGAAGGAAGGAAGGAAGAAAAGAAGGAAAAGAAAAGAAAGGAAAGGAAAGGAAAAGAAATCCAGAAATCCAGCTCTCCTGGCCCAAAGCTGGTCTGGGCTGGGACAAAGGGCAGACTGGAGAACTAACCAGAACTTTAACAGGGAAAGTATGCAAATACGAGACTCATGAAAGGGCCTGACAGCTCTTTGTGCATCTTAGCTGACTGAGGCTGCACACACATGCAGGAGGACACCCACAAGAGCTGAGCACTCCACACATCCCTGGCTGACAAGGAGGCAGCAGGCACATAGAAGGCCTGGCAGAAAGTAAAAGCCCAGGCTGATCTGAAAACCGCCTGAAGTTTCAATGTATTCTATAGCCCACACACAAATCTACTGACAAAGGGTGAAAACCTTATTGGCTCAAATTTGTTTGAACACAAACTTTGGACTAATCCTTGTTTGCTGGCTATCCTTTAACAATAAAAGTGAAATACATTCCGAAATAAAGACTAAGAGAATTCCTTGCTAGCAGATCTGACTTGCAAAAAATACTAAAGAAACCCAGAAAGGAAATGACAAGAGAAATTAACTTTAATTCACAGAAAGAAAAAAAGAGCATAGGAAATAGTAAATGTGTGTGAAATACAAAAGACCAAATATATTGTTTCTTTTCTCCTTTTAATATCATTTTAAAAAAATTTTAAAGCAATGATTATAATACTGTATCATTGGGTTTATAAAATACAGGGATATGTGTGTGTGTGTGTGTGTGTGTGTGTGTGTGTGTGTGTGTATAGCACAAAAAAGGCAGAAAGAAATGGAGCTAAGTTGAAGCAAAACCACTACTATATATTCTACCAAAACTACATCAGCATTCATCTAAAGTAAAAGCAGGCTGTGATACATTAAGATATAGATTTAATCTACAGAGCAACCTCTAAAATAATAACTCAAAAAAATACCATTAAAAAATCAATAGAGGAATTAGAATAGTATACTATAAAATATTTCATACAAGAAAAAGATAGTAAAGAATAAGAACAAAAAGACATGAAAAACTGAAAACAAAAAGTAAAATGTAACCATATCAATAATTACATTAAACATAAGTGGACTAATAAACACTTCAATCAAAAGGCACATTGTCAGACAAGAGGTGCCTGGATGGCTCAGTCAGTTGAACATCCAACTCTTGGTTTCGGCTCATGTCATGATTTTGGGGTTTCATGGATTTGAGCTCCACATTGGGCTCTGTGCTGGCAGACCAGAGCTTGCTTGGGATTCTCTCACTCTCCCTCTCTCTCTGCCCATTCCCAACTCATGCTATCTCTGTCTCTCTTAAATAATAAATAAATCTAAAAAAAAAAAAAGGTAAATTGTCAGGATTTAAAAAGAATGATCCTACTATATGTCCTCTACAAAAAACACAGTTTGGAGTCAGAGATACAAATAGGTTATTAAAATAAAAGGAGGGACGCCTTGGTGGCTCAGTTGGTTAAGCATCTAATTTCAGCTCAGGTCATAATCTCGCCATTCATGGGTACAAGCCCCGCATTGGGTTCTGTGCTGACAGCTCAGAGCCTGGAGCCTGTTTCGGATTCTGTGTCTCCCTCTATCTCTGCTCCTCCCCCACTCACGCTCTGCCTCTCTCTGTCTCAAAAATAAATAAACTATATCTAAAAAGTTAAAAAAAATAAAGTAAAAGATGGAATAAGATATACCATGCAAAAAGTAACCATAAAAGTGGTGGAGTAGCTATATTTATATCAGATACAATCGATTGGAAGAAAAGGAATATTGCTGGTTAGGTAGAAGTGAATACTACTGGTAATGCAATAGAAAAGAGAGTAATATTTACCTGATAGGTAGGGAAACTTCCATAAGCATAAGAGAACAAATAAAACTAAAATTGAAAAGGTTGACAATAAAATCAAAATAACTTATACATTAAAAAAGTAAGAGTAACAGAGAAACAAAAACTTGGTAAAGATTATTTACAACATATAAACTTAAGGTTGTTTTAAAAAAACAATGAACAAAAAGCAAGGAGCAAAGAAGAGTCAAAAATATTTAAAAGGCCAATATATGGGAGACAGGGGGGTAGAACTGAACAGATATGTAAACAAATACAAATCAAAAACATAATTTTGCCACTCAACCCCCACAGATTTCTTAAAAGATAATGGGCATCATTATCAGAAGTTTCGATAAATGAGAATTTACTTCCTGCTGGTAAACAAATTTGTATTAATGATACAAGTTTTCACTGAAAATTTTTACCAAAACTAGCATTCTAACCAGTTGCATTCCCAAAAAGAAATATTAGATTTACAAAACTATGTAAGCCTCTTGAATTGCAGCCATTTATAGTAGCCAATAAAAACTAATCTAGGTGTCTAACTGATTAAACGCATCATGATAAATCAATGTACTAAAAGACTAAAACCAAAATATTTACAGTATTGTTGAGTAAAAGTTATTTCAAAAATAAAACTTATAGGTACAATCGCCAGGCGCGGTGGCGCGCGCCTGTAGTCCCAGCTACTCGGGAGGCTGAGGCAGGAGGATCGCTTGAGCCCAGGAGTTCTGGGCTGTAGTGCGCTATGCCGATCAGGTGTCCGCACTAAGTTCGGCATCAATATGGTGACCTCCCGGGAGCAGGGGACCACCAGGTTGCCTAAGGAGGGGTGAACCGGCCCAGGTCGGAAACGGAGCAGGTCAAAACTTATAGGTACAATCATAATGTTTTTCAAAATAATAAATATGAATACATGTATAATTATGAATGTATGTGCATGTGTGAGCTATACAGCACTAACTACACGCATACACACATACATAAATATACAGAAAATGTCTAGGAAGATATACACGAAAATGCGAAGCCATGATTTTTTCCCCTTGGATAGCAACATTATGGGTGACAACTTTCCTCATGTTTTTCATTTCCTAATTTCCATACTTCCCATGATATATTTAGTTTAGGAAAAACTCAGTTCTGATCTTATAAATAGAAAACGGATAGCTCTGTTTCATATTTTAAGAATGAATTTCACCGTAGATACTTAAGTTCTTCTGCTCCAATGTACTTAGTATCATAAACACTAAAGACTAGAGATTGGTTTTACTTATTTTCTTATTGTTTTCCCTCCTATGTTCCAAAAGTCAAAATCTTAGTACAAATAAATAGAGGAAAGAAAGATTTATTTCCCCTACATTTAGAGGGGGGAAAAGTACAAATACAGTTAATGTGAAATGGTTACTTTTATTTATTACAATTTTACAGACTCAAAAACAGTACAATTCACATGGTTTAGTGTAAACAGAATGGTGTTTATACTACAATTAGGTATGAAGAGGTATGTGCAATAAAATGCAATTCCTCTAGAGAGAAACCTTAGAAAGGATAGAAAGCCAGAAATTAAGCCAAAAAGATAAACACACTTTGGGGTTTAGTTATATTTTGGAACATTGTTTATAGAATGAGAAAAATCTAACAATGTTGCCTGCAGACACAAGCCACATTCATTGATGAGACACATGGCTGCATGCTGAAAACATCTGGTCTGTCAAATAACTCCACATTTTTCAAGGCTAATTAGTACAAAACCCAGTGATTCCTGGCAACAAAGAATGTCACCTTATTTCCCCATCAGCCTTTCCCTAGCACATTCATGCTCCAAATACAACGGTACATTAAGATTATTCAAATTTCAAATGTATTGCAGTATCAGTGACAGGGTAAAGAATAATAGCCAATTAAACACCTGTATAGCAGACACCAAAATAAAAATTTCTATTTCCAGCTGCCATGGAAATCTAAAACCAGATTTTTGACATTACTTTTGACAACCTCTAAACATTATTAAAAAGGAATCAAAAGTGAAACTCCTAAGTTTCATTTGCATGTGTGCTACTTTTCCCTGTCTCCCCCTTATTAGGCTCCCTAAGAGAAATGTGGGCCGAGAAAAAGTAAATTAAATAGAGAAGCAGGGAATATAAAAGAAGAAGAAAGGAAAAGACATTTAAATAATCCTGGAAATTGGATAACTAAGGTCAGAATAACTCAGACAGAGTTAAATGCTATTGTGAAAAGATGAATGTTAATTCTAGGCAAATTAAATTTTGGTACTTTCTTGCCATGATATAGAACTTTTTCACAATAATAATTTTTAATATTCTAATAAGTTATCTTTTAAAGCAGACCATGACTACCCATGAGAAATTTTTATAAGTTCAGAGTATGGTAAGAATATGAAATAAAGCTCTCCACAGGAAATAGAGTGCCTTTCCTAGTCAAAGAGCACCTTTAACAAATATTTAATCCTTTCTATGTGTAAACAAGTAGAAAGATGGTCAGATATTTTTCCTTAGGGAACATAAAATCTAGAGGTATTATCAATATTTACAGCTTAAAAAAAAGAAACAACAAAAACACCAAGCTTCCAGCCATGAAGGAATAACAAGGAACAGACATCAACTCCCCATCTTAAAACGCAGAATACTGGCTAACATATATAAAATCTGTTTTCAGATAGTGGACATTCAGTGGTGTCTCAAAAAAGGGAAACAAGAAGAGTGAGTTTAATAATTAGGCAGATTCTCTACCTGAATGTGATTTCTACATCATGGACACAGTCAGAAAAAACCCAAACAGAGCCCAGCAGCTTAGCTGAGTTAGAGTCGGAGACAGAAGTTCAGAAAGACTGACACAACTTGAGGTTGTACAGTAAAATTCCAAACAGAAAGAAGGAAAGGGAGCAATGCAGAAAAAAAAGACTGCAGAATCGACCAGAGGTTACCTCAAGTCTTTGCCGGGTACTCAGTCAGTCATAGACAAAGTGGGATTCCACATGGACAGGCAAAAACAAGGGAAGGAAGGAAAGGTAGGCAGGGAAGGGAAAGAGGGGAGGGAGGGAAAGACAGACAGAAAGACACCAGGAAGATGTATGATAAACACTTGAAAGACCTCAGACAATGCAGAGAAACCTTGGTGTAGAATCCCTAGAAATTCCTGAGTTATTCAGAGTACATGAATACTACTGTGAACTACCCCTAGAATGAAGGTGCAGCTACCAAAGATTAAAAAGGGAGGCAGGGCAGGGGTGGGGGGCCTGCCTGGGTGGCTCACTGGCTTAAGCATCAGGCTCTTGGTTTGCCTCTCAGGTCATGATCTAACAGTTCTTGGGTTCAAGCCCCGCATCAGGCTACACTCCTGGTGTGGTGTATGCTTGGGATTCTCTCCCTCCCATTCTCCCTGCCCCTCCCCTATTCATGTATATGCACTCACTCGCACTTGCTCTCTCTCTCTCTCCCTCTCACACACACACACACACACACACACACACACACAGACACACACACACACACACACACACACACAAATAAACTTTTAAAATGGGGTTTGGGAAGATCAAACAGGTCTGCAAACAACTAAACTATTTGCCAAAACAAAGAGCAACACTCCCTAAGGGGGAAAAAAGCCTCTGAAAATCCAGACACTCAGCAACATAATATAATGTTCATTATACAACCAAAAATTACTAGATATGGTAAGAACCAACAAATCAATTGACAACTAGGAAAAACAAAATCATTCTGCAGTAAAGATCCAAAATGCCAGAAATGACAGAACTAGCAAAGAAGTACATGAAAAGAGATATCAGAGCCATATACATATAATTAAAGAAAAACACAAAAATAATGAGAAATTAAACATTAAAAAACTCAATGGAACTCCTAAAGATGAAAAATATATTATCTGAAATGAAAATATCACTGAAGAGGATTAAAAGAAGATTAGACAATACAAGAGAAAGAGATCAGTGCACTTGAACACAGCAATAAAATCTGTCACGTATGAGGCAAAGAGAGAAAAAAGACTGGGGGAAAGAAAGAATCGATCTTTAAGTTGTCTATGGGATTATACAAAGTTGTCCAACACAGATGTAACCGAAGTCCTAGAATGAGGATGGGAAAAAGACAAAATAAAATGTTTGGGAAAACAGTATCTGAACATTTTCCAGATTTTAAGAAAATTATAAACCTACAAATCCAAAAAGCTAGACAAACCACACGCAGGATAAATCCGCACAAATACATGAAAGCACACATATGTACACCAAAGTGAATCAAAATCAAATTGCTAAGAACAAATGATACAGATAAAAACTTTAAAACAGGAAAGACACATTAAGCACAGAGTGACAAAAATAAGACGGCTCACATACCTTTCCTTCAGAAGCCACATAAACAAGAAGATAGAGAAATGCTGTCTTATCTAATGAATCTATACACTTAGAATTCGATCACCTTCAAAAATATTCTTTAAAAACAAAGGTGAAAAATAGGATATTATGTCACTCTCACCAACATGGCCATAATCAAAAAGACAGACAATAATAATACTGATATACTGAATTTACAGAAATTGAAATCTTCATATGTTGCTAGTGGAAGGCAAAATGGCATAGCTGATTTGGAAAATAGTCTGGCAGTTCCTCAAATGGTTACAAACAGAGTTACCACAGGATCCAGTAATGCCATTCCTAGATATACAGCCAAGAGAAATGAAAGCATATGTCCACACAAAAACTTTAAACAAAAATGCATAGCAGCATTATTCATAAAAGCCAAAAAGTAGAAACAACCCAAATGTTCAACTGATGAACAGAAAAATAAAATGTGGTATATCCATACAATGGAATATTATTTGGCAATAAGAAGAAATGAAGTACTAAAATATGGTATAACATGGATGAGCTTTGATAATATATTAAATAAAAGAAGCCAATCACAAAGAACCACATATTGTAAAATTCCATTTATATTAAATGTCCAGAAAAGGCAAATCTATAGAGACAGAAAGTAAATTAGTAGTTCCCAGTAGCTGGCAAGGTGTATAAGGGGAGGGGGCGAGGCAGGCGCAGAGAGGGGATGGGCAAGAGAGGATTGTGTAGTAACAGCTAAGGGACTCAGAGTTTCCTTTGAAAAGAATAAAAGCATTCTAAAATTGATTATAGTGATGGCTACACAACTCTGTGAATACAATAAAAAACCACTGAATTATACATTTTAAATGGACGAATTAATAGTATAGAAACTTATCTCAAAAAAAGCTGTTAAAAATATTTTAAACAAAAAAGACATTAAAAAATAGACCATATAAAAACTAAACAAAAAGCAGCAATGGCTATAGAATTACCAAACAACTTTTTTTTTATTTTTTTCATTTTATTTATTTAAGAGAGAGAGAGAGCATGAGAGGGAGAAAGAATCTCAAGCAGGCTCCACACTCAGCACAGGACCCACTGAAGGGCTCAATCCCACAACCCTGGAATCATGACCTGAGCTCAGCCATTCACCTGACAGAGCCACCCAGGCACCCCAACAACAGATGTTTGAGGGGAAAAAATAGAATATTATGAGGGATAAAGAGAAACCTTCAAAATAATACATTGGTCATCAAGAAGATATAACAAAGATATAACAATACTAAATGTATATGCACCCAACAAGAAAGCTTCAAAATACAACAGAAAGAACTGAAAGAACAGAAAAAAGAAATTTGCAAATCCATAATCATAACAGACAATCTCAACATTCCTGACAACAACTGACAAATACAAAATCATTAGGATGTAGAAAACCTGAACAATACCAATCAAAGGTATCTAAATGACAGTTAAAGAATGCCCTATTCAACAACAGAATATACGTAATTTTGAAGTATACATGAAATTTTCACCAAAATGGACCATATGCTGGGCCATTAAAATAAGTCTCAACAAACATTTAAAAACTTGAAATCATACATTTTACATTTATGAACACAATGAACTAAAACTATAAATCAATTTTTAAAAATCTGAAAAATCTCCTACTATTTGGAAATTAACCAATTCATTTCTAAATAATGAGATTAAATTTTTTAAATCATGAAGGAAATAAGATAAGGGGGGTGGGGGGGGGAGACACCAGCATCATACAACATGTAAGATGCAGTTGACACACTGCTAAGAGAAAATTGTACAGCTTCAAATGGCTACATTAGAAAATAAAGAACCAAAATCTACCCTAAAAGCTAGAAAAGAGGAAACTAAACTCCATGTAAGTAGGAGAAAGAAAATACTAAAAATAATAGCTAAAATCAGGAAATAACAGTAAAACCTTAAGATGCTCTTTGGAAAAAAATTAATAAAACTGATAACTTCTAGCTAGAATAATCAGAGAATTATCAAAGAGACTGAGAGGAAAAGACACAAATTTTCAACTTACGTAATGAAACATAAAGTATTACTATAGATCCCACACATTTTAAATTAAAAGGGAATATCTTGAACAATTTTTGCTAACGAATTCAGTAAGTTGACAGAAAAAATTACTTGAAAGACACAAATAAGCAAAACTTACTCAAGAAACACAAAATGCAAATAACCCTATACTTACTTTTTAAATTAAATTTGTAATTAAAAACCTCACCAAAACCAAACAAAATCTCCTGGTTCAAGTGGCTTCAATGGCAGATTCAACCAAGTATGTAAGAAGGATAATACCAACATTAAAGAAGATAATATCAACACTATTCAAATACTTCCAGAAAAGCAAAAAGGGAATACTTTCCAATGCATTCTATGAGGCCAGCATTAACCTGACACCAAAATCAGTGACATTACCAAAACAAACAAAAAACCACTACAGATAAATATTCCTCATAAACACAGATGCAAAATTCCTCAACAAAATTTAGCAAATCAAATACTGCATCATATAAAAAAGGTAATACAACATGATCAAGGGAGATATATTCCACAAATTCAAGTTCAGTTTAAAATTCAACAAATTAACAATATAATTCATATTAATAAACTAAAAAAATTTCTGAACATATGAAAAAGAGTTTGACAAAAACAAAAATTAATTCCTGGTACAAATTTTCAACAACCAGAAATAGAAGGAAATTTCCTTAACCTTATAAAAAGCATATTAAAAAATCTACACATAATTCAGGACAAGGATATTCATTCTCACTACTATTTAACATTGTACTGGAGATTCTAGACAGATCAGTAAGACAAGAAAAACAAACCAGAAAGAAAGCTTCCCAATTGTAAAGAAAGAAAATAACTGTTTTTATTTGCAGATAATATGATCATCTACCTAGAAAATCCAATGGAATAAACCAAAAATGGCAGCAATTGATGACTTTATTAAGGTTGCAGAGTATAAGATAAAAACACAAAAAATAAAATAGTATCCTAGTAATAAATGTCTAGAAATTAAAATTTGAAAATCCATACCATTTTACAACATGAAACATTTAGAGATAAGTATGACAAAAGATATGTAAGACTCATTCACTGAAAACTATAAACACTACTGAAAAAAAAATTAAGGAAGACCTAAAAAACTGAAAGCATCCCTATTGGTTGGGGACAGGGGTTAGAGATGGACCAGTATGGTGTACAGGGATTTGGTGGAGTATGTCCATACAGAAAGGCAGCTGGGCATGGAGTGCCAGAGCCCAGGAGAGATGACAAGGGCATTCAGCCAGGACCTACGATATAACAGCCCAAGTGGAGTAGGGAGGACACCGTAGAGGAGGGCCACTCAGCGTGTGGTATTGAGAAGGTAAAGAGTTGTAGTGACAGCAATGATCGGTGATTAGTTTCATACAAGGAAATGACCCAGTAAGTAAATATATTAAGAGCAATGAAAACCAGGTTACTCAGTAATGAGTAAACCAAACACATACATTATGGCTTCTAAATAACATTCTCTACCAATAGAACCACCGTCACTGGAGAACTGGCTGATTCCAGGGCTACAGTAAGCAGAGTATAAGATGAACCTGAAAAATATCTCTTTTGTAACAAAGTACTCAAAAAATTATGAGGACTTATTTATTATAAGGACATAGAAGCCAGACGGAACGGGTACCACTGGTGCCATTCAGAATAACTTGAACAAAATAAATAATACTAACAAATTATGACTTGTCAAATAAAATAAGAAACTATGAGTCCATACTGGCATAAAAAAATTAAAGTGAAAATCTGATGAAAATGATTAATTTATATAACTATAAAACACCTCCCCACAAAAATTTTAGTTGCAAATGTAGAAAAGAACAACTTGACAATGCAAATGTCTGACAGACACCATCTTAATCAAGTAACAAAGTGAACATCATTGTTGATAGGACAAATAAAATTTACGTGCCACCTGATGAGATGCAATAATCCAGCCAAAGACATAAAATGTGAATCTAACCATGAGAAAATATCAGACAACCCCAAATTGAGGGGCATTCTACATTAAAATTGGCCTGTAGCATTCAAAAGCAGCAAGGTCATGGAAGTCAAGGAAAGATGGAGGACAGCTCCAGGTTGAAGAAGAATTAAGAGACATGACCATTAAATGCAACACACATTTTAAACTGGATTCTTTTGCCATAAAGTACATGATTGAGATAATTAGCAAAATCTGAGCATTTTGTATAAGGATTAAATACTACTAATATATGAGTATTAATTTCTATTCTCTGTTGCATTGCGGCTGCACAGAATAGTGTCTTTATTTGTAGGAAATCACACTAATGTATTTGGGGATGACAGGGTGTCAAATTAGCAACTTACAACTGATTCAAAAAAAAAACACAGTTAATTTATACTGTACTTGAGAATGTTTAAAAATAAAAATTTTTAAGGCCACAAAATAAATGATCTTAACAAAATTTACAACTACTATAACAACAAAAGGTTGCAACTTTGCAAAACTAACTAACTAACTTTGCAAAATTATTAGATAAGCCATGCACTGAAAGAAAATAT
This sequence comes from Suricata suricatta, assembly GCF_006229205.1. NCBI lineage: Eukaryota > Metazoa > Chordata > Mammalia > Carnivora > Herpestidae > Suricata > Suricata suricatta. The sequence goes on from NC_043703.1 coordinate 115,798,063, forward strand.
TTGCAGGATATTCCTAATAAGAGGACAAGGTATCCAAAGCATATTAATGAGTGTAATAAATGAAAAAAACAAGAACAAACCTGAGAGAAAAATGGGCAAAATGAAAGAAAATCCAAATGTCCAAAAACCAATCTCACTAGTAATCAAAAAAATGAGAATGCAGAACAACAGTCTATCATTTCACAATCATCAGACTGGCAAAAAGCACAAAGTCTTACAACACAGATGTTACCTAGACGCTGAGTAACAGACCTCCCAAAAAGTGACAGTGGGAGTCTAAATTGGTAAATCACTTCGGAGAATAATATCTAGTAAGAACAAATACATGAACATCCTTTTCTTGAGCCAGCTGACCTCTTTCTAGGTATTTAAACCATATACCAGCAGGACCGGCGCTGTCTGGGAGCTTGCCAAATCTCAGGAATGACCTCAGACCTACTGGATCAGAATCTACACTTAACAAATCCCCATATGATTTGTACATATAGCAACATTTGAAGAACACTGCTTTCAAGAAACCTTGAGTATGTGAACAAAGAGAGGCAAATAAGAATATTTACTGAACCACTGTCTGCATAGCAAACAACTGGAAACACATCAAATGTCCCATCACAGTAAAGGTGAGGACAGCTACCTTGTAACAACAATCCCAAAAATCTCAGCGTCTTAAAACAAAGATTTATAACTTACTCATATTATACATCCATAACAGGTTGGCAGGAAAGCTCTGTTCATTGCAGTTACTCAGGGATTCAACCAACATCTTGAAAGTTACCACCTGTCGCACCCAAAGGAAAACAGACCTCTGGAAGGACCTTGTGCTAGAGGGTAACTGCTAAGCCCAGAAGTAGCATTTACCACTTCGGCTCACATCTTATCCGCCATCTTATCAGCTCACATCGCATCAGTCACACAGCCCAAGGGAGCCCAGGAAATATACGGAGCCAGAAGAAGACCTAGCTAGAAGCATTAGTGCAGGGCACTTACGTCAACCACTGGAGATGAGAGGGGAAATGTGAAGTACTCATGTAATGGACTATTATAAAGGATTCAAGTAAGTGAACTAGATCTACATACATAAATGAATTCTCCATTAGTACGGAAGTGGCTTATCTCACTTCATTCTCACGACAGGCCCGTGATACAGTAGATATTTTTGTCTGTTTTCATCAGAGCTGTATCTCCAAGAACAATGCCTAGCATACTGTAAGTACTCCATTTTTGTTGAATGAATGAATGAATCTCAAAAAAATGACTGAGAACCATTTATGTACATGTTTTTTTAAACTCAAAATAATACAATATATGATTTGCAGACAAAAAACACAGACTAATAAGAGCTACTCATCAAATTTATGATACTGGTTTCCTTGGGGGAGTAGTGAAAGGAATAGGGCTGAGGAAAGGGACATAAATTTTATCTATAATCATAAAAAAAGTGTCTATCTTTACCTCTCTCTGTCCATATACATAATATATATGAATCAAAACTAGAAAACTATTAATACAGAGAAACTGGTACACAGTGTTTTTTTTTAAATTCTCTGTTATCTTCTATAATTTTAGAACATTACTAAAAAGTTATCAGAAAAATAATACTACTTTCATATCTCACTAAACAGAACTTCTCCTATTATCTTACCTATGTTCTCATATGTGAACATGTCCTCCTGGGAAAAAGATGGGAGTCTAAGAAATTTAAAAATTTTGATGCTTCATGCTTCTTAGGCTTTAAAATTCTTGAAGATTTAATGTTTTATTAACAATATATCTATAGTTATTTCAGTATCACTTTTTAACTCTATGCTTTTTCCCTGGAAACCTAAGTAAAATCAACAATCCACAAAGACATGTCCTGTTTACCATACAGTTTCACCCATCCCCCTACACTGCAGCAGACTCCAGGGGAGGAAGGGTGGGGATGCTTACTCCAGCTTGGGAACAAGAGTGGAAGGGTCACCATAGACATTCCTTTGGAATAAAACCAGAAGAAAACAACACACAGGAAAGTAATCCTCTGAACCCAATCTTGACCTTGGCCCCTATGATGATTAATTTTACGTGCCAACTTAGCTAGGTCATTTGACCCAAATATTTGGTCCAATATTATTCTAGGTACTTCTGTGATGGTATTTTTTAGATGAAATTACTGACACTGACACAAGTAGACTGAGTAAAGAAGAGTATTCTCCATAATGGGGGGTGGGGGGGGAGGCTTCATTTCATCAGTCAAAAAGACCTTAACAGAAAAAGACTGACTCCTTGAGGAAGAGAAAATTCTGCCACCAGACCACCTTCAAACTCAGGCTACAAAATTTACCCTTCCCTGACACCCCAGCCTACCACCTGCCTCTGCAGATTTTGACTTGCCAGACTCCATAATCACATGAACCTGTTCCCTAAAATCCATCAGTCAGTATCTCCCTCCCTCACTCTCCACATAAGCACATACACTCTCTTTCTACTGATTCTGTTTCAATGAAGAGCCCTAATTCACCCCTGCACCAGAACCAGTAACTATTTTTTCTACTATAATACTAAACCAAAGCATGTTTCTCAAATACCCCTGAAAGACCAGGTCTTCTAAAAAGCAAACAATGAGTAGTGTTTTTCTTATTAAACATGATATATGGCAAAAATACATCAGCATACCACTAGTATATGCGGATACGTCTCAGGATGAAATCAGTAGATATACAACAGACTAGAGAGGATGTCATATGGACTTAATTATTTCTTGAAAGGTTAGGCTAAATATGGACCTTAAAACTATCCTAATTAACAAAATCTTTAGGTGATAAAAAATATTCAATAAAAAAAAATCTTACCTTTTAGTTTTCATCTGGTCCCTCAGTTTGCTATACATCTCCAGGACTTGAAAGAAAAAAGGGAAAAGAGCATACATGCATTATTCAGAGAAAGTGAAAAACTAATTAAAGCTAAAGGAATTACATTAAGAATCCTAATCCATTTCCAGCTCCTCACCTGGAAGACACAGCATTAATTTATCAACAGTGGCTGAAATATTTCTCTGTTGTAGTCGACACTGCTTCAGCTCTTCCATTGCTATTACCAGCTTGGCAAGAGGAAAAAAAAACTGAATTATGCCAGTGGCTGTAAATAAAAAGCTTTCAGTCACATTTTTCCACCCTGTGTTCAATTCATCAGAAAATCCCAGACAGTTTCATAGAAAGACCTGCCAAGTAAACTAAGAAACTGCCTTTCTCAACTAGTAAAACATTCCTGTGTGGTTTCCATTTTCTCCCCAAGATACACACTATACTGGAAAAGGCCAGCTAAAGTGAAATCCTAAAATCCAGGGGCTATCCAGAAGTAAAGAAAAAGTTTGCAGATTTTCTCTAAACCTTACTCAGATGCTTCATTATGTGTGGTTTCACCAATCTTCTGAGAAGACCTATGTTTCTCTCATCAGCGCGAGGCTCCTTGAGGGAAACGGCCCTCCCTACATCCCTTGAGTTGGGTCTTACAAGTAATCTTCCACTAAATCTCGATTTTAACAAATAAACCACATGCTTAGAAGTTACGGCATTTCCAAGAGTTCCAGTTTAGGGAAGAACAACTCACTTTTCCTTCCCATCTGAAGTCATACCACACTGTAACTGGAAGAAACTGCATTCTCTGTGTAATTTTAAATATGTGAGACAAACTTTCAAAAAACAATAATCTACATAGCTTCTTCCGGTACTCATCCCAAACCCACACCTAAAAAACATTATCTGCTTAGATACCGTACAGAAAAGAAAAAAGAGAATAGCCCTGATTAAGTCACTGATAAAACAATCAAAAGTTAGTCTTAAAAATTATTAAAACCAAACATTTAAGTACGAGTCGGTAAGAAAAGTACATCATACAGAGAACAGTGGTAGTCTGCAAGTCAGAAAATAATTACTGTGCAAACTTTAGGGAATCATCTGTTTCAGTTTCCTCACCAATAAAATGGTGATGATACCTGTCCTGACTGTATCACGGGCCTGTCGTGAGAATGAAGTGAGAAAAAGGATGGAAAATAATCTTGTGAACTCTGACAACTTACATGGCAATTGTATCAATTAACAGAATCTCTTGTTCATTTTTTTAACAAATATTTATGGAGCACCGACTCCGTGCCAGTCACTGTTTAGGCAGGCGGAGGGAATAAGGCAATGAATAAAACAAACAAAAGTTCCCGACTTCATGGAGCTTAATTTCTAATGAAAGGAGACAGACAGAAAACAAACATACAACTAAAAATATGTAATAGTAGAGCATGATAGGTGCAGCGGAGAAAAACAAAGCAAGAAAAGGAAAACTAAAAGGAATACAGGAGTATGACAGTGAGTCTGCAATTTCAAATAAAAGGCATCATTAAGAACAGAACATCTGAGCAAAGTCTGAAGTAGAATATTAGGGAAAATGCATTCCAGACAGAAGGAACAGAAGTGGCCACTCAAGTGATTTTAAAACACAGCTAAGACAAACATCCTCTCTCATTACACTTTCTAGTGACTATACTCATTTAATTCAGAAAAAACACTGGGAGAAGCAATGATAATGTCCAAGTTCCTCCAACACACTGCTGATGGTCTTCTAAGCCATCAAGAATGCAGTCATCACAAGAGAATGACAGGGAACAGAGAAGATTTTTTTTTCAAAAGGTAAACCGGCCTTACTTCCTTTCCTTCATGTTGCAATTTTCTATTAGTATCCGTCACTTGATTCTGTGGAGAGAAGACAATTTAAACTCATAAAAAAACAAACATTTAGACAATTGTTGGGTAAGATCAACATTTTAAATGAAGATAAAAAGTTATTCAGACAGATTCAGTATCCCAACACATTTTGGTTTAATGGCATTCGCTTGGGTCTAAATTATATCAACTTTTCTACTAAATGTTTTCTACTGCATGATATTTGAACACTGAAAAAAAAAATTTACTGACTGATATGTTCAGCTTAGAATATCCCAAACTAAGACACTATAACAACTAAAGATCATACTTTAGTGTTGGAAAGAAAAGAGAGAAAACAGAAAATAGAAAAAAATTACCCAGAGAACCTTAGCATCTCTACTATGTGTACAAAGAGCAAATTTTGTCATAGATATTCCTCACTTCATCAATGTATTCCTGGAAAACTTGGGTATAAACTAAATTTTTTTTAGTTTTTTAATGTTTTATTTATTTTTGAGAGAGACAGACAGTGTGAGCAGGGGAGGGTCAGAGAGAGAGGGAGATACAGAATCCGAAGACAGGCTCCAGGCTCTGAGCTAGCTGTCAGCACAGAGCCTGATGCGGGGCACAAACCCCCGAACCATGAGATCATGGCCTGAGCTGAAATCAAGAGTTGGATGCTCAACCGACTGAGCTACTCAGGCACCCCTAAACTGAACTTTTTAACTTGAGTTAAATTTTCCCTGTTTACTATCCTAATTTTATTTTTCTTTTTTTCTTTTTAAGTTTATTTATTTTGAAAGAGAGAGAGAGCATGCGCAGGGGAAGGGCAAAGAGAGAGGGAGAGAGAGAGAATCTCAAGCAGGCTCTGTGCTACCAGTGCAGAACCCAACACAGGGCTCAATCTCACAAACTGTGAGCTCATGACCTGAGCCAAAATCAAGAACTGGACATTTAACCAACTGAGCCATCCAGATGCCCTTATTATCCTAATTTTATAAAACATTTTATCTTAGTTCTTTTTGAAAAAATTTTTTAATGTTTCTTTATTTTTGAGAGAGAGACAGAACACAATTGGGGGAGAGACAGAGAGAGAGGGAGACACAGAATCTGAAGAAGGCTCAATGTACTGAGCTGTCAGCACAAAGACTGATGTGGGGCTTGAACTCGTGAACTGCAAGACCAAGACCACAAGCAGAGCCAAAGCCAAACATTTAACCGACTAAGCCATCCAGAGGCCCCTTTCTTAATTCTTTTTGGATCATTAATTCAATAGTTCCTAACAGTTCCATATTTCCATTTTTTTTTAATTAACCTCTCCATCAGATAGTCAAAACTATGTAAACAGGCCTTAAAATTTATCTAGAGTTCATAATTTTAAGGAACTGGCACCAAGTTCTTTGATATCCACTTTTGGAGATTCAATTGATATAAAAAAAAATTAAGTACACAGAATAGTCATTTCCCCACCATCCCAGATATTATGAAAACATGAGCAGGGGCATCCGAGGGGCTCAGTCAGCTGAGCATCCAACTCTTGATTTCGGCTCAGGCCATGATCTTATGGTCATGATGAGATCAAGTTCCATGCCCAGCATGAAGCCTGCTTGAGAATCTCTCTCTCCTTTCCCTCTGCTCTTCTCTCTCTCTCTCTCAAAACAACAACTACCAACATGAGCAATATTAACTTCTACAGTTTTCTTTAATGGAGGCTTTCTATCCCCCTTCCACCAATAACGGCCATTGCTTACACTTTTAAGACGTTCCCTTAGCCCAGTGTTTCCTATTATGTCCCTTAGAACACCAAGAAATGTTAGTGAATAGGCATTCTTCACACGCACACAGAGGTGCACACAATGCAGATACACATATATATATACACACACACATGCATGCATATACATACACACACACCAAACATTTCACTAAAATTTAGTGGGAAATTCCACTAAACAGATTACTTTATTCAGGACTTCTTGAAGCCTTTAATATTCTACATGTACCATGAATGCCCAGTAAGAGAATATCAAACAGAATGTTTTCCACACATATTTAACATAACACCCTTTTATTGAGGATCATCTTAAGAAACTCGTTTTTCAGGAACACACATCTGAAAACTCTGCCCTACACTATATACTAGAGCTGGACTATCATTTTCAGAGCAGATTACCACACGCATCTCCTTTTTTCACAGACAAAATAAAACCCAACCTTCTCTAGAAAGTCTTTATGAAGTAACAGAAAGAGAAGAAACTCTCAAATTCCCTCTTTACTATTTATTTGATAGTACCGCATGTGAAGCACTTGGTTTTACCGGACTGTTAGCTCTGCATGAATTAAGAGTGTGCTGTAGCTGTCCCAAATGTGGGGCTAAAACAACACTAACAGAAAGACTGTGTGAGGCAAAGGTCAGGAAACGGTTTTTGCAAAGGGCTAGGTAGATAATCTCTGTTCTAATTATTCCCCTCAGCCACTGTAGCAAAAATGCAGCCATAATCAAAATGTAGATGAATGGGCATTGCTCCATTCCAATAAAACTTTATTTACAAAAATAGGAGACAAGTGGGATTTGGCCTGCAAGACACAGTTGGCTGATCAGTTTACTAGAATAAGTTAAGATGGTAAGGCTCTAAGACCACATGATAAAAGTTACATTAGAGGCCACGTTTTAGCAAGGCCACTGACAAACTGAAACATGATTAGATGGGAGTATGTCTGGAGAAGAACTCAAACCTACATGCATGAAAAATATTTTAGCCCAAATAAGGGGGCAACATTCATTTGGAGATACTAAATACTATACCTGGATATACTATATTGAAATAACAGCTGTCCTTCAAATATCTGAAAAGTTATCAGAATAAAGGTACTAAAATATCTGACAGGCGATCAGAAGAAAGGTGCTGCCCCAAAAATAGTGCCTGTTACACAAACTAATAAATGGATGTTACTAGGACATAGGAAAACTATCAGCTTACTAAAAGAAAAAGTTTTCAAGCAATGTGAATAAAAATGGAGTGGGATGCCTTGAATTGTACTGCTATCCCCCCTTCACAGTAGTTACTCAAGAATAATTTTCTTTTTAATCCTAGAGATCTCAAAAAATTCCACCTTCCATAAATACTACTAAATGCAAAATCATGGTCTCTATTTACCTTAGAGAGACACATTTCTAAAACTTTTTTTAACCTCAAACTCTTTGCAAGAAATACATTTTGCAACCCAGCACACAAGTTTAAGGAACACACACACACACCCACAAACACACACACACACACGAAACAAAATTCCATGTAATAAATGCTATTATCTTGTATTATGTTCTATTCTATTTCATTTCAATTTTTATTAAAAATACTGGGGGGTGCCTGGGTGGCTCATTCGGTTAAGCATCTGGTTTCGGCTCAGGTCATGATCTCATGGTTTGTGGGTTCAAGCCCCATGTCAGGCTCTGTGCTGACAGCTAGTTTAGAGCCTAGAGCCTGCTTCAGATTCTGTATCTCCCTGTCTCTCTGACCCTCCCCTGTTCACACTGTCTCTGTCTCTGTCTCTCTCCCTCTCGAAAATAAATAAAACATTAAAATTTTTTTTAATTAAAAATACTGATTATGACCCACTAAACTGATTTCATGCAAACAGTCGTTCTAAAACACATCCATAGCAGCCTAACCAATGTTTCTAATAAAGATAATTACTATTTCAGTACTATTTTAACATAAAAGTGAAAAGGAAATGGGGTGCCTGGGTGGCTCAGTTAGGTGTCTGACTCTTGATCTCAGCCCAGATGTTGATCTCAGGGAGCCCTGCATTGGACTCCACGCTGGGCATGGAGTCTATTTAAAAAGAGAGAGAGAGAAGGAAGTACACTGCCTATCCAGAATGCTACTCCTCTTGATATAGAAAACATAAACATGGGGAGAGATTATATACCTTGAATCAAAAATAGTGGGCATTCTAGAGAGTGTAGTTTCTCTTCATTGTTATGTTAAAACAATACTGACAATTGTTAATACTTAACCTTGCGCATTTTCTAAACTTTTTCTAGAGTTCAAGAATCCTGAATTTTCATAGGTTCTTAACCCAGGATGCATGGATTCCCCCACCCACCCAATCCAGCGCAAAACCTCCTGGGCGTGCTGCTAGACTTTAATAGCCTCCGGCTGCAGAGGAAATGAGTCGAGCCTGAAGCAGTCAAACACCCTGAACCAGTCGTGCTTTCTCTCAGGCGCATCTTGAGTAATCTCAAGGAATTTGCAACTTGAAACAATTTGGAGGAAGAAAGAGGAAGAGAAGATGAGTACCAGGCAGCCAGTGATACCAACAACTGGTAAACATTAACAGGCAATATTCAGTGGTACCTGCCAAGGAAAGTCCTCCACTACATGGCTACTTTGGTGCCCAGAGACAGAACTTCATGCTGTCCCTCCCAGACAAGGGGCCCGGAGAGCAGAGGGGAAAGTTTGGAATATACACGTTCAAGAAACACAGAAAAGGGACAGCCTGAGGTGAGAATGGAAAGTTGGGCTAGCTGAGTGGGGACAAACAGCATACACGGCTCCCGACAAGAACCCCAGATCTTTGTTTACAGACATTGCAGATACTTCTGTTCATTTGAAGCCTCAATTGTCCATTCAGCCCCCAAAACTTCAGCATAACTTTTTATTTAAATATAATCAAGTTGGGGCAACAGGGAGGCTCAGTTGGTTAAGTGTCCAACTTCAGTTCAGGTCATGATCTCATGGTTCATGAGTTCAAGTCCCACATCAGGCTCTGTGCTGACAGCACGGAGCCTACTTGGGATTCTCTGCCTCCCTCTCTCTCTACACGTCCCCCATGCATTCTCATTCCCTCTCTCTCTCAATTTTAAAAATTATTTATAGAAGGCAAATACAGTCAAACTGTTCACACGTTTTAGTTGCTTACTATATTAAGTAAACATTCCTAATACCTTCTCACCTAAGATATACTTCTAAAATATATTGTAGTTTACTATTCTTTTAAATGAATGTACCAAGATTTATTTTACTAATTTTCTACTAAATGACTTTAGGACATATTAAAGTTTTACACATTAGAGGGAGGGGCAGGGAAAAAATAATTTAAGTTAAATTAATTAAATTTGGGGACCTAAGTGGCTCAGTTGGTTAAGAGTCTGACTTTCTTTCAGGTCATGATCTCACGGTTCCTGAGTTTGAGCCCTGCATCAGGCTCTGTGCTGATGGTATAAGCCTGCTTGAAATTTATTCTCTCCCTCCCTCTCTCAATCTCTCTGCCACTCCCTGGCTTGCACTCTCTATCTTTAAAAACAACAACAACAACAATAACTATGTGGAGTTTTAAATATTCATAAATAAAATTGCTCTCCTCAAAGGCTGTAACAATCTACACTCCAACCAGGCATTCCCTGTTTGACTGGTATCATATCTCTACTCTTAAATAGCATTTTTTTTCATCTTTTCATTTAATTAAGTGACACTTTATTGTTTAAGTCAGCATTCCTATAATTTTCTAAATTGTAGAGTCCCCTTGTATTTCTTCTTATGTGAACTATATATTAATGTATATTTCTCAATTTATTAGACTGTTGATATTTTTCCTTTTAACTTATAAAGAACTTTTTCTATGTTAAGGATATTAATCACTTGGCAAATGTATTTTTTACTTTTTTGGCAAATGTGTTTTTAAATAGTTTTTATTTATTATATTTTTAACTTATACGTAGAAAAGATTCTTTCATTTCAATGTTGTCATTTCTATCAATTTTTTTCATTCTGGCTGTAGGAATTTTCCTTAGAAATGTATTCCTCTCTCCCCAAATCACATAAATATTCATCTGTACTTTCTACTAGTGCCTTTATAGTTTTGTCTTTTCTATTTAACTGTTTTGTTCATCTGAAGTTGATGTTGATATACTGAATGAAAAAAGGATCGAACTTAATTTCAACTAAAATAGTTAAGCATTAAGCACAGTAACAAGAAAATCAGAAGAGCCGTTACTTTTGGGGTTGGGGGAGGTAAAGGGAGCAACTGAGCAGGATACAAAAGAGACTGAACTGTGTTGGAAACAATATACTTCTTAAGAACACGGGATCGTTACAGCTCCATAAGCTCTTATTTGAAGCCCTGGGACCCACTGTGTTTTGAACTGCAGAAATTCAGAGATTTTGTAAAGATAATATGGTGCATATTGTGTATTACATAATACCCCTACCTAGTGGGTGGTAGAACAAGATCCCACTATCAAACATATTAATAATTCTGCAGCAAAATACAAAATTTTACATTAAATGAAACATATTTAAAAGTTTGCCAGCTTCATGCAGGTTAGGTTTTACAGTCAAACTATCTGTTACATCACTATCACTTTAAGTAGCCCACTTTTCCCTCAATAAAGTTGCTTCTTTGCTTGTCTTATCAACGTATTCTTTCATGTGAATTTTACACTCACATAAAATTTTACACTCATCTTTATGGGATTTTAATCCAAATTCCAACAGGAAAAAGAGGAGGAGGGAGAAGAGGAGAAGAAGAAGGGATGAAGGGAGGGAAGGGGAAGAGAGAGCAGGAACAGGGGAGAGGAGAAAAAGGAGGGGAAGAAAAGGAGAGGGAAAGGGAAAGGGAAGGATAGAAAGGAGGGACGGAGAAGGAAAGAAGGAAGGAAGGGCAAGGAAGAGAAGCAAGAAAGCAAGTAAGAAAAAAAGGAAGGAAGGAAGGAAGGAAAAGAAAGAAAGAAAGGAAGAAGAAGGGAAGGGAAGGGAGGGGAGGGGAGGGGAGGGGAGGGGAGGGGTGGGAAGGGAAGGGAAGGGAAGGGAAGGGAAGGGAAGGGAAGGGAAGGGAAGGGAAGGGAAGGGATGGAGAGAGGGAGGAAGGAAGGAAGAAGAAATTAAGGAAGGGGGGCACCTGGGTGGCTCAGTCAAGCATCTGACTTCAGCTCAGGTCACGATCACAAGGTTCATGAGTTTGAGCCCTGCATCAGGCTCAGGCTCTGTGCTGACAGCTCAGAGCCTAAAGCCCATTTCAGATTCTGTGTCTCCCTCTCTCTCTGCCCCTCCCCAGCTTGCACTCTTTCTCTCTTTCTCTCTCTCTCTCTAACAATAAATAAACACACAAAAAAATAAATAATAACATTTAAAAAAAGGGAAGGAAGAAAGGAAGGAAGGAAAGAGGAAGGAGGAAGAGAAAGCCACACATAAATTATTAGAAATAATAGAAGAGTTCAGTGAAGTGGTTAGATTTAAGATCAATAAGGAAAGTCAGTTATCCAAGACAAGAGCCCAGACCAATATGGCTGGTCTCCTTGCTGAATTTGAATCTGTCCTATCTAGAACGAACTTCCACACTTTGGTTGAAGATACCTCACATCTATCACTGACTTTTATTTTCCTGTGACCTTGGTTGCCATGCTGAAATGACTTCTGCAGCCATGCTCTATGCCTGTCATCCTAGGGTGATGCTTTTCCCTAGCAAGGAAGTAGATGGTGGACATGAAGAGTCAGCTGGGTTTCTATTTGAAGGACTACAGTTACTGATTCTGTTGCTGGTTCTCATCCACATGTACTTATCCAAACTAAAGTTTCGCTTAGTGAGTATTCTTTTCAGCTAAAATAATCCCAATTATCCAGGTTTCAAATTCCTTTTCTTGGTATCTTTACTACAAACACAGAACCTGCAATGTACTCCCTCCTCCCTTAGCGCTAATCAGAACCCCAGCACAGGACAGAGAAATAAGTCCCTCTAAGAGTCTCCTTACTTTGAGTTTCTGGGCTTCTCCTCTCACTTTCAAAAGTTCAGTTATAGAGTCCACAAAGCCCTGGTAATGAAAGTTGCACATTTTCTCAATTTCTCGATCATGATTACGGATGCGAGTTTCAAGCTTCTCCATGAATCGTCCATGTTCCTCACCATCATAGACAGACCTTTAAAAAAAAAAAAAACTGCATGAAGATTACACCACATTTACTTCTAAGAAACAGTATTATAGACCCAGAAGTGAATTTATGTGGAAATTTCATACTGAAGCTGCATTAACCACAGAGTAATCCAAATATATTAATATTGCCCCAATTCTAGATGAGTATCTTTTATGATAAACAGAAATTCTAATTTCTATTCATTCAAAAATATTTAAATGTGTGACAGTATTCATCACAGAATTATCATCATAAAATGAAAGAACTGAACTGCAACTCCTTTGTACCTTTCTTTCTGAAACTTACCTAGAAAAACTCAATTTTTGAATAAAGTCAACTATTCAATTACTCCATGACTATACTACTCAAGAAGCTGATGCCCCTGGAGAAAAACAGAGCTAAGCTGGGTAGACTCAGTTTAGCAATATAATCCCAAATCTAAAGTGGCCACTCAATAAATGCTGCTAGATAATACTCCTAAAACCATCCTCCCTACCAGCACCAGCACCGCCACAGAATCACGTTGTATTTTTCAAAATAACTACGTGTGAGAACCTTACTTTCTCCTCTCCTCAAATGTCCACCCCCTCACTCTCAGCTGCTGACTTAACAACACACTTCACAAGACAAAGAGAGGAATATTTCTTCTTCTCCCACTAAAATGAACCAAACTTCCTACCTCTTGCTCTGTCCCCTTCCCTGTAACAAAGGAAAAACTGTTTCAAGCTCATATCTGTCAATCCTTCTTGTTGATCAGGAACTTTATACCTTTAACTATTTCCTTTTATCCATCCCTTTACACCATACATTTCCCCACTCTACTAAATCATCCTTATGGTTATAGAAACAGGACTTTATGAAACTGTACTTATCTACATACTTCCCTCCATCTTACATCTCTGCTCCCCTCCCAGTAAAACTCTTTCCTTAACTCTTTCCTCACCTCCCAATGGTTAGCATTCATCATGCTCCACCTAATAGCAGCATTTGCTGTAATGTGATACCCGCCTTCTTGAAACGAACTTTTCTAAAGAAGAATTCAGTGATACCACAATTAGTGTGGGTTTTTATCCTTTCACTAACGTGCCTTCTCAATCTCCTTTCTGGGCTCCTCCTCTCTATTCTTTTTCTAAATATTCTAAAACAACCTATCTTTTCTACCTATGCTCTTTTACCAAGAAATATCATCTCATGCCATGGCTTTAATATATCCTATACATAATAATGACTTCCTAATCCACCTGTAATTCACACCATGCACTGAGCACTAGACTCAAATATCCTGCTACTATTTAACAATCACAACTGGATTTTTTTAAAGCCATCTCAAATTTAAAAATCATCGATCACCAAACTATCTCCCCAAACCTCCCCACCACTCACCATCTCGCCACAACTAATGACACTCCCCAGTTGCCCAACTCAAAAATCCAAGTGCAGGAATTAATCCTAATCCACCTCTTTCCATCACACACCCTACCCAATTGATCAATAAATCCTGACAATTCGACGTCCAAAACATATCTTAGTAGCGGACTGCATCCCATTATTTCCACTAAAACTCTAGTCCAAATCTGTATCACTGGCACACAACTAATAGCCTCCCAAAAGTCTCCGTCTCTCCATCTCCCTGTCTCCCTGCCTGCGTTCTAACATACTCCACACAGTAGTTAAAATGATCTTTATAAAGCAGTAATTCAGATGTTATCCCTCTGCTTTAATCTCTAATGGCTTCTCTTTGCCAAAAGAATAAGAATCTTAAATCCTTACCAAGACTTACAAGATCCTACACAATCTAGCCTCTGATTATCTTTCCAACCTCATTCCTCTCTAGTTCCCACCCAAGCATCCCTCCATCCCCTATGTTCCAGCTACAATGGCTATTTTTCCCTCGAGAATTGTGTTTTTACTGTTCTTATGTCAGCAATGCTCATCTTCTGAATCTTCAAACAACTTTCTCATTCTCGTCATCCATAGTTTGTTGTCCATCTCTCCGCCCAAACCCATCCCAATTAGATTATAAGCTACAGGGCAAGAACTTTGTCTGCCATATTCACCACTGTACCTCTACAACAGTGCCAACCAGGTGGTAGGCAATGAGTAAGCATTGACTCATTGCTGACTACATGATTGACTAATACTATCTCTAAAACCTCTTTGGCATCTGACATTTGTTCATTACCAACACTTTCTTTTCTAGAATCATTTGTAGGTACCAGATCCTGACCCTCATCTTGCATACTCTCATAGCAGATCAGTTCCATTGCCCAAAACTCAGCAGTAACTACAGATAATACATATAAAAGTTTGGCTTCCGGGGCGTCTAGGTGGCTCAGTTGTTTAAGTGGCCAACTTCGGCTCAGGTCATGATTTCATGGTTCGTGGGTTCGAGCCCCATATCAGGCTCTGTGCTGACAGCTCAGAGCCTGGAGCCTGCTTCAGATTCTGTGTCTCCCTCTCTCTCTGCCCCTCCCCCATTCATGCTCTGTTTCTCTCTGTCTCAATAATAAATAAAAACATAAAAATAATTTTAAAAAATAAGTTTGGCTTCCAGTAAAAATTCTGAACACTTACTTCAGAAAACCCAGAGCAATTTAGATTCGTTCTCCCTCCTTTGAAATAAAAGAAGAGATCTTCAAATAAATTACAAACAATCCCCACTCTGACAATTAAAACACATTATAGAATAACCACTTGCCTGAAGGAGCTACTTGAAATATAAACGCAAGACATAATCTACCGTTGACATTTCAACTAACCTCAAATAAGCATGAATTTCTCCTTCCAAAGGGAAAGAAAACAAAGGTTACCAAGTGAAGACACTAATATTCCTTGCCACTCATAGAAAAGCAATAACCAGTGAAAATGTATCAATCTAAATGACATGAGCAGAAAGTATTCAATATTAGACAACTCTTTGGTTTCAAATTCAGTTATATCTTGACCTAGTAATACTGTTAGGGAGCACATCTACTTTCTTCTACTATGCAGAACTTTTCTTTTTCTCCTTCCAAATATCTATATTAATATCACCAAAGACAACTCAATGAGAAGAAAATCCTCAAATTAAGAAATTGATCACATGTCAATAATGCCTCCCTAGTTCCCTGAACTTCCTATTAAAAAAATATAAATCAAAGAAAGAAAGGTAGATTTTAGTTGCCTGACTGTGTAGCCTTGGTTTTAGGAATGCAACTAAGCAGCTATATGAATCCTTGGCCAACTCCATTCATCTCTCTGATCCTCAGCTTTCTCATTTAGGAAATAGAAGGCAATCAATTACAAATTCTCTTAGGTATTAGCCTACTTTCTACAGTTAGCTTCTACTTTCAAGTTAAGTCAATGAAATGTAAAGATCATGCATTTTCCAGAATAGCGTTAACAGGGTCAAAACAATTTAATAAATTTTCTATATCCTTATCACTAGCCTCTACTATTTCTCCTGGTTTAGGGCCTTTCTGATGCTACTATTCTCTTTAATTATAGTAATGCTGAATAACATCAAATGTTTACAGTATCTTGAGAGTATCTGAGTATCTTGAGAGTTTAAAAAGTTAGAAAACATAAAACCCATATATTTAAAACAGGAGTGTTGGACTACATTTAATAAACTTGTGTTCCATGGGTATGTTTCAAGAAATCCACATTTTCCAGATTTTATGTGTGTATAGGGAAAGGCTTGTATATGTAATTTTAAGGGAAACTGACCCATCACTTCCATCTGGTTATCAAAGAGGTTAAAAATCAATGATCTAAAGGTTTTGTTTCAAATTGCCCAGCACAGGAAAAGTAATTATAGATCACTACTTAACAGTTCAATTTCTACCAGCATTTCAAGTGTATCTGAGCCTTACTCAGTGCTAACCAACATATCAGATATAAAATGTTAAAAACAAAAATAAATAAGTCCTATATTCTGGAAAGGTTATAGACCTACAAAAGTTAACCTAATATTCATAGTCAACATTGCACTTGAACAAAGAGGAGCTTCCCCACCCCCCCATCCCAAATAAATGACTTAAACTAGAGAAAGACTGCCATCTAGTGATGACCAATTTCTAATATTACTTGAAACTTTGACTTCTGGCCAAGTAAGGGAGACTGCTTAAAAATCTAAAACCTATATTCTATAATACCTCCTGGCTTAAGACTTATAACTAGTTATTAAATGATTATTTATATAAAGCACTCTAACATGTAAATTTCCATTTCTAATATAAAGCAGGATTTACAGAAAAGCTATATGCTTTGAACGTATCTGTGCCACAGGTGTTCCACAGTTAAATAAGGCTATGAAATAAACAAGCTGCACCTCTGCATTACTTGTCATATGCCAAAGAATATTCTAATACCTAGTAAAAGATAAACAAGAAATGCTTAGGAATTAACAAAGTTTTATAGTCTAAATCTTGAGTCAACCACATAAATGCTGCCCTGTAGAGTCTAATTTCACCAAAAAAAAAAAAAAAAAAGCACCCATTACACAAAAAGCAACCACATAAACACATGCGCACGCACACGGGTTTTTGCAAAAACTAGCATGTTTTATGCTAGCGGCTACAGCTGATGCATACTTTCAAACATCCCACCTACATTTCGTGGGCATTTTAAGAGAGAGATGTTAACTTCTAAATTGGCACTTCAGGAATTCTATTCAACAAATATTTATCTTTCCTCTGTAACAAATCATTACAGGATTATATCATTTGCTACAGCCTGTAGCAGGTTGAATCTGTTTGTCCAAAGGAAAATAAATAATCTTATGAGCATATCTCATTTAAATTCTTTGCACCTTATAAATTAGACATAATTCCCATTTTATAAATGAGGAGCCTGAACCCAAGAAGATGAAGCAACTTGCCAAATTCACACACCTAGAAATCGCCCTCTGCAGTACATTGGTTTGTCCAGCAAAGAAAGCAAAATAGTTCCATGAACTCTTAAAACATCAGAGTTGAAAGAGGTCTTGGAGATGGAAGACAAAGCTGTTATTGTACATCAGAGGAAACTGAGGCCAAGGAAAGTTAAAATGCCATAGTGAAAATTGCATTGCTTGTTACTGATACATCTGGACCTCACTCCCAAAAGAAAACACAATTAGGAAATGCTAATGTTGGACACGATGCTTAAGTGGTTTAAAAACAAAGACACAGGGGTGCGTGGGTGGCTGAGCTGGTTAAACGTCCGACTTCAGCTCAGGTCATGATCTAGCGGTTAGTGGGTTCAAATTCTGTGACAGGCTCTGTGCTGACAGCTCAGAGCGTGGAGCCTGCTTTGGATTCTGTGTCTCCCCCTCCCGCTGCCCCTCCTCCACTTGCACTCTGCCTCTCTTCCTTTCAAAAATGGATAAACACTTCTAAAAAGACGAATGCATGCGCGCACACACACACACACACACACACACACACTCTTACACTTCTACTTCAGGATGAGTCAGTTGCCTATTTAGTTGTACCTACACAAAAGCTATTCCAGTCTTCTTCCTGTTGGAAGAGTCCCAATTTGTTCTGCTGTTTCACCTTCCCATCCTACTGCAAGAGGTAACTACTAACTAATCTGTAAACCAGTCATGGTTATTCCATTCCCCATGACAGTGACCAGTTAATAGGTAAAACAAGGGGTGCCTGGGTGGCTCAGTCGGTTAAGCGTCCGGCTTAGGCTCAGGTCATGATCTCACGGTTCATGGGTTCAAGCCCCGCGTCGGGCTCTGTGCTGACAGCTAGCTCAGAGCCTGGAGCCTGCTTTGGATTCCGTGTCTCCCTCTCCTTCTCTGACCCTCCCCTGCTCATGCTGTCTCTCTCTATCAAAAAAAAAAAAAAAAAGAAAGAAAGAAAGAAAAAGAAACATTTAATAGGTTACACAACTCTCACCAATGACAAATAAGGAGAAATCTCAAAGTGAAGATCCTAAAGAGGTTTTCTTTCCTGGAGGATACAGGAAAAGAAACTGTTTTTCCTACTTCAGACACTGTCCAATACAACGCTTGGGGATGCAGGAAACATCCCAAGGTGAAAGGAGATAGCGCCAAGAGACTGAGGATGTCGAGGGGGAAAGAGGGAAAATACCTGGGTCCTTGATGCTGAACCAATGCTGAAACAGTCCTATTTCCCAACTTAATAGTACATGAAGTAATAATTTCCTATTTTAAGGGAAATTTACAATTTTTAGGAAACTTCCTATTTCCACTTTCCCTCAATATTCAGCTACTTGCAGAGGAAAGTATCCTAAATGTACAACTTTGTTCAGTCTTCAAAGGTAGCAGGCAAGTCAAAGAACAAGCCAACAATGAATCAAAATCTACACAACACTAAGGAATCCTGTTCCCAGGACTGCTAGACTGCTCTTCCCCATTTTCTTCCAGTTTAGTTAGAGTTAATTAACATTCACCCTTCAAATCTTCCCCATTTTCTTCCAGTTTAGTTAGAGTTAATTAACATTCACCCTTCAAATCTCAGCTTGCACCCTAATTTTTCTAGGAAACTTTCTCTAGCTCCAGAGACTGTGCTCCTCCTTTATTATGAATGCCATCACAGAATTTATTAAACCAAATTCTGATTGCCCATTCACTTGTCAATTTCTCCTTACTAGAACATTAATCTCCTGTGGGCAGAGACTGTGTCTTCCCCATTTTATCTCCAGCTGCTACCACAGAGCCTAGCCAGAGGAGAGCCTCTCTGTATCCTGAAGATGGAGAAATGGAAGGAACAATAGGAAACTAAGATGTGGGTTTCTTTTGGTTTTTATTTCAAGTTTTTATTTGAATTCTAGTTAGTTAACATATATGGTGAAATTGGTTTCAGGTATAGAATTTAGTGATTCATCACCTACACATAACATCCAGTGCTCATCACGACACATGCCTTCCAAACCCACCACCCATTTAGCCATTCCCTGACCCACCTCCCTCCATCACCCCTGAGTTTGGTCTATATATTTAAGAATCTCTTGGGGTGCCTTGGTGGCTCAGTCAAGGAAGCATCTGACTCTTGATTTCGGCTCAGGTCATGATCCCAGGGTCATGGAATTGAGACCACTGTTGGGCTCCACACTGAGAGCAGAGAGCTTGCTCACTCACTCTCTCTCTCTCTCTCTCCCACTTTCCCCTGCTTATGTTCACTCTAAAATAAATTGGGGGACACCTAGGGTGGCTCAGTCAATTAAGTGTCCGACTTTAATTTTGGCTCAGGTCATAATCTCGCAGTTTGTGAATAAGGACCTCACCAGGCACCGCACTGACAGTGGGGAGCCTACTTGGGATTCTTTCTCTATCTCTCTCTACGCTCCCCCCAAATAAATAAATAAATAAACCTTGAAAATATAAATAAAAGTAAACAAATAATGTTTCCTATGGTTTGCTTCCTTCTCTTTTTCCCCCATTCCCCTATGTTCATCTGTTGTTTCTTAAATTCTACATGAGTAAAATCATATGGCATTTGTCTTTCTCTCACTGATTTAGCTTAGCATAACACACTCTAGCTCCATCCATCTCATTGCAAATGGCGAGGTTTCATTCTTTTTGATGGCTGAGTAATATTTCATTGTATATGTATACCACATCTTCTTTATTCATTTATCAGTCAATGGACATTTGGGCTCTTCCCATAATTTGGCTATGCACATCAGGGTGCATGTGCTCCTTTGAATCAGTATTTTTGTATCCTTTGGATAAATTAGTAGTGCAATTGCTGGGTCATAGGTTAGTTCTATTTTTAACTTTGTGAGGAACCTCCATACTGTTTTCCAGAGTGGCTGCACCAATTTGCACTCCCACCAAAAGTGTAGGACGGTTCCCCTTCCTCCACATCTTCACCAACATCTGTGTTTTCCTATGCTGTTACTTTTAGCCATTTTGACAGGTGTGAGTAAGGTGGTGTCTCATCGTGGTTTTGACTTGTATGTCCCTAACGATGAGTAATGCTGAGCACCTTTTCAAGTATCTACTAGCCATCTGTACATTTTCTTTGGGAAAATTTCTGTTCATGTCTTCTGTCCATTTCTAAACTGAATTATTTATTTTGGGGTATTGAGTTTGATAAGTTCTTTGTAGATTTTGAGCACTAACTCACCCTTTATCAGATATGTCATCTGCATATATCTTCTCCTATTCCGTAGGCTGTCTTTTAGCTTTGTTGATTATTTCCTTCACTGAGCAGAAGCTTTTTACCTTAAAGAAGTCCCAAAAGTTCATTTTTGATTTTGTTCCCCTTGCTTCTGGAAACGTGTCTAGTAAGAAGCTGCTATGGCCGAGGTCAAAGAGGTTGTTGCCTATGTTATCCTCCAGGATTTTGATAGCTTCCTGTCTCAGATTTAGGTCTTTCATCCACTTTTATTTTACTTTTGTGCATGGTGTAAGAAAGTGGTTCAGTTTCATTCTTCTGCATGCTGTTGCCTAGTTTTCCCAACACCATTTGTTAAAGAGACTGTCTTTTTTTCACTGGATATTCTTTCTTGCTTTTTCAAAGATTAGTTGACCATAAGATGTGGGTTTCTGATTATCTCAAAGACAGATGCAAAGAGTATCACATCAAACAAAGTTTAGCTGTTGAAATGTTTTTAGAACCAAAGAGAACTTTAAGACACTAAGACTGAACATTTTTCTTTTTGTTTTGATTAATCCAAGAAAAAAAATCCAGAGTTTATTCTGGTCTTCTCTTATTCATATATTTTTCTTAACTTGTATCATGGTTTTTAGTCTTCAAACATTTTCTTCTCAATAAGCTCCATAAAAGCAACATTAGTATTTTTGTTTATTCCAAAAGTTAAAAATAAAGTGGAAAAACAGATTTGAGCATGATGTCGAAAGAGAAACTGCAGAAGGTCAAGTGGAGTTTAAAGTCCCTTCCTCTTCTTTAGTTTATCTATCAATTTAACTCAGATCTTACTACGGTAATATGGATGCTCAACGTATATAAAGGTGAAAACAGATCATTGTATATCATCATCAAAGGCAGGGGAAGCACATACTAGTTGAGGAAGTCTAAGCTGAAGACTATACCCAAATGTCCTTGCACTGTCACAGGAGATCAAATACATTTAAATCCTTCTCCCACCTTGCAAATACCAAGATATATACCTGGCTTCACCAAATTAGCCCATGCAACCAACAGAATGTTGTGATGGAGATCTCAAGGCAGAAGGGGAACCCCACACTTATATGATGGCTTTTTTGATGATATTTTCATAGAGACAGAAACAGGGTGGAGAAATTTCAACTGGCACCTAGCTAAAGAGCTTACTAAAAACCTGGTACTGGTTAAATAGCACAGCAAAGTGGAAGAGGAAATTGTCACAAAATATCTGTCAAGTCAACAACATCTATTAGAAAATAAACTAATGAAAGCAAAGCAACCCCAAAGTAAAGCTATAGAGACCACCATAACTGTCGCCATGACAGTCACACAGTTAGAACAATTCAATCACCCTAAGTAACTGAAGACACAAAGGCACTACAGGATATGTTAATGGCTTCATTCCAGCCTCTTTGTCAATTTGTATTAAGTGCAAAAAGATTTATTCCATTGCAGCTTTCGGTTGGTGGCCACAAAATCTAGCAGCTAAAAGTTGGATTTTGAATGCTACTGCCAAATAACAGAAATAATCAGTCTACAACCTGATGATATCCATTGAATCTAATCTGGGCAAACACTCAAAACAGAGTAGTAATATGATTGATATACACAAGTGATAATTAACTTTGGTAGATTAGCTCCAATTTCATTGCATGAAATTCAAAGTGCCAAGTTTAACACTTAAACACACAAAGTTGTAGCTAAATGAAACTACTGATTCACTTAATATCTGCAACCATCATAATGAGTCTGAATCTACAGTATGTTGGAGCATGTACAGAATATATATTTTAAAACTCTTCAAGATCCTTTACAAAAAATATGAAGTATTAGATTAAATAATAACTCTGAATAGCTATTAAAAAAGAGCTATTTTTGAAAAACTGTGTATTAATTGAAGAAATGCTTCAGAGTCTCCACACTTAATATTATGGTTCCAATGACAGAGGTCATAAAGTTATTAATATAGAAAAACAAACAAGGGCAGAGCATTGGAAACACTTAAGTGAATAGTTCCAGTCTCTTTCTATGTCTAGATTTAACATAGGCTTAAACAAAATTAGACCAACCAAGTTTCTCTGAATCATTAAATCAAACTATAAAAAGTATTAGTGATGTCACTTGTAAATGTGTATGTTGTATATAATATATACGTATATGTGTGCATGCATTATACAGTGTGCATGCAATATATGTACATGTATAAGTGTGTGATATACACACATATGAACACACACACACACACACACACACACACACACACACACACTTTTCTGATTTTCTGAGAAAGATCCAAATTTCCCAACATCACATTGAATTCCCAGTCCAATTTCATCTACTAGAGGTTGTTTACTGACACTCCCTGGCCAAAGTTAACAATTTAAAACTCTGTAAGTCTATAAGCAATTTAAGACCCTGAAAGAAGGGTAAATAAACAGTACTAGAATAATTCCCATTCTAAAAAATTAATCAAGAACAAAAAGGTAAAATAAGATCAAGTTCCATGAACAATACGGAAGATTGGATATATCACGAAAAATCTTTCTACTACTAAACTCCCAAAACTGCTGGGATTAAGTTTCTAAATCTTTTTTAATGCACAGATAAGCAAAAAACAAAATAAGGAAAATCTCCAGAGGATAAAAAACAGGAATCCAGATTCTACCAATCCCCTATAACCTAGTGCTTCTATTTAATAGCCATATACAGAAAAGAGATGAAGCCCACAAAAGGTGCAAAGTCCAATCAGGCCTTCAAATAAAAAAGCCAAAGTCCTCAAGAGCTATACCCTTAGTGAAAAAAAGGTAGAAAAACTTTTCCCCATAAGGGTTAAAGGAATCAGTAGTTTCATAAAGGGAAGCTTCAAGGAAACTTACCTGGCTGTTACATGACCTTGGGCAGGGGGAAGGGGGAAATCTCCCATGATACCCTGAAGCCACAACTTGGCCTTCTCAAAAGAAGGGAAGCCTATATTCATACTACTAATACTATCTTCTTATTCTGAGATATCTCAAATTAAAAATTCATTTCAAAAATAATCCCAATCTGGTTGTAGTGCTCCCCAAAAACTGCCTGAAGCAAAGGCAAATTTTCTCTAGAGGAATATAACCTAACCCAAACTTATAAGAATACTACAATTAACATTCCTTTCAGTTGGAACTCAAGTATCAAAAAACACAAGGAAACAATGCATATAAACAAGATTCAACAGCAACACAACAGAATCAGACTTGCAAAGGCTTAAAAATAAATAAATGAAAATGAATGTAGATGAAAAATGTAACGTGTTTAAAGAAATACGAGAGAATTACCAAAAATAAAATTAAAAAATAAACACACTGGAAAAGATACATAGAATGTTACAATAAAAACTCTAATAACTAATAATTAAAAATAAATGAGAAGGGAGAATATTTAGCTGGGAGGTATATATAAAATTAATGCAAAATGCAGCACAAGAGACAAAAGATGAAAAATGTCTTCATCCATTCTGACTGCCTATAGCAAAAAAAACACAGACTGGGTAGCTGTAATAAACAACAGAAAGTGATTTCTCACAGTCCTGGAGGCTGGAAATCTGAGATCAGGGTGTCAGCATGATCAGGTGGGGGGCCTCTTCTGGGTGACTTGTAACCTCACTTGACAGAAGGAAGGCGCACGGAGGATCTCTGGGGCCTCTTTAATCCTGTTCCTGAAGGCTCCAACCTCATGACCTAATTACCTCCCACAAAAGTCCCAACTCCTCGGAGTAGAATTTCAACATATGAATTTTGAGGAGACACAAACACTCAACCTTTAATAGAAAACATAAAGGTGGCCAAAAGCATGGATCACAGGATGGGTTTAATGGAAGCTCTACTAAGAATAATAGGCAGGTTTAATATTCAAAGCAATAGCTGAGAACTTCCCACAACTGATAAAAGATACAAGGAAGATGTTATCCTTAAAATTAAAATACAGACCTATAAGCCTTATCCGCAACAGAAAAAGCATTTTTTTCTCTTCAGTTATATCTATCAGCATTTAGAACTGGCTACCTATTTATCCATTCTCTCTTCATGGCTCAACTTCAGCAGCACAGAGAACCTCACTGTGATGGAGCTAATTATAAAAATACCCAGACACTTAGCACCCTCCAAACATTTGTGTTTTTTATCAACTCATTCTTCAATTACCTACAGTAACTATTCCAAACTGTTGCCATTCTCTTTAAGATCCCAACCTGGTCCTACAATTTTCTTTCACAACAGATGACTTTGCCACCTATTTCATAAAGAAAACCCAGGGTTATTAGGTACGAATCTTAACTTCTTGTATTCCAATCTACAAGTCTATCTGTATCTCTATCTACCCTTAAAATGTGCCTTCCTATCTCAATGAAATAGATTTCCCACCTCAATGTAACACTAATTCTGTTCTAGAAAACAAATCTCATCTCTCCTCCACTCCAGGAATGCTACGCCATCAATACTTCTTTTTATTTCTGTACTTTCAGATGTTTCATCTCTATTGACTTCTTTCTCTTAAAATGTTCCCCCCTCTTAAAACAACATAGCCCCCATGGAACCTGGGTGGCTTAGTCAGTTAGGCTGATTTTCAGTCTCAGTTCAGATCTTGATTTCAGGGTCATGAATTCAAGCCCCGCACTGGGCTCTGCACTGGGCATGGAGCCCACTTAAGAACAACAACATAGCCTGCTTTTTACTCTTTAAAAAAAAAAAAATACTGTTAAGTTAAAATTTCTGTTCTGATAATTTTCCTTCTGGCATCCTTTCTCTTACTCTTTCTCCTTTCATAGCTAAGATTCTTAAAAGAGCAATCTATACCCACTGCCTCCATTTCCTCAAATTGGACTTGCTCTTCAACCCAGCGTAACCTATTTCTACCCACATCAAATATTCATTCTTTAGTTCATCATTTACTTGACTCCTCTTTTGTATGTGCCACGGTTAACCATTCCCTCTCCCTTATTTCTTTCTTTTGAAGATTTTATTTTTAAGTAATCTCTATACCCAACATGGAGCTCAAACCTACAATCCTAAGATCAAGAGTCACATGCTCTACTGGCTGAGCCAGCCATGTGTCCTCTGTCTCTCTTAAGTATCTAACCCTCAGGGCTTCCATTTCCCTTCTCAGTCTCCACTAATTCTTCTTCCGTCTGGATCTCAACGCCTGCTTGGCTCTCATCTCCTCTCACTCTCACATACACTTGCACAGAAAGACGATAAATACTTCAGTTTTCACGATTAATTAAACATCTTTGATTTTGAAAGCAATAACACCAGGGCATACCTCTGTCAAATCCTACAAACCTGAATATCCAACCACCCTTTATCCTCAAAAACATCTCAAACTGCACATGTCAAAAGTTGAAATTATTAGCTTGCCATCAAGCATCCAATTCCCTCCTACAGTCACCATCTCAACTGAAGATACCACCACTCACCCAAACCAGAAATAAGTAAGTTAGCCTGGACCCTCGTCCTACCTCACGCCTCCATCCAGCTAATCATTCACCAAGACTAATTCTGATTCCGCAAGGTCACTTCCACGCTTTTCGGCCTCCCTATCCTCCCCTGCTACTGCCCTGGCTCATGTCCTCATTATCTCTCTTAACAACTGTTTCACCTCCCTATTGCCCTAACAACCTATGTTTTTTGATACTTCTGTTACCGTAATCTTCTTTAAAAATGAAACATGATCATGAAATACACACACTCCCTTTTAGAATTAAGACCTGCCTCAAAATCAAGTCCAAGTCCCTAACATAATATATAAGCCCTCTCCATGTGTAGACTTATCTCGGAACATTCCCTACATTCTCTCTACAACTCCACTGGAAGTTCACAGAGTGTACTCGGTAGTCGCTCTGCCCAGAATCTTATTACCACTTTACCTGGCAAACTCCTACTCATCCTTCAAGATTCAGCTCAAAACTCACTTCTATAAAACCTCCTTCCTTACTACAACTACCATAACCTGGTATAGAAGATTCCCTCCTTTTTAAAAAAAATTTTTTAATATTTACTTACCTTTGAGAGACAGAGACAGAGCATGAGAGGTAGAAGGGCAGAGAGAGAGGGAGACACAGAAACCAAAGCAAGGCTCCAGGCTCTGAGCTGTTAGCAGAGAGCCTGATGTGGGGCTTGAACCCAAACTGTGAGATCATGACCTGAGCCGAAGTCGGATGCTCAACTAACTGAGCCACCCAGGTGCCTCTAGAAGATTCCTTCCTTACCAACTAGGTAGAA
Organism: Suricata suricatta; assembly: GCF_006229205.1. Taxonomy (NCBI): domain Eukaryota; kingdom Metazoa; phylum Chordata; class Mammalia; order Carnivora; family Herpestidae; genus Suricata; species Suricata suricatta. Next base: position 115,824,966 of record NC_043703.1, read on the forward strand.
CCTAAGGAACTCTTCATAAAACCAGAGATAATTTAATCTTTTGCCATCAGGAGGCATTTACAACCAAACAGAACTGTGAGTTCATTCTTTGACAATTCACACTCAAAGTTTTACTTTTCTCCTACTTACTGATATGCTGACATTAGGCATCTTTTCCCACAAGAAGTCAATTTCATCTATAATAAAAATCGATCACAATGTGTAACAGTCCAGTTTATTAAGGAATACATTTAAAAATCTTTTATCAAAATGAAGAAACGGGGTACCTGGGTGGCTCAGTCAGTCAGGAGTTTGAGCCCTGCATCGGGCTCTGTGCGGATAGCTCAGAGCCTGGAGCCTGCTTTAGATTCTGGGTCTCCCTCTCTCTCTCTCTCTGCCTGTCTTTCTCTCTCTATCTCTCTCTCTCAAAAATAAATAAACATTTTAAAAAACGATTTTAATGAGGACACAAATTCTGTTGAAGCACTCAGCCCTCCTTGATAATCAATTGAGACAGGATAAGAAGCACTGCTGAACAGCCACAGCGTCCTCGTTCACCACACCCTCATGTTGACACTATGTAAACTTACACTGGCCTTGAACTTATGAAGCCATGTGTGGTTTGAGGTAAATTTCACCAGAAGTACTATCATCCTGCTTTGCCTTAAAGTTCTTCAACAAATGACTAGTACTATTCTAGAAATGAATGGATACCTCCACTAATAACATTTACTGATGAAAAGCTGAATCAATACTCTTCTGTTCTGAAATGTTTATTTGTTCAGATTTTTGAGAGGGTACTACACTGAGCACTCCACATCATGACGGTTTATTTTTATGTCTATCTTCCCTATAGAACCGTGCATTCCTCGAGGGGTTTACTCCTGGAACAACGCCTGTATCCCACAGAGAAGGCATTATAAGAGTGACAAAGGGTCTAAAGCAGTGCCTGAGATATGTTTCAACATTTAAACTTTCTCCAAAGACAAGCCTAGAGTTAATAATAAACATTCTTACTTAAAAGGTAAACTCAAGTTCTCGCGGCACAAATAATTTGTACTTCAGCTAAAATGCAAAATAGAAAAAGGAATCGGAGGAAGGAAAAAAGGAACTTAGAAAGTTCAAGGAAATCTATTGTAGAAGAGAAGTGTCTGGGAATAATTTGTTATTTCCCCAGCTCTCCTCTAACCTTCTCTGGAAGCTAGGAGAAAGATGATTAAACAGCAACAAGACCTGGCTCTGAAGGGAACTGGTGTTTCTAGCCCTTTTTGCCAACAGAAGGGGGGAGGGTGACAGCAGTCCCTAAGGGCTTTTAGAAAAAATTGCTTCCAGGTGGAAATTTTTTATGGTACTGTGCAGCCTGGAGCCATTTTTTGCTTTCCTTCTTAACTACTGATGATTAAACCATGGACAATCAGGCTACAACAATGGAAACAGTTAGATAACTCCCAAACATCATGGTTATATGCTCCAAATTACCAAGCTAACTCTCAAAGGAGAAAAAAAACTGTTGGCAAAGTCCTTTTTATAAGGGGGAGAGTGCGGTACAGTCTGTTAAAGATTTGTGTTTGGGAGAACATAAAAGTAGTCAAGAACTCTGTATCATAACAATAAACATCAGTCTCATACCAAGACTAGACACGGTAATGGACAGTCATGAAGAGCTGAGCAAAATGCAATGCTAAATATCACATTATTTAGCAATTTTTCATCATTTCAACCTGGATTATGTGTTCTATTAAACAGTTATCATTCAAGTATACAGAGAAATCCTACCACACATCATGTGGGACAGCTAAGTCAATTTACACCTGATCATCATGGTTCTGAAAAACATCTGAGGCGTACATCTGAGTTTGTAATTATGACTCATGAACATAAGGGGGAAGTTACCTATAGTACCAACTCATAAGAAAAGCAGAGAAAATGAGAGGCCAGTCATTTGATTGCCCACCCACTTAATCTAGAAAATCTTACTATACCAATATCACCCACAACATTAAAAGATAAATCCAGCTCAAAACTGTAATAGTAAAAGTAAGCATTTTAAAAATATATAGACCAGGGTGCCTGGGCGGCTCAGTCAGTTAAGCGTCCAACTCTTGATTTTGGCTTGTGTCACGATCTCATGATTTGTGGAATCAAGATCTTAGGCTCTACACTGACAACATGGAGCCTGCTTGGGATTCTCTCTCTCCGTCCCTCCCCTGCTCTCTCTCCCTCTCAAAATAAATAAACTTAAAAAATTGAATTAAAAATAAATAAATAAATAAATAAATAAAAACATATACACCAAAGTCTCTGTTGAACAGTTTATATACACTAACTTACTCACTGCTCAAAAATAATCCTCCTGGAGTAATCACTATCATTTCACACATGAAGCAAGCCTTCTGACGCCGTCAGGACACAGAAACATTCACCTTTCCCAGGTCGCTACAATTACATAAAGGGTAAGATGAAAGGAAAAGGATGAGGAGCACAGAGAGAAAATGAGACACAGGATGAGGGCAAGAGGGAGGTAATGGAGAAACACACCTAAATAATACAAACGTTTGGCTAATGCAACTGTGACTTTTTTTCTTTCTACTTTTCTATAACGTTACATTTTTTTAAATAAACACGTATTGCTTTTATCATTAAGAAAACATGCATTTTTTAAAAGTCTAAAATAGTACCTGGTTCACAACATATAGATACTCAATAAAATGCTAATTGAAATAAAAACCAAACAAAAACAACCACTTCAGGGTTGCCTGGGGTCTAATGTTTAATAATTATCCAAAAATCAAATAAATGTAAAAAAAACAGAATGAGAATTTCTTCTCACAATCTATCTCCTACAAACCCAAGAAGGAATCACCCACTGGTCAGAATTTTTTTAATTCACTATCTTTTCTATCTTCTAACCTTCTCTTCTTATTGATCATAATCTCAAAATGTATTTAAAACCTAAGTATATATGATACCCTGAAATTCTCAATTTGAAAGCTGATGTAATAGTTTCCTAGGGCCCTCCCTTCTATTACAATGTGAAGCCACCAATTAATGTTCTTTCATGGGCCTTCAAATGGGAGGGGAACAGAGGAACCCCAGTGGTTATTAGGGAAACTTTCTTCCTCTACTAGGTAATTTGGTTTGTAAAATGGAAAAGTAGGTCATTTTCGGTTGATTCCTCTTCCACACAAAGAACTTCCTACTAATATCACCAGGCTATTTACCAAAAACCCTTCATGTTTTAGACAAAAATACATCAGGACAGACCCTTCCTCTCCACCGTAAGTGCCATGCTTCCATTAGGAATCAATACTGTGTGGTTTGGTCAAAGAACCATTTGTTTAAGAATACTACACCCTAACTCATTTTAAAGATTTCTCTTTAATATAAAAAATGTACAGAAAAAAGGAACTTCACAGATGATCCAACCCAAACTCACAGACACTAGTTCAATTTTTTCTAGGTATCTCTATCACATACTTATCCAGCTTTTGTGGAAACATCTGTAGTAAAAAGAAAGTTTATTATGAAGCAACTGATTCGATTTCAATGGCAGTTGCAAAGTTCTTATACAAAAATAAAATATGCCTTCCTATAATTTTCACCATCTATCTTATTTTTGCCCTCTAAGGACCACTGAGAACAAGTCCTTGCTCCCCACCTTCCTTTCTCCAGACTAAACAATCTCAAATTATTCAACTATTCCACATATAAACAGCCTTTCAATTCAGGTTTTTACCCTCTGGACACGTTCCAGTTGTCAACATTCTTCTTAAAGTATAATAAAACAGGCAGTATAGGACAGTGGTCAAGAGCACAGACTTCAAAGCTAGGCTTCCTGGATTCAAGTTTGGTTCTGCTATTTATTACTACAGGACCTTGGGCAAATTATTAAACTTCTCTATACTTAAGTTTCCACATCTGTAAAATGCAGATATTAATAGCAACCACTTCATACAGTTGTTGTGTGAAGATTAAATGACATAATATCTGTAAGGCATTCAAAACAATGACTGGCACACAGAACGCATATTATAAATATTAGCAATTTTAAATCAAACGTGGTCAAGCTAGAAAAAAAAAAGATATCTCCTTTAACTTTTTACTCAGCTTGTACTAAAACCATCTTACAATAATGCTTTAGCAGTTTTGGCAGTCATGCCATAGAGTGAGCTTAAAGTCACATAAAATCTTTTCATTTGCTTTTATATATTGCTCTACTCACTCAGTTGATTTCCTAAATTTACAACTTCCTACCTATCACAATTACTCTATTTTTCCAGGCTTCTGAGAACTTTTGAGACAATGATTTTGTCATCCAACCTTACAATTCCATGTTTCCCTTTGTCATGTAGGCACATGGGTATTTTCACAAAAGAAAACTCAACTATGGAGAAGGGTAAAAACCTAAGCAAAGCTATAATCTAAAACAAGAGAACCCTGGAAAACACCAACATATAAGAGTCTCATGTTCTACCGACTGAACTAGCCGGGCACTAACACCAACATATAAAACTGAGATTTTCTGGTTCCATTTTAAGGGGGAAGGAGACTATTAATCTCATAAAGTCAAATAGAAAGCTTGAAAAAGTTCAAGTTCAGTCTTAAAAAAAAAAAAAAAGTCCAGGTTATAGAAGAAGTCCTCAACCCCACTTCCTTTAACCAACACTCAGCCCCCCAACTGCATCCAACGTGGAGAGAACTGTCATGAGCCAAAGCTTTTAGTGTCCCTCCCTTTTGAAGGCACAATGGAAACAATTCCCCAGAACAAAGAAGTTGCGTCAGAGAGCTCTCTGCTCTTTCAAGTTGGAAGGACAGTTGATTCACACCATGTGTCAGAGAGAAACACCAACCAGAACACCAAGTGAGATAAATTTTAGGCCTTCTGAGCTGTTTAAGATTAAACTGTAATAAATCATCTTTACAGCAAATTATAAACAAAATATTTTGTTTACTCCTTCTCTCATATGTGTCTTCCCTTGAAAAGAAATTCTACTAGAATTCATAATTCCAAAGTCACATATTCTCCACCAAGAAATCATTTTCAAATGTTAACATCCAGGATCAATGATCTGGTTCATACTCCCAAAACACTGCCCTGGCATATCACAATTAGCCTTGCCATATGGCCCTTTGTGTTCCAAAACAGTGTTAGTTTAGTGATGATCATGGTCTTTGATTAAGATCTCACCTGTCAAATCACTCTACACTGAGTCATCTTAGTGTCTGCTACAAAGATTTTACTTTATACCTAGACCATAAAATCAAATATATGTTCAACTATATAAATGATACTTTTTGATTTTATTTTTAATACTCTGAAAGAAAAAAACAAAATCTGAAACAATCTTGATCTATATAGATTTATTTGGGAAAATGGTCCTAAAACAATCAAAATAAAATTAAACAGAATGAATGATAACCAAAACTCAAATGATCAAATAAAGGTTAGGGAATGCCTAGCTTAACATGTTGAGAGACATGTTTCTGAAAAGAGAGGGTATTAAAACTACATGATTGGTTCAATACAAGGAATTAAAGAAATATAAGGAGGCACTGTGGAGGAAGCAAATTGCCTTTCTATCAGAAATGACCCTGTGATTAAAATTTGTTAGACATCTGCCTGAGTTCTAGTGCATATTTTCATGATTCATCTATTATTGGTTATCTATTATCTATTACCAGTCAATCTGGTCTGGATCCTATCATTTTTTTTCTTTTTTTTTTAATGTTTTTTATTTATTTTTGAGAGACAGAGAGAGACAGCGCGAGCAGGGGAGGGTCAGAGAGAGGGAGACACAGAATCCAAAGCAGGCTCTAGGCTCTAAGCTAACTGTCACCACAGAGCCCAATGTGGGGCTCAAACCCACAAACCGTTAAGATCATGACCTAAGCCGAAGCCAGATGCTTAACTGACTGAGCCACCCAGGCGCCCCCCCCCCGTCATTTCTTTAAAAATCTGCTACTCTACACAAGTTAACTCTGAAGTCAACAAAATAATGATCTAATATGGTCCAAACATCACTAAATAAACAAAGACTACTTACCAATAAAGAGTTGTGTTAAGGTCACTCTCCCACAGCTATGAATACCACTATCACATTCTAGTTCTCCAATCTAGAGTAACTTGATTATTTACTTCATGAGGGAAAATGAAGGCAATTATTTAAAAAGTTCATGATACAGTAAACTATAAGAAATAAACTTTTAAAAGGCAGAAAAAATCTGACCGTTAAATAAAATTAAATAAGAAAATAAAATGACCACAGCAGGTTAAATAAAAACTGTTTTCTCAGAATTTAAGAAAACTTGCCATTCTAGGTGGTTAGACATTTTTCCAGCATAGGTTCATTTAACAAATATTTGCTGAGAATTTACTAAAAGGAAAAAGCCAAGAATGTTTATCTTTGAGGGAGCTCATACTGTAATTAGTAAAGAAAGACAGGATGAAAAACAATTAAAGGCAATTATAAACCTGTATAGAAATTAATTTTTAAATCTGTATGCTTAAATCTGTATATTTAAATCTGTATACTTTAACTCTGTACACTTTGCATGAGAGTAATGTAAAATACTGTTTAGGGTGGAATTGAATTAGAAAAAGTTTCTTAAATGTGCAGAAGACCAAGAATAAGGGGCAAGGGGAGAGGGGAGCTTTAAAAGCAAACAAAGAAGGAAAACAGGACACAATACATACAAGAAAACAAAATAAAATGACTGCAGACTTGTCATCCAAATTATATAAGCAAGAAGACAATGGAAAGATATCCTTAAAGTGCCAAAGGACAAATTGTAGACCTTGACTTCTCTATGTAGCAAACACATTCTTCAAAATCTAAGGACAAATATTTTTTTTCAAACAAATAAAATCTTAGATAATTTGTTGCCATCAGACCTGCTCTACAAGAAACATCAAAGGAAGTTATTTAGGCAAAAGAACTGAAATCAGGTCAAAATATGGATCTACACAAAGGAACAAAGAGCACAGAAAATAGTAAATATGGAAATTTTTATCATTTTTTAACCTGCCTTAAATGATAATAATGTTTAACCCAAAAATAATTAGCAATGAATTGTAGAATTTGTAACATTTTTGGAAGTAAAAATAAGCTAGCAATAACTGAAGGTCATTGGGGAAATGAAAATATACTGTTCAAAGGATTTTTTTTGGTTTATTTTTGAGAGAGAGTGCGAGCAGGGTAGGGTCAGAGAGAGAAGGAAGAGAGAGAATCCCAAGCAGGCTCCAGGCCAGCAGCACAGTGCCTGAGGTGGAGCTTGAACTCACGAACTGCAAGATCGTGACCTGAACTGAAATCAAGAGTTGGACATTTAATGGACTGAGCCAGCCAGGCACCCCGAAAGGATCTTACGTTACCCATGAATAGGCATGATATCATCTGAAGGTAGGCTGCTGTCTTAATCATTTTAGGCTACTCTAATAAATTATCACAGACTGGATGGCTTAAACAACAAACATTTATTTCTCACAGTTCAGGAAACCAAGAAGCCCAAGATCAAGACACTGCCAAATCCAGTGCTGAGTAAGGGCTCGCTTCCTGGTTTACCAGACAGCCATCTTCTCATTGTATCCTCACACTGCAGAGAGCAGAGAAGGAGCAAGCTCTCGTGTCTCTTCTTAAAAGGGCACAAATCCCACTCATGAGGACTCCACCTTCCTGACCTGACTGCCTCCCAAAGGCTCACACTGGGGGTTAGGACATTAACATACAAGTTTTGAAGGGACACAAAACATTCAGGCCAGAGCAACTGTGATAAGTTAAAGATGTATATTACAATCCTTACATCAATAACATTATTTTAAAAAGGCATATCTAATAAGCCTATAATGGAATATACCAGAATGCTAAAATATATTTGGCTAATCTCACTCAGTTAAATAAAATAAGAAAAGAGAAAAAAGGAGACCCCAAAAAATCGGGCAAATGAAAAGTAAATAGCAAGATAATAGGTTCAAATAGAAGTCAAATAGGTAATCATATGAATGTAAATGGTTTCTTCTTTTCCTGCTTTCTTTTTAACTAATTGACTATACCTCCATTTTCCTCCTTCCCATCTTTTGAGCTGTTGTTGTCGTTCCTTTGTGAAGGGCCTTGGTGTAATTTTGTTGCTTATGTTTATCCTGCTTGAAGATCTTAAAGCTTCTTAGATTTCTATTCTAATTTTCCAGAAAAAAATCACGTTAAACTGTTTTTAAATGTTTCTGGTTTTAATTTCTGGAGGTAAGCCCATATCTGTAAGAACTATGATAATATTGCTGGTTTCTTTTTATCAGTTTCATATATCATCTGTGTCCTGCTATAATTAGATCAGACTTACCTCATTCCATATCACTTCTCTCCCTCTCTTCTCAATATACTTGCACGACTAGGCAATCAGAAATTAAAGGAACGAAATGCTGGAGGCCAGGGAAAAATGAGAAGAGCTGAGCCAACATGCTTTAGTCACTTTTTCCCCTCGAGGCATTTGCTAAATCTGTGCACAAGTGAAGCTAAGTTTCCAGTAAAGAAACTGAGCAGAAGGCCATGACTAAGAGGAAATCAGTTTTTGACAGTTTTGTGGAGCTGAAGTGACATAAATTAGAGACTTAAGAAGTAAAGATCCTGGAGAGGAAAAATGAGAAGGAAACAGAACATTGCTCTCTGCTTCCCTCAACACAACTTGCTGGATTCTCAAGCTTCACTGGGCAAGAGGCTAAGAAGACAAGCAAAAAGCCTCTAAGATACAGAACAGGGTGCTAAGTAGTTTTGAGATATAGAGGAAATAAAGATCAGAAATCAGTATCCACCTGAAAGAAGGGGCCCTGATCACCACTCCCAGGCTGTACCTCTTTGTGACAGGATACCATAAGGCAGTACTGCACCAGAGAGAGACGGCCACGGCCTTGCCAAAGCCGAACCCTGGACTGAGCAAGCTCTGATGGGCCTAAGATCACTGCCACGCTATAGGCCTTACAAAAAAAGAGGGAGGAGGGGTTAACCTCTTCTTAGACAAGGTAGGGTTATCCAGAACCTCCACAATTTTTATCCCCATTCAAGCCAAAATTCCCAGGCATGCTAAAGGAGAGGATCATGTGACTGAAGGTCAAGATCCACAGATGATCCAGATATTGACATTATCTTGAAAGGACTTTAAAATGGTTATGATTAACAAGGAAAAAAAGGAGGGGGGATTAACACTGTTGATGATAACATAGAAAATTTCACAAGAGCCTTAAAATCTGTATTATTTAAAAATTGAGGGGTGCCTGGTAGTTCAGTCGGTTAAGCGTCCAACTTCAGCTCAGGTCATGATCTCACTGTTCACGAGTTCACGCCCCATATCAGCACATCAGGCTCTGTGCTGACAGCTCAGAGCCTGGAGGCTGTTTCAGATTCTGTGTCTCGCTCTCTCTCTGCCCCTGCCTGGCTCGTTCTCTGTCTCTCCTTCTCAAAAATAAACAAAACATTTTTAAAAAAAATTTTTATAGAAATAACTTAAAACAAATAAAAATTGGGGGGGGGGGACAGAAGTAGAAAAGGAAAACAAAAAGATGAAAATATAGAATACTATATGAAATACGAGGCATATGGCACACAGCCCAAAGGCCCACCCCAGTGGTTCTCAAACTTTGTCACCTAAGGGTATTTTCATGCTTTTAAAAAATACTGAGGTCTCCAAGAACTTCTGTATATTTGGTTATATTTATCAACATTTGTCATATTAAAGATAAAAACTAAGGGGCGCCTGGGTGGCTCAGTCGGTTAGGCGTCCAACTTCGACTCAGGTCATGATCTCATGGTTTGTGGGTTCAAGCCCTGCGTTGGGTTCTCTACAGACAGCTCAGAGCCTGAAGCCTGCTTTGGATTCTGTGTCTCCCTCTTTCTCTGCCCCTCACCCACTTGCACTCTGTCTCTCCCTGACTCTCAAACATAATAAATGTTAAAAAATTTTTAATTAAAACTAAAAAAGAATATAAAGATAAGAAAGCATAGCATGTATCACATGAGTCTCTAAAACGATATTTTCATGTATCAGTAGTCTCTGGGATACTATACTATACTATCTCCTGTAGAAATGTGAGTAAAGAAGCAAATAACATCTTAGTGGCATTAGGAAAACAGTCTTGAATTTGTGACTCCCATGAAAAGGGTTTAGTCTTTCCATAACAGGGCAGGAGCAATATCTAAAGACACCATAGTCAACTATTTACCCAAACTAATAAAAGATATCAATCCACAGGGTCAAGCCCAATAAACCCCGAGCAGGATGAATACAAAGAAAACCATACCTACATACATCATAGTAAAACGACCAAAAACAAAAGAGAAATTATAAAATATTAAAGGAACAACAGTAATTTTAAAAGCTGGGTTTTAAACAGAAAAGAACGATATATTGGCAGTTCCTCAAAAAATTAAAAATAAAGTTACCATGTGATCAATTCCATTTGTAGGTATAGACCCAAAACAACTGAAAGCATGGACTCAAAGAACTATTTCGACATCTATGCTCCTAGTAGCATTAGTCACAAGAGCCAAAAGAAAGAAGCAGCCCAAGTGTTCACGGACAGATGCATGGATACACAAAATGAGGTGCACATAGGTAAAATATTACTCAGCCTTAAAAAGGAAGGAAACTCTGACACATTACAACATGCATAAACCTTGAAGATATCATGCTAAGTGAAAGAAACCAGTCATAAAAAAAATAAATACTGTATAATTCCACTTATATGAAAGTACCCAGAATAGTCAGATTCAGAGACACAGTAGCTGCCGGGAGGGGGGTCGGGCAGGGGAAAGAGGAGAACAGGGAGTCATTGTTTAATAGGTACAGTTTGGGAACATTAGGAAAGTTCTGGAAATGGATGATGGCGATGGCAATGGCTATACAACAATGTGAATATACTTAATGCCACTAATCTATATAGTTGAAAATAGTTAAAATGGTAAATTTTACATTACCCATGTTCTACCACAATTTCAAAAGAAATAAGTTAAAAGTTAAAATAAAGACAGTTTTCATACATGCAAAAACGTGAGCGAATGGGTCAGTAGTAGGCTTGCATTAAATGAAAGGCTGCAGGGGTGCCAGGGAGGCTCAGTCGCTTGTGCGTTCAACTTCAGCTCAGGTCATGATCTCACAGTTCATGAGTTCAAGCCACGCAGCAGGCTCACTGCTGTCATCCTCTGTCCTCTCTCTGCCCTCCCTTGCTCATACTAGCGTGCATTCTCTTGCTCTTTGTCTCTCTCTCTCTCAAAAATGAAAAACTGGAGCACCTGGGTGACTCAGTCGGTTAAGCATCCAACTTCAGCTCAGGTCATGATTTTGTGGTTTATGAGTTCAAGCCCCACATCAGGCTCTGTGCTGACAGCTCACAGACTGGAGTCTGCTTCGGATCTGTGTCTCCCTCTTTCTCTGCCCCTCCCCCACTTGTACTCTGTTTCTCTCTCTCTCTCTCTCTCTCTCTCTCTCTCTCAGTCTCTCTCTCTCAAAAAAGATACACATTAACAAAATTTAATGAATAAACATTTAAATAAACAAATAAATAAAAATAAAGGAAATGCTGCAAAGAGTTCTTCATACAGAAACAAAGAAATCTCAGAAAGAAGCACAGAATGATGGAGGAAATGAAAATCAACTGAAAAGGGTAAACATTAATGAATGCTGACTCTAAAAAGTAGTAAGGATAATGTCTTTTGGTCACTAAATGACATGCAAAATTAAAATTCATGACAGCAATAGCTTAAGAGGTAAGAGAGGATAAATGAAAATCAAGTGTTCTGTGATTCTAGCGCTGTCATGGAAGTGATCAAAGTAATAACTTATATTACAATCTATGAATCAAAGATGCATATTGAGTCCTTAGAGTAATTCCTAAAGATTAAAAGAAGAACAAACAGGGACCCCTGGGTGGCTCAGTCGGCTAAGTGTCTGACTTCAGCTCAGGTCATGATCTCGCAGTTCATGGGTTCAAGCCCCACGTCAGGCTCTGTGCTGACAACTAGCTCAGAGCCTGGAGCCTGTCTTTGGATTCTGTATCTCCCTCTCTCTCTGACCCTTCCCTGCTCTCACTGTCTCTCTCTCTCTCTCTCTCTCTCTCTCTCTCTCTCTCAAAAAAAAAAATTAAAAAAAGAGGAACGAACAGGAAAAAAATTCTACAATCAAGAAAAGAAAATCCAAGATTTTTAAGTTTAACAAAGCTCTCTTTTGAGTATAAAGTCTACAAAGCAGCCATTCTGAATATACAGTTAACTGAAAATTTTGTTCACATAAGTCCTTCTTGAAGCAACTACTAGAGAAGAAACTCCAACTAAATGACAGGAGAAACTTCAACCAGAAAGACTAGCAGGGTTTTAGTCTTTCCGTAACAGGGCAGAGCATATTTAGCAGGAACTCTAAGACAACAAAACAAGATCAGATTAAAAGTGAAAAAATATAGTATATAAAAATATTATGTAAAAATGATACAACTAAAAAGAAAAAAGAAAAGACAGAAAGCAGCATAAGCGAGTAGATTGCTTCATACCTAATAACTGGGAGTCAAAGCTAAGCAAATCAAGTACACATCTCCAATCCCTAACCTAAAAATCCTGGAAAAAGAAATGCTCCATAATTCAGAATTTTCCAGGTTTTAAAAAGCAAGTAGAATGCATATTTCATACATTTCCGAAAATCTCTAGTGAGGTCTGAAGAAACATTCCCTATCACATTAGTATTTCTGCAGCAAAACGTAGGAATATTTATACAATGGTAAATACAAAGACCATCACTACCTCAGGTCAATGTCTGTGAGGTTTTGTTGCCAGATGAATTTAGATAACCATTGACAACAAATGGTTTTCAGGGTCTTTGGATTTTTGAACTGCAAATTCAATCCAAAGAAACCACAAGATTAAAAATACAAAATTTTTAATTCGAAGAAAAAAGAGACCATGAGATATGGCTTACAGATATGGCTTCCTGCATGTCCCCGCCCAAAAACAACTCTTGTACTTAATACTAAGTTATTGTTAAAGGACTACAGTGCTCTAAATTTCCAAGTTACTGTACTTGCAGAGCAAATTGCTGATGAGCATAAAAGTCACTAGGGGGCAGCAGAGCACAAAGAGTGTCCCCGCAAAAGTGAAAACTTCCAAGTACTTACATAGAGTCCCAACTACTAGAAACACCTCATTCACTAACACAATAAAAGACTCACCGATTAACCTGTAAAATCTGCTTCTAACAACTTCATTATATTGCTTCATTATTTTTTAGTTTTTATTTTTAAATAATTTCACATTGCATGAGTCATAACAAAAAAACTCCTGTAATAGCCTTTACACAGTAATCACCAATGTGTAAGCTTCGTTTTATCATTCCTTGTATGTGTGTGTGTGTGTGTGTGTGTACACATGTATTTTTATTTTTCTAAACTATGTGAGCATACATTGCATACACTGTGCCCTTAAAACTGCAGTATTTCTTCTCTTACCTAACATAGTCCAGTTATCAAATTCAAGAAATTTACATCAATACAATTATAAGCTAAGCCATAGTCCATAGCCCAATTTTGCCAACTGTACCAATAATGTTCTTTAGAGCATTTTCATTTCTTTCTGGAGAGTGTCCCATCCAGGATCATGTATTCCCTTCAGTTGTCATGTCTCTTTGATTTCCTTTCATCTACACTAGCACTTCTCAGACTTTTTAGACACAGAAGCTCTTTACATTATTAACAATTGAGGACCCTAAAGAACTTCTGTTTATATGAATACATATATATATTAGAAATTAAAACTGAGAAAGTAAAAAATATTTAAAATTAATAACCCATTAAACATGTTAAAGAATATATTTTATGTTGGGGCGCCTAGATGGTTCTGTCGGCTAAGCGTCCAACTTCAGCTCAGGTCATGATCTCATGGTTCATGGGTTCGAGCCTCAAGTCAGGCTCTGTGTCTAACCGCTTAGAGCCTGGAGTCTGCTTCGGATTCTGTGTTTCCCTATCTCTGTCCCTCCCCTGTTCATGCTTTGTCTCTGTCTCTCAAAAATAGAGTACAAAAAAAGTTAAAGAATATATTTTATGAAAAATAATTATATAATCTAAAACAAAAAACCAGAACAGCGTGTTTTACAGTCATGAAAATCTCTTTAATGTCTGGCTTAACAGAATACATCTGGATTCCATACCGCTTCTACATTCAATCTACTTCAATGCAGAGTTTGATTGCAGGATATGAAGAAAACCCTCACACACATGCAGTTACAAAAACCACAATGTATTTTTGAAGTTTTTCTATGTATCTTTATATATATATATACATATACACAAATTTATGTTAAAACCTCAAAACCCTGAGTTCCAGAATAAAATCCACTCATCTTACACTTTGAAAGAATCTTTTACTCATATGATTTTATAACACCAGGCACTGGTCATCTGAAAAATAGTGGTTCACTGGGTTTTGTAAGTCCTCTAGATGTTGACACATTTCACTAAACAACATCAAATCTCACATTAATTAATATTGCTATCCAGTCTCATAAGTTTCTAGGTGTATAAGTACCACCAACTTTTAGAAGGGCAACAGGCAACAGCTAAGAAAATATAAACTTGGAACAATAGTAAATCCCACACAAATAGTGCAAATAATAAACCAGTCATTCTATAGAACACAGTAATAAAGATGGACTTGGGGTAGTTAAGCACCCGATTCTTGATTTTGCCTCAGGTTATGATCTCACAAGTTCATGAGATCAAGTCCTGCATTGGGCTCTCTGCCTACAGTACAGAGCCTGCTTGGGATTCTTGCTCTCTTCCTTTCTATCCTTTAGCCTTTCCCCCACTCACACATACTCTCTCTCAAAAATAAATAAAGTTAAAAATAAACAATGGACTTAAAATCTAATCACAATAAACAATATTACAATATCACTGTATATCAGAATTGTAAAATAAAAAGCGGTGACAACACCAAATGCTGGTGAGGATGCAGAGAAACTGAATCTCTCATACATTACTGGTAGGAATGCATAAAACAGTACAGCCACTCAGAAAAATTGTTTGGCAGTTTCTTAAAAAACTAAATATATATGTATATAAAATTCAACAATTGCACTCCTGGGTATTTATACCAGAAAAATGACCACTCATGTTGACCAAAAAATGCAAAAATTTGTCTGCAAGTATTCACAGCAGCTTTATCCCCAATAGTAAGTGAAAGGTTCTTTCTCCTCTTGATACCAAATATGTGCCATTTTTAGCAACACCAAAAATCTCGGATTCCTGACACCAATTCTGACACTAACTACCGGGGTCAACGTCAGACCCCACAAGGTAAGGGCCTAGTTCCGTAAGAATGCCACCACCTCTGATACCAGCCACAAACAGGGGACCCAAGCTACTCACACTTCTGCCTGAACAACTATAAATTCAGGGGTTCCTATACCCTCTTCCAGATCAGATTCAATAATCTGCAAGAACAACTCCCAGAACTTGGGAAAGTACTAACCACCACTGGTTATAATAAAAAATACAAATCAGGAAGAGCCAATGGAAAAGACCTGTAAAGCAAATGTGGGATAAAGGGGCATGGGTAGTTTCCACACTCTTTCCAAGCACATCACCTCCCCTCGCTCTTCGATGTGTTCATCATCTCAGAAACTTTCCAAATCCTGTTCTTTAGGGAATTTTATGATGGATTAAATCACTGGTCACTGGTCACAGGATTCCATCTCCAGCCTCTTTCTCCTCCCCAGAGACTGGGGGATGGGGCTAAAAGTTCTATCCTTCTCATCAAGGAGGTCTTTCTGTTGACTAGTCCCCATTCTAAAGCCATATAAGGGTCCACCAAGAGTCACTTCATTAGCATAAACTGAGGTATGGTTGAAAGAGGTATGTTAGGAATAACAAAAGATGCTCCTATCATTCAAGTAATGCCAAGAGTTTTAGGAGCTCTGAGCCAGGAACCAGAGACAAAGACCTAATATATATTTAACAGTATACCACAGCTTAGAAACTGGAAACAGGCTAGATGACTTCCAACAAGTGGTTAAATTGTGCTAGAGTCATATCATGGAATACTACTCAGCAACAAAAAAAGATTAAGTTATTAATATACGGAACTACTTGGATGAATCTCCAGAGAATTACACTGAGTGAAAAGAAAAGTCTAATCCCAAAGGGTAACTAACACATGCTGTATGATCCCATTTATATAACAATTTTGAAATTACAAAATTTCAAAAATGAAAAGAGATGAGTAATTACAGGGTGGAACAGCAGGGAGGTGAAAATGATAGTGAAAGGGTAATGCAAGGGATCCATATGGTGACAACACTGCTCAGCATACTGACTGTTGATAAATACACCAACTTACATGAGATAAAACTGTACAAAACTAAATACATGTACACAGATGACTACAAATTAGACATAGAAATATGACTAACACTGGCGGATTGTATCATGTCAGCACTTTAATTTTAATATCGTACTACTGTTTTATAGAATGTTACTACTGGCAGGAAATTGGGCAAAGAGTACCTGGAATCTCTTTGTTATTTCTTACAACTGTATGTAAACCTACAATGATCTCAACAGAAATATCAATTAAAAAACCAATATACCTAAAGAATATATGAATGTTGTTTTTATAATTTAACATAAAACTCAGAAGCCACAAAGGAGAAGACTGGTATATTTTACTACAACACTTTGTTATAGTTCTCTGTAAAAACTTGCAACATTGGGACACCTGGCTGGCTCAATCAGAGGAGCATACAACCCTTTCTCTCAAGGTTGTGAATTCAAGCCCCACATTGGGTGTGAGATTACTTAAAAAGAAAAAATAGGGGCGCCTAGGTTGCTCAGTCAGTTAAGTGTCCGACTTTAGCTCAGGTCATGATCCTGCAGTCTGGGAGATTGAGCCACATCAGGACCTGTGCTGACAGCTGAGAGCCAGGAGCCTGCTTCAGATTCTGTGTCTCCCTCTCTATCTCTGCTCCTCCCCCACTCTCTCTCTCTCTCTCTCTCTCTCTCAAATAAATAAATGAAATGTTTAAAAAACTTTTAATTAAAAAACATAAAAAATAAGTTAAAAACAAAAAATAAAAATATTGCAACATAAATTAGGTCAAAAACAAAATGAGTAAATATATTTATGAAACATGTAACAAAAGGTTAATATACATGATATATAAAGAGTCCTACAAATCAGTAAATAAAAGCAAACAACCCAATAGGGAAAAAAAATGGACAAAGTTTATGCACTTCCAACTGACAGAAGAAATAAAAATGGTCAATATACATAAGAAAAGATGCTCAACTCCTTTGATCATTAGGGAACTGTGAATAAAAACAAAAATCAGATACTATATAATAGTTTTCACCAGCACCAATGAATGTCAGCTTCTAACCCCTCTTGCCTTCAGGCTTTCCCAGGAAGCTCAATATTCTGAATGCTGCATACATGTATGCCCAGCAGTGTATGGAACGTAGCCGGGACTCAATAAATATTTATTGAGTGAAGAAATGAATGTGATTCCTCAAAAGTCAGAGGCAAAAATGGCAGGGTAGGAAACTCCAAAAGTCCATCCAAAGTCCATAAAAATAATGAATAAATTGGCAAGAATGATCAAAATCAACTCTCTCAGAACTCTTGATACTTGAGGCGCCTGGGTGGCTCAGCCAGTTAAGCATCCGACTTCCATTCAGGTCATAATCTCACAGTTTATGGGTTTGAGCCCCGCATCTGACTCTAGGCTGATAGTTTAGAGCCCGTAGCCTGCTTCAGATTCTGTCTCCCTCTCTCTCTGCCCCTCCCCTGTTCATGCTCTGTCTCTCTCTGTCTCACAAAAATAAATAAAATGTTTAAAAAAAAAAGTTAAAAAAAAAAAAACTCTTGATACTAATCAAAAGCTTGCTGAAACCAAGGGACAATTAATCAAGAAAAAAACAGCTGATTCTCAGTGTTTAAGAAAATCTCCATCAACTTTGGAAAAAGAGGGAATATATTCAAGTTCTACCTTTCCAATATGACCTCCAGAATTTGGGCATTTTATTTAATTTCTCAAAGCATCAGTTTCCTTTCCTGTAAAATGATGGCATTATTACCTCTTTCATGGGCTGGCTGTGAGGACTAAATGAAACTACATACGACAGCTAGTCCCAGACAACAATGTGTCATAAATGACTGCGACTATTATTATTACATGTATTAATACAGTATGATTTTCACATCTCTCAGATCTTTCATATCTAATCATTCTTCCAGTATTATTTTATATGACACTTCCAGTAACAGATATATTGAATGGTTCCAAATTCCATTAGCACAGTCTTGGCAAATTCTTTACAAGATATGGCTTAAAAGAAAATCAATTTTTAGTATACTGAGATATGTACTGTGCTTGTTCCATGAAATAAATAGTGAGTAGCAAGGAAAAAAAAGAAAATCTCCATCAGATGATTAGCTGACCACTACATTAAAGGAACATATGCTTCAGTGGCCACACTCAACAATAACACAGACAACAAAATTAGTTCAGAAAATTCCTAAACAAACAACTGCAATAAGCAGCAGCAACAATAAACATGGAAAACGTTATCGCAGGATGATACTCAAAATGTCTGGTTTTCAACAAGAAATTATGAGGCATGCAAAGAAATAATAAAGTATGGACCATAACCAGGAAAAAAGGAAATAATAAAAGTGTCCTACAGGAAACTAAGACAGTGGATTTACTACCAAATATTTCAATCAACTATTTTAAATATGCTCAACGAGCTAAAGAGGCTGCAGACAAAGACTTACAGGAAACCATGAGAATACTGTCTCGCCAAATAAAGACTGTCAATAAAGAGATAAAAATAACAAAAAAATAAAAATAAAATGGGAACTCTGGAGTTGAAAAATGCAATAGCTGAAATAAAAATTTACAAGATGGGTTTACTAGCAGACTTAAGTAAACAAAGAAATAATCAACTAACTTGAAATCAGATCAATTGAAATCCAATCTGAGGAACAGAGAGCAAAAACATTCTGAGGAGCAGAAAGAAAACAGAAAAATTAAAAATGTGTGCCAGCGTACACATTATCAAAGTCCTAGGAAGAAAGGAGAAAGAAAAAGGAACAGGAAGAATATTTGAAAGAAATAATGGACAAAAATTTCCAAAACTTGATGAAAGACATGTATATCTGCATCTAAGAAGATCAACAAACTCCAAGTATAGAAAAATTAAAAGAAATCCATACTAACACACATTATAAAAACCATGTCAAAAGACAGAATCTTGAAAGTAGCCAGAAAAATGATTTGTTATGTACTGAGAAGTCTCAGTAAGATTAGCAGCTGGTTTTTCATCAGAAACCATGGAGGCCAGAAGGTAATGAGATGACATATTCAAAGTGCTAAAAGACAAAAACCATTAACCAAGAATTACCTGGCAAAATTATCCTTCAAAACTGAGGAGAAATTAAGACATTCTTGGATAAATAAAAGTAGAAAGAGTCCACCATTAATAAATTGCCCTATAAGAAAAACTAAAGAGAATTCTTCAGGCTGAAATGAAAATACAGTAATTCAAATCCACATGAGGAAATAACATCAGTAAAGGTTAACTACATAGTTGGATATGAAAGTCAGAATAAATGTACCCTTGGCCTATAACTCCACGTTTTTCCTATCTGATTTAAAAACAACTGTACAGGGGTGCCAGGATGGCTCAGTCAGTTGGGTGTCCAGCTCCTGATTTGGGCTGAGGTCATAGTCTCATGGTTCAGGCTCTGTGCTGACCGCATGGGGCCTGCTTGGGCTTTTCTCTCTCCTTCTCTCTCTGCCCCCCAGAATAAACAAACATTTTTTAAAACAACTGTACGAAACAATAACTCTAAACTATTCTGGTGGGCATACAATGTATAAAAATATAATTTATGACAACAGAAAGACAAGAAGGAATTATGTAGGAGCAAAGTTTTTGTATACTGTTGAACTCAAATTGTTAAAATGCCATAAATTAAGATGTTAATTGTAATCCACAAGGACAACCACTAAGAAAAAAGTGTAAAACATATAGTACAAGAAAAGAGAATGAATTAAAACTAGAAAATACCTAATATAATAAATACATATTTATTTTATAAGTATATTTATATAAATATAATATGAAAAATATATAAAACATATAGTGATAAAGTATAACATAATATAAATATATAACATAATGATATATAAATATAAATATATATGATGGAGAAACTGAGGAACAGAAAAAAAATAAGATATATATAAAAAAGGAAAATGGCAAAAATAAATCCTTCCTTATCAATAATTACAATAAATGAAAACAGATGTGTCTTTCAAGTTAAAAGGCAGAGATTGATGAAATGGAATTAAAACAAAACAAAAATAAACAAAACAGAAAAAAACATGATTCAAGCCTATACTGTCTATGAGAGACTCATTTTAGGGGCACCATAGTGTCTTAGTTAAGCATCCTACTCTTGATTTCAGCTCAGGTCCTCACAGTTCAGCACAGATCTCACAGTTTGTGGAATCAAGCCCTGAATCAGGCTCCATGCTGATAGTGCAGAGCCTGCTTAGGATTTTCTTTCTCTCTCTTTCTCTGCCCCTCTCCCACTTGCACACATTCTCTCTTTTAAAAATAAATAAATAAACATTTTTAAAAAAGAGAGAGACTCATTTTAGATCCAAAGTCACAAACAGGTTGAAAACTAATGGATAGAAAAAGATATTCCATACAGAATAACCAAAAGATTCACAGGACAAACCAAAAGAGTTAAATTTAGACAAAAGAAACCTGAAGGTAAAAATAATTGCAAAAGAAAGAAAAGGACATTACATAATGATAAAATGGCCAATCCATCAAGATGATGTGATAATTTTGAGATAAAGAGCATAATAGTAGTAGTACTGTCATCTCTATTTCAGAGGTTCAGAAAACTAGTATTCAAACACTAGTCTGCAGACATTTTTTCCACAATAATGTACTGTCTACAAAAGAAAAAGAATCAACTCTTTAGTGCTTTAATAGAAATTAACATACTAAAAGTGAAAAAACTATCTTTTTTCATATTGATAGAGAATGCTTGGATGAGTTTTAGCCTGATTATGCCAGTCATCTTTTCAGTTCAGGAAAGGGATATACTAAGTGCCCTAACCAACACATTCAGACCAACAACTGTAAATTATGACTACGATTTGCCTTTAGTCATCTCACATTACTTCAGAATACACCATGAGGCTGACTTAACAGCTCTCGTACTCAAGCAATGTTCTTCCCAAAATGCCATGTTTCAGAAGAAAAGTTCAAATCACCACAAAACTCCAAAGTTTATCTTAAGTTTTTGAAGTTTCTAAAGGTGTTGAATTTCAAAGCAACACAAAAAACACATTAGTGAAAAAAGCAGGATACAAAATCCATGACACCTGTACAGATTATTAATGAAATATAAATACAGTATATATGCCCACGCATAGTATAGTATAAACATTACAGTATTTATAATAAAAATATTCACGGGTACCTGGCTCACTCAGCCAATAGAGCATGTGACTCTTGATCTTGGGATTATAAATTGGAACCCCATGTTGGGTGTAGAGATTATTTTAAAAAAATAAAACCTTTACAACAGAAAGAGTATTTATTACATGTTTATTACTTATAAAAGGCTGTTCTAAACACTTTTTATGTATTACTTTACCTGAAATCATCCCATGATTTAGTGTAAGTAGTACCACCTTCATTTTACATACTGCAGAAGAAACTAAACCGCAGATGTTTGCCAGGTCACAGAACTATAATTAAAGGTGTAAGGACACTGACACAGAGTCCCACACTCATCTATTTCTCTATCTGCCCATAAAAACTGTGTCTATGTATGCGTGTATATACATATAATGTACATATTATAGTTTGCTATACAAACTATATGAAACATTATATAACATTATAAATATACTTGTTACATAGACACAAAAAATTTATTGCATATTTACATACACGTGTGTATTTCTCAATTATGTAGAGAAAAAAGTTGTTAAAATGTAAAACACATTGCCAACCGGAGCCCCATGTCTCAGTCTTAAACCTAACACCAGCTTCACCCTGTCTTCAGATGCCTGCTCATGGTTCTGCCGAAGGTAATTCGTGTTGAGTTTCTGTCACTTACAACCATCGTCCCGACCAATATAAACATGTATTATTTTCATAAATCAGAAGAAAAGCAAAAAATATTTTAAACTATTTTTAAATGGTCTATATGTAATATGTTGTATTATTAAAATATAAGCTCTAAGAGAAAAAGAATAATTAATAGCTTAAAAAACAACAAAAACATACTTGCAACACACTGAATTTTTCTAAATTCCCAAATGCCCCTAATCCACTATAATCAAAACAAATTTAAAAAAAACATTGCTTTCAACAGAGCAAATCAGGATTGGAAGAATATAGGTCTTCCACACACTACAAAATAACCTGATCTTATAGGGATTTTCTATAGCATTTTCTGTTGTTGTTATTCCACTTTTTTCCTTCTAAGTATCTTCAGAACAGCATATGTATGATGAAGCTGTTTTAGGAAACCTGAAGGATCCCGTATGCTAAAATATTATATTTTAACTGTAAGGAGCAGCTGTATACTCTCAGTTGGCAAACTCACAGAAGTTTCCTTCAGCACATATATACCAGATTAAGTAACAAGAGATGGAGTAAAACCTAACACTCACTGCTTTTCACTTTAAACTACCTCAAGCTATCTGACACCAAATTTCATTAACTATCTGACGTTACTTGCTTTCTTTAAAAAAAAAAAGGAACTCAGGGGCACCTAGGTGACTCAGTCTTTAAGCATCCAAACCTGGTTTCAGCTCAGGTTATGATCTCATGGTTCATGGGTTCAAGCTCCACATGGAGCTCTGTGCTGACAGCTCAGAGCCTGGAGCCTGCTTCATATCCTATGTCTCCCTCACTTGTGCTGTCTCTGTCTCTCTAAAAATAAATAAATAAACTTTAAAATTAAAAAAAAATTTTAAAGAGGAAATCAAAGAAAGTAAGGAAGGAAGGAACTGGCCCTCAGCTATCACAACGCACCTGTTTCTTCACCTGTATAACTGCTCACATTACTGAAAATCTGAGGTTGCCACTAAGCTTTAAACAGGACAGGAATCTAAGTCATTGCAACTTTTTCAATAAAAAAAAAAAAAAAAAAAAAACTCCAATGAAATTCCTGTCAGATTTTCAGGGACTTTTGCTTTTTTTTATAGAGATCAAATTCCTGACTCAATTACTTGCTCCCCACCTTTCTGTTAACTATTTGGCAGATTAACCTTTTTATCATTAAGTTCCTGCCATATTCTTCTTCTTTCTGTCCCTTGGAAAAAAGTCCCAAATCTTGATTCTATACTGAGAATTCTAAATAAAATCTAAACACCTGAGCCTACCAGTCTACCACTTTCACAATATTACATGAACATTCCTATCCATATTGTCTTCAAACCACCCTCTCTATCAGGTTTTCTCCTCTCCAAGCAAAAACTTCTTTCCCTGTAAACAGTCCGTCAGGATGGGCTGCATTACACTACCATAACAAACAACTGCAAAATATCAGTGGCTTAAAACAACAAAATTTTATTTCTTGCTGATGGTGTATGTCTACTGTGGGTCAGTAGGAGGCTGTACTCCACAGTGTCCGACTCTAAGAAGCAATCAACATCTGGAGCACTTGTCAGCAAGAGTTTTTGTAATTGGCCACATGGAAAATATTCTCAGCATTATGGGACATATGATCTCCATCAAAACTATTCAACTTAGCTGTTATGGTACAAAAGCAGCAACAAACAATACCTAAAGAAATAACTATGGCAGGGGCACTAGGCTGGCTCAGTTGGAAGAGCATGCGACTCTTGAACTCAGGGTTGTAAGTTCAAGCTCCAAACTGGGTGTAGAGATTACTTTAAAAAAATAAAACGTTTCAAAAAAAGAAAGAAATGACTATGGTTATGTTCCAATAAAACTTTATTTACAAATACAGGCAAAAGAACATCTTTGATCCACATGCCAATCAAATCACTGCAGGGCACTGTGGCAGAGGAAAAAAAGTAGAGCAAATGCATGGACTCTTTAAAACTTCTACTTTGAAATGACTCATGCCACTTCAGCTCTCATATCATTGGTCAAAGCAACTCACAAGGACATAATAAGTTCAAAGGGGCACGTAATCATAAAAAGTGCCTTGGAGGAGAAAGAGAAATACTGAATGGATAATCCTAATGAATAAAGTATATTTTGTTGGTCATTTACTGTTTCTGCCTATTAGAATGCCCAATCCTTCCTTTTTCTACAAATCCAAATCCTAAGCTGTCTCTCAAGATTCAGTTCAAATGTCAACTTCTCCAGGGGTGCTTGAGTGATTCTTAATTTCAGCTCAGGTCATGATGTCATGGTTTGTGAGTTTGAGTCCCACATTAGGCTCTGCACTGACAATACAGAACCTGTTTAGGATTCTCTCTCTCTTTCCCTCTCCCATGTTCTCCCTCTCTTTATCAATCAATCAATCAAGTCACATGCTCCAGAAGTGTTCTCTGAGTCTCCAAAGCCCATGTCTCTCATCAGCTCCCAAAGCTCTCTTGCCTAGCCTTTGTTAGTGTTTCCTTCACTACAAATCCAATCTTCTTGAGATAGATATTTTGTATTATTTATCTCTATGTAGTCCATAGAACTTAGTACTGGGCCTTAAGAAGGGGTTCAATGAAGTACTGCTGGTTTCTCTGTCTCTCATTTATTAGTTTAAGGATTTAAAGTGGCATATAAAGGGGCGCTTGGGTGGTTCAGTCAGTTAAGTGTCCGACTTGAGCTCAGGTCATGATCTCCCAGTTTCCAAGTTCGAGCCCTACATTGGGCTCTGTGCTGACAGCTCAGAGCCTGGAGCCTGCTTCAGATTCTGTGTTTCCCTCTCTCTCTCTCTGCCCCTCCCCGACCCCTCTCTCTCAAAAATAAGTAAAAACATTAAAAATGTTTTAAAAGTGGCATATAGGGGCGCCTGGGTGGCTCCGTTGGTTAAGCCTCCAACTTCGGTTCAGGTCACATCTCACGTTCGTGAGTTCGAGCCCCGCGTCAAGCTCTGTGCTGACAGCTCAGAGCCTGGAGCCTGCTTCTGGTTCTGTGTCTCCTTCTCTCTCTGCCCCTCCCCCTCTCCTGCTCTGTTTCTCTTTGTTTCAAAAATAAATAAAACATTACAAAATTTTTAATAAAAAAAGTGGCATATACAGATACAAATGATGAAACATTAAATAAATATAGGTGAGCAATCGGTACAAAGGACAGCAACCTAAGACCATAAGTGAGGAGGCTACATAAGCTGCATATCAAGAAATCATATCTTTTTTGAAGGTAAGTCAGAAATTTGGCTCTAAGTATTCTAGCAGCCACACAGAAGCAAGATCCATCTTATCAATCACCATATCAATAAGATAAATAATTATTTAGGATAGGCATGAAATTAAATAAGGCCCTTTAAATAAAATATTGTGTTTTTTTTCAAATAAAGCAAGACATTTGGCAAAACAAGAGACCAAGAAATGTTTTTCTAAGCAAAAGATACTGAAAGAAGAATAATAATCAGTAAATATTTATCTAAAGATATATTATGTCCTTTGCACCAGCCTGGATGTCAAAAGAAACACAGAGAAATTATAAGACAGTCTACAACCTGATAGTTGGAGAAAAAAAACATAAACACATGATATGATAGCAAGTACTAAGATTAGACCACAATTCAGTCATTTGTGGAGCACTTACATTCCAGACCCTGTATTAGACTGAAGATAAAATGATGATGAATAAAATATCATCCCTAATTTCAGGAAACTCCCAATCAGAGGAAACTAATACAAACAACTATAATACAATATAATGAATACTCTGATGAAGATTCTTATAAAGTATTAGGGGAATCAGGATTTAAAAAATAGCTGCTTCTGCTTCTAAGGAAATCAAAGATAGCTTCTTTGGAGAAGTCTCTGAATGGGTAAGGTATGCTACAACTTGACTATGAAGAGCCTACAGTAGGCAAAGATGTGATGTGGATTTTAGAAAAAGTTTATGGCAGTGGTGTGGGAAATGGACACCATGCTGACTACCACTCCGCTAGGCAACACGGTGGCTGTCTTGTGTACTGCTGACACTCTGAGTGCAGTGCACAGCATCTCACACACAGCAGACTTGTGTGAGTATACAGTTGTTGCAAAAAATCAAAAACAATGAAACAGAGAAACCATTAAGGAAACTACTGTCTAAGCAAAACATAAGGGCCTAAATTAGGCCAATGACAGGTGGAAGTAGGGACAACACTGAGTTAAGTCTTTATTAAAATGCTACTTAGAGGGGCGCCTGGGTGGCCCAGGTCATGGTCTCACAGCTCATGGGTTCGAGCCCCACATCAGGCTCTGCGCTGACAGCTAGCTCAGAGCCTGGAGCCTCCTTCCGATTCTGTGTGTCCCTCTCTCTCTGCCCTTCCTCTGTTCATGATCTGTCTCTCTCTGTCTCTCAAATAAATGTCAAAAAAAAAAGCATTCAGCCTTTAAAATTAATTAATTAATTAATTAATTTAATTTAATGCTACTTAGAGAAAACAGCTATAGAGACTAGAGAAGCAATGTGGTCCAGAAAGAAACCTCACAAAGACATCTAAATTAGAACTGACATCCTTAAATATAATGCATATTATTAGAAAGTGAACTTTAAACTAGCACTGACTGAATTCATCTCAAAAGACCTTTAAAAAGCCCATAGGCCTCATCTTTAGGTTTCTCTTTCTTCGTATTCTCTATAAGAGATAGTTCTAAGAAAGTTAAAGATTAGACTTTACTTTTAATTCTAACATAAATTTCAAAAAGTTCCACTTAAGACCCAGAAAAAAAAGTACTGGTCTCATTTCTGTAACATGGCACTACAAATTCAGAAGACTAAGAAGTAGACCCGTCAAGTCATCTGAGCTACATAAAAGAAACCTAACTAAAAGAGTTTTCTAATACTTCATCTGTTTCATGTTCAAGCATGATGTTAAAAACATAATTTATAGGAGTGCCAGCATGGCTCCGTCAGTTAAGTGTCTGACTCTATTTTCCTTTTTTCTTTAAGTAGGCTTCAGGCTCAGTGTGAAACTCAACATGGGACTTAACCTCACCACTTGAGATCAAGACCTGAGCTGAGATCAAGAGCTGGACACATGTGACTGAGCCACAAAGGCATCCCAAGCATCCAACTCTTAATCTCAGCTCAGGTCTTGATCTCTGGGTTTTAAGTTCAAGCCTTACATTGGGCTCTACGCTAGATGTGAAGCCTACTTTTAAAAAAATTATAAAAGGAATGAGATAATACCTACCTTACTCTAATATAGCATATTGGTTTTGATACAACATAGCAGTTAAAAGTGAGGACACTAGATTCAGACTCCCTAGTTTTGAATTCTAGTTCCTTTGCCTAACCATGACCTCAGCATTATTCATCCTCTCTGTGCTTGTTTCCTCACCTACCTCATAAGGTTGTTGTGGATATAAATGAGTTAATATGCATAGAACTGCTTAGAATAGGGCCTGGCACAAGGTAAATACTCAATAAATCTTAAGTGCTCATAGTATCAAAAATAATACCTGGTACAAATACAGATATTAGGTTGAAGGTGAATTCCAGTCATTTAGCCAGTGTATGTGCCTAGTAAACTACCATGCATCAACATTTCAACTGGCAAGTTCTAGAACTGGAGATTCTTAACAGCATATATCCTTCAAGAATATAAAAAAATCCCCCGTATTCCTAGGGTTACTACTGGCAGAAGCCTGAGGAGATTATGACCCCATTCTTTGCTTGAGCTTCCTCCTTAGATCTTCATATCAGCTTTTTCTCCAGGATCCTGTGATGAGTCACAACCTCTCCACTGAATTCCTGATTTGGGCTCTTTGACGGCCGGTGCCTGGCCAATTCTGGGCGTGGTGCCGTGTTTGGCACCGTCCCTCCTGAGAATGCTGATGTGGTGAAACTCAGCTGTATTTAGGCTGGTCTACTTTGTAATTTTCCACTGCTTCTTTACCAGGATGAGCAAAAGCACAAAACCTAACTATCACTTAGCAGTATAAAGCCCTCTGAAATCTCAAAGGAATTAAGTCCTTTATCAACTTTCCCCTAAGAAGCAGTATTGACAAGCCCCACTCAGACTGCCAATCATGTGAGACTTCAGTAATTTATTCAACTATAAATTGTTAAAAGAACCATTCCTCACCTGAGATCTCTAATTCAAATGCACCTGAGGTACTGTCCTCACGAAAATCTGAAAATAACAGACTAGATTTCTTTATTTTTTTTAACATTTTTATTTATTATTGAGAGACAGAGAGGCAGAACATGAGCATAGAAGTGGCAGAGAGAGGAGGAGACACAGAATCTGAAGGAGGCTCCAGGCTCTGAGCTGTCACCACAGAGCCCGATGTGGGGCTTGAACCCACAAACTGTGAAATCATTACCTGAGCTGAAGTCAGACGCTTAACTGACTGAGCCACTCAGGTGCCCCTAGATTTTTTTTTAATGTTTATTTATTTTTGAGAGAGAAAGGGTAGGGGGAGAAGGGGCTGAGAGAGAGGTAGACAGAGGATCCAAAGCAGGCTTCGCCTGTCAGCGCAGAGCCCAATGAACTATGAGATCATGAGCTGAGCTGAAATCAAGAGTTGCATGCTTAAGCAACTGAGCCACTCTGGTGCACCCAAAAACATTATTAATATTATTATTAATATTATTATTACTATATGAGCTAACATATGTAATTCATCTAGCTCCAATCAATAAATGCTAGTTTAGGGGTGCCTGGGTGGCTCAGTCAGTTGAGCGTTCAACTTCGGCTCAGATCATGATCTCACAGTTCATGAGTTAGTTCTATCTAGCCCCACATCGGGCTCTGTGCTGACAGCTCAGAGCCTGGAGCCTGCTTCAGATTCTGTGTCTCTCCCTCTCTCTGCCCCTCCCATGATCATGCTCTCTCTCTCTCTAGATGATAAACAAACATTTAAAAAATAAAAATAAAAAACAAATAAATGCTAGTTTCTTGGGGCGCCTGGGTGGTTCAGTCAGTTAAGCGTCCAACTTCAGCTCAGGTCATGACCTCACGATTTGTGAGTTCAAGCCCCATGTCAGGCTCTGTGCTGACAGCTCGGAGCCTGGAACCTGCTTTGGATTCTGGGTCTCCCTCTCTCCCTCGCTCGCTCTCTCTCTCTCTCTCTGCTACTCCCCCATTTGCGCTGTCTCTGTCTCTCAAAAGAAAATGTTAAAAAAAATTTTAATAAGTCCTAGTTTTTTCCAACCTCTCTCTTCCTACATCATCCCCACTGCCAGGTAAGATAGGATGGAAAAGTTTAGAAAAGAGACATGGATGGGTGTGTGTGATTAGCTGGTTGGGGAACAACTTGGAGCCACTCGAGTTCTTGACAACTCAGTGTCTTCTGAGCTAATAAATATGAATTAATATCAGTATCCTAATTCTTCATTTTAGCTATGCTTCCCAAGTTCCTAAAAGGTGGGTGTGACTGCACATTTAAGGTTTGTACGATTAACTAACATTAATATCTGAAAGAAAACAGCTTCATTTTATGACTCAGAAGTCAAAATGTGAAAATCTGAACTACAGATGACACCAAACCTAATTTTCTTTCAACTATATAATAAAAAGTCAATTTGATGCCCAAATGGGAAAATGTGTAGAAAGTAAATATAGCAAATATATATAATTAACTATTGACTCTAGGTGGTTCTTCTTTCCCTTTATCTGTAAATTAGTAATTTTGCTTCATAAAAAGTTGGGGCAACAAAGGATTGGGTGACAGAACTTGACACACTCATATACTAATACTCCTAGAGGCCAGTAAAAAATAATTACTGTTTACACCACCTAATTAATAAAAAGCAAAGTCTGATTTTGTCCTCCCTTTATCAATTTTACCAGGTTTTATACCAACCTATCTAGATGTTCACAGACTCCCTTAGGGCGGCCACACTCAGAGGAACAGCACAGGGCTAATTTGGAAAAGGCATTAGCCGTAAATAATAGTCATAATCTCTTTGCTCTCTAACATGGTCAACTGAAATGGATTGGTTGAGTGTATTCTCAATGAATAACAGCTCCATTCCAAGGTACATTAGAAACCTGGACTGAGAGAGATTTTTAAAATTTTAAACCCAAAAAGACAAATATTGAGTACAATCAAATAAACCCAAGAAAAACAGCAGCAAGTTCCTACAACCTAAGTAGCAAAAAAGGTTTTTTTCCCATCTAAATAGAAATAAGAAAAGAATTATATATTTAGTAACCCACCAATACCTGAACTGTGAGGGGGGGGGTCTAACTTACAATATGCTCTTTAATATGTAATAATGTAATATAAAATAAAATATTTATAACTTATAAGTATAATATAATAATAAACATCACAGTATAAAATAATATATAAAATGAAAATAATTACATACAATATAAAATAATATGGGGTGCCTAAGTGATTCAATAGGCTAAGCATCCAACTCTTGATTCTGGCTCCGGTCACGATCTTATAGTCTGTGGGACTGAGCCCCGTGTCGGGCTCTGCACTGACGGTGCAGAGCCTACTTGGGATCCTCTCTCCCCCTCTCTCTCTGCCCTTCCCCTGTTCATGCCTGCTCGCTCTCTCTCAAAATAAATAAGTGAACATTTAAAATATATGTAATAATTTAAAATAAATTTTAAAGATAATAATAATGTAAAAATTGGGCCTTTTTCCAAAGCTCAGCAATTAGCTTAGTAAAAGGTCACTCACATAGTTTCTGGGACCTAAAGCAATCCCACAAAAAGCTATGCTTTCAGCTTACTCTGGCTTCCTAAAATTTTAAAGCTAAATATAGTGAACAAACTGTTCATATCTCCTTTCTTAAGTAATGTAGGAGGCAAGACAAAAGCAGTCCATTTTAATCCAAAACTGCTCAGTAGAAAAAAATAAGAGTCTAGCAAATTAGACTAGAGAATTACTATTAGCACTAACGAGCAATCTGGAGCTGAGAATATACATCTTGATACCACCACAACCTCTCTGGGTGATATTTAAAAACCATTTAATTTTATCTTACACTTAAACTGAAAGCAATACTAACCATACTTTCTGAACCAAAAATAAGTCTATTAAAAGTAAACTTAAAACCAAGGGCTATATAAATGTTTATTAAATAATAATGATGAGAGAACATATACAGCTGGGAAGAAGTCAATACCCAAAGGATATATGTATCTTCAATACCTAATGGATAAGCACTCCTTCATGAAGTCACCTTTTTAAGCCTTGGAGTATGGAATATACTGTAACTCTAATTGTAAACTATCAAATCAGGCTTCACAGTAAATATCAAAGGCAGTAAGCACAGAATAAATCAACATGCAATGTATTACAGCAACCAACTCTGTAAATTTTTGCCTGTAATCTTAAATTCACTGAAATTTAGATTCCAGGTTATTTCCCAAATCCCAGCTTCAGCCTTTCAGATTAGAATAAAAATTAGAATTAATCCTAGAGGCCTGGGGGCACCTGGGTGGCTCAGTTGGTTAAGTGCCTGACTTTGGCTCAGGTCATGATCTCACTGTTTGTGAGTTCGAGTCCTGTGTCAAGCTCTGTGCTGACAGCTCAGAGCCTGGAGCCTGCTTCAGATCCTGTGTCTCCCTCTCTCTCTGCCCTTCCCCCACTCACACTCTTTCTTTCTCTCTCTCAAAAATAAATAAAACATTAAAAATAAGTTTTTTTAAATCCTGAAGGCCTGCAATACACTAAATTAGTTTAAACAATTCATTCCCATTGCACAGCCATGGAAAATGGGAGTCCCTCCCTGGAAATGAATATGATCTAATGGTCTTCAGTAGAACTTTCTCAGGGTATAACTTGGTTAAATAGTTCTAAGAGTACTTACATGTGCAATAAATGGAGATTAACAGCTATTTTCTGGTAACCTTCAAGTCATATTTAGTCATTATTAACAGCACAATGAAAAAAATCTTGATTCAAATCTCAGCTCTACCACTTATTAGCTATGGAACACTAAAAAAATTAACTGATCTATTGTAAGATGGTAATAATGACACATGGGTTAATTCTATTACAGTTAAGTCTGGTCTCAGGGTTATTTTGAAGATTAAATAAAATAGTATGCCCAACTACCAAGGCATATGACACAAAGTAGCGATAGCATCCAAACACAGTTTTCTTGTCTCTATCATTATTTCTAAATTTTCTTCTTATTTCAATTTTATCCAATTCTTTTGAATTTTATCCTCCCTACCAAAAGCCAACAGCATCTACTTCAAGTCATGGCAAGAGATACAATATAATCAGAAAACATTATCATTAAGTTTTTAGTGTCTACTATTAGCCAAACACTAAGCTAACTGCCTTATATAGTTTATTTCACTTAATCCTTACCACTTTGATAAGGTGGTTATATTATCTGAGATAGTCAAAGACAGTAAAGCTAAGAGGTTAGATAATTGGCCCAAAATTACTTGCTTACTACAATCATTGTTACTTTTGCCCGATCAAGTATCCCTCCCCAATCACCACCTCATTCCTTCCCCCAGAAGTCACCATTAACCTGAGTTTATGATAACATTTCCTTGCTCTTCTTTATATTTTACCATATATGTATGCATCTATAAACAATACTGCTTAGTTTTGACTATTCTTGAATATGATACAAAGGAAATACAGAATTCTTATCTGCCCTGTTTCTTTCAATATTATATAAATAAAAGATGAATCTATGTTGTTCTATTTTACCTATGGTTCATACATACATTTGCTTTTCTTATTAAGTTTATTTTAATTCCAGTATAGTTAACATCCATTTCATTACTGTATAATATTCTACCATATGAACATACAATGATTTATTTACCAATCCTTTGTTTTTGGACATCTGAATTGTTTCCATCTTTTAGCTATTATGAATATTGGTACTGTGATCAATCCCTTTACATGTAACCCAATGTAAATGCACAAGAGTTTAGGGCAGTGATCTCCGACAGACACAGACCTACACAAGGGGTACACAAAAACTTTCCAAATGGTAAGGAGGTATATAGTATCTAAAGAATCCAACTTTAGACCCATGACCTTGATATATACTCTTTCCTAAAACCAATCTGCCTAAAAACAGGTTGCATTTATAATACAGCGATTTTGGCAAATAAAAGCCTACTCTTTGCCCATCCCAAATTATTACTACAATGCACTGGTTTTAAATATAAAACTCACAGGAAGGTAAAATGTTTAGTCTTGTGGGAAAGGAAAGTTGACAAGTAAGAACAATGTGATAAGTTCTATAATAGAGGTATGAACAATGTTCTTTAGAAGTGAAGAAAATGAATTACTCAGCCACTGGAGGAGTGAGGAAAAAAGAGATAACAGACAAATGAAATGAGCCTTAGAGAGTGGGTATGACTGTCAGGTGGAAAATGGTAGAAAAGACAATCCTTGCAAACAGGACAATGAGATGTAAGAAGTTGTTAGGTAGAGCTTTAAAAAAACTATTAAAAGAAGATAATTCAACTGGAAGATGAGCTTCTTTTAGCACTGAGAAGCTAAAAATTTGAACTAGAAAGAATAAGGTAAATAAGAGAAACTGCCAGAATAATCTGTACCTAGAATTACAAATATTATATGGGCATATTAATAGACAGTACATAAGACATATTAATAAAATGGAAGTGAAGGGAGTGCAGAGGAAACTAAAACTCAGGCCCGATCCCTCCACTGGAGCCAGGGCCAGCAAGAGCTCCTGAATCCCCTTCCTAAAGGGAGGTGTCCACCGGTAAAGACTTTCTTGGCATTAGGGATGAGAGGTGGGCACAAATTAAGAGCAACTAACTGCCCTTCCTCTAACCCCTGCCATGTTGCTCAGTAAACTCAGTCTATCATATTAATTGACAAATCATGTCACAGGCTACATAGAGCTGATCCTTGTTAGAAGCAGCTCAATTTTGATCAAACACAGATAATCTGCCATTTGATTCTGATTTGGAGCCTATATTTGAAACCACTGTTTATCGATGGCATCTTATATATGTATGACATGACTCTCCAAACTTGCAGTCA
This sequence comes from Suricata suricatta, assembly GCF_006229205.1. Lineage (NCBI taxonomy): Eukaryota > Metazoa > Chordata > Mammalia > Carnivora > Herpestidae > Suricata > Suricata suricatta. The sequence continues at coordinate 115,859,100 of NC_043703.1, forward strand.
CATGGACCACTTAACCTAACTCAGTATCAGCTGCTCTGGAATCATAAATAGTTTTGAAATGTTCCTCCCTCCAGAGCTCCCCAAAGTGAATGTCCTAAATATAATCCTAAATATAATCTTGAAATTCGATGACTATCCCCCAGACATTTTAGTGAGATGTAGAGCAACATTTAGTGAGATGTAAAAAAAGTTTATTCATATAAATCAACTAGTAATCAAAAACACTCTAATGCATTCCTACCACTTTATAAATTTCTACATCCTTTGTTCACTCCCTAGAGAAAGTGCTGGCAGTTTATGATCTAATCACAAGCACATGAATAAGTTCAGTAACTGCTATTTGATAAATAACCAAAATAAACACTGAGTACCTACCATGACTCATTCACTGCAATAGGTGCTAGAAATAAGGAATGCATAACCTGTTCAGGAAACAAATGTGGACAACTACACATTATAAACTAATTGCTATAAAAGAAATATAAAAAGTGTGAGATGTAAGTAGAAAATAACAGAAATTCTAATAGGAATTGAGTCAAGAAAACATCACAGACGAGATGCCATCTCACATGACCCTTGAAGAAATTTACACAGTGGAGGTGAGGAGAGAAGAGATGAAAATCTCTAAGAGTAACAGTCCAGTGTGACTATATCAGAAGTTCTCAACCCTGGTTGGAAAGGGGCAGAGTCTTAGATACATCATTTTATACCATCTCACAGATGTTTCTGAGGTACAGTCAGGTTGGAGAAGCACTGGGCTAGAAGACCAGATTACTGGGGCTGGGAAACAGGGCCAGGGAAAGAGGAGAGCAAGAGGCTAGACTAGGGCTAGACTGAAAAGGCCTTCATAGATAGGCCTTAAGAAGCCCTCCCAAGGGGCACCTGGCTGGCTGAGTTGGGGGAGCAGGAGACTTTTGATCTCAGGGTTGTGAGTTTGAGCCCCACACTGGGTATAGAGGTTACTTAAATAAAGCTTAAAAAAAAAAAAAAGAAAAAAGGAAGAAGGAGAAGGAAGAGGGAAGAGGAGGAGGAGTAACCCTCCCAAAACTATTACAGAATTTCTGTGTGATCTTTATTGTGGTGAAAGCAATCATACATTTCATCGCATTTGGATTCTGATCCCAGCCCCTTGTCCTCCAAAATAAGAATCTCTTTCTGTAAGCAATAAGTTAACCAAGTTTTTAAATAGTGGCATGGCATAAAAACTATCCTTTCCTGTGGTAGGCAGAACAACGACCCCACCCAAGATACCCATGTGCTAATCCCCAGAATTTATCAATATATTAGGTTATA